>NW_027102247.1:1237500-1537500 GCF_035609145.1 Eleutherodactylus coqui
TGGAACTCATTAGGCCTCATGTCCACGGGGAAAATCAGGCCCGCTACGGATTCGCCATGGAGGTAGTAAAATATCTGCGGATGTCATTTATCCCTGCAGGCGCGGGTCCCGTGTGCAGGAAAAAAATCCACTTTGGCTGAAATAACAGTTGAATTGTGTTACCACGTTACTACTGACAGTCCTCACCTCTTTAGTAACCGGTGGCATGGCTGAAGCCTCATCACAGTATTTCAGTGCCAGAGCTTTCTGTCCTCGGTCTTTGTAGCACTGGGATGAAAGATAAAAAACACCAAAAAAAGCAAAAACCAGTAAAGCAATAGAATCTTACAGTAACTTTGGGGCATTACAGCAGCACACAATGTCCCTGCAGGTTGGATTACAGATGAGTGCTGCTGTATGGTGCCTTCATACCTCTAGGGCAGGATACCTACCTGATATGTATTGTCATGGGGCGCACCAAGATCTTGTCTCAGGCTTTGCTTGCAGTCCTACCATATCGCACTAAATGCAGAAGTGCAGTCAATGCAGCTTTTTACCTAAAATAGTAAAAATTGGTCAAAGCCTCATGCAGTGTATTACCTGACCCTGGAATAACATCAATGGCAATTATAAGAATAATGCTGATAATAATACAAATTCTGTATGTCTGTTTTCAGCCTTACAAAACTATAACTATAGAAGTTTAAATTTATACGTAAAGCTAGATATTTTTAGAAATATCTATATTGATATATAACTATCTATTTTTATAGCTAGATATATATCTATGCAGTAAGATACATTAGATCGATGGTGACACACGCACCCGAAACAAGGACCACAGGTTGTAAGCAGCCATTTTTCCGTCAGTCTCCACTGGAGTCTCTCCCAGGCCCAAACTGAACCTACCTACCTGAATTGTAAGTACCTACCTTCTTGTTCTCTATGAAAGAACTGAGCGTACCTTTTAAAAAAATGGCGGCGGCAGCAGCAACCAATCAGATTTTGTATAGTTTATGTATAGCTACCTGCCATGCTGTCCATTGGTTTCTACAGTAACATTGCAGCGCCCTCTGTTGGTTTTACAGAAACGTGTTGCACCACCTATTGGATTTACCCAAACTTACAGCACCATAGAGATTAGCGGGTCACCTCCCAGTTCTCCATCTTTTTGCCCTATTTTTCTCTAGGGTGGTTTCAAACCGGCGGGTAAAATCGCGCCATTTTTTTTTAAAATTAAAGTATTTTTTATTAAACTTTTTCACCTTTTGCATATTTTAAAACATTTTTTTTAACAAATCTTTGGTTTCCCCTCCCTCCCTCCCCCTCCCCCTCTCACCCACCCCCTTCCCCTCACCCCCCTCCCTCCCCCATCCCCCCTAAGATCTCTCTCTCAACGTTCTGTTCTTTGGGTAAACTGTCTCTGAATGAACACAGTGTTGTGTCGTAAACAATAATAACAGTTCTTGTAACGTATATTTGTTTTCTTCTTTGGTCTTCGTGTTGCTTATCTTCTTGCTGTTTTCTTTTATTGATTCAGGGTTAGATTTTTTGTTGCATTCGAGGGGGGGTCATATTTCTTTTGCCCGTTGCCCGGTCTCTCTCTCTCCAATCCCTCCTTTCTTAACTTTTCCCTATTACTCCTTACCACTTTATTTTATTGTATATCGAGTCTGTAATTTGTTCTACATTTCCCAATAAACTTTATATATATCCATTACATACGTTGTTATGTCTTAGTAAATCCCCGGTTTACTGGTGCCTCCCCACACGGCTCACCACTCCCTATGTATTTGATCCAACATTACTGCTCTGGGCGTGTATCCATCTCAGCCATATGTCCTGATATTTTTGACTGGTCTTACGCTTAGTGTAAATACTCCTTTCCCACGGTAAAATTTGGTTGACCTTATTTTTGAATTCTCCCAGCGTGGGTGGTTCTTCGTCCAACCAGCGCTGGGCTATTGTTTTTCTGGCTATATACAATAGTCTGGCTACCGCTAGTTTTTCATGATCATCTAATGTTAGATCCTGTATGTATCCCAGAATGCACACGTATGGTGTAAAGTCCATACGTATGCCAAATGCCGCGTTAATTGCATTTCTTATTCCCATCCAATATCTGTGCAATTTCGGACATCGCCATAGCATGTGGATTAGGTCCGCCGTGTGGGTTTTGCACCTTACACATATCGGGGAGGTTCTCATTCCTATATTGTGTAAGAAGGCCTGGGTGCGGTACACTCTGTGTATTAGAAATATTTGTGAGACTCTGTGTGATTCGCTCAGAGATAGCTTGGGTGTCATTTGTAGGATTTCCTCCCAGTGCGACTCCTCAATGGGCCCTATGTCTGCCTCCCATTTTGCTCTTGTTGATAACGGGTTGTGTGCATTGACCGTGTCCTGTATATGGGAATATAGTACAGATATTTTCCCCGCTGTGGTGGTGGCTTTTCCTATTATGTCCGCTACTATATTTATTACCATTGTTATTTCCGCCGTGTTTTTTTCCGCTTGTATAGCGTGTCTAAGTTGCAGATATTTGTAAAAGTCACTATTGGGGATGTCGTGGTTTTGCCTTAACTGCTCGAAGGTTTTTAGTTCCCCCCCCTCCAGTATCTGGTCCATTCTCCTAACTCCCCTGTCTTTCCACCCTTGGAATCCTTTTAGCTTGTTGATTTCTGGCAGGTGCGGGTTATTCCATATGGGGGTATGTTGTGTGCAGTTTTTTATATCAAGCATGTTTCTGGTCTTCCACCATATTTTATGTATCAATAATAGCGTGGGGGCACTTTGACCGTTTTTTTTAAACGCTCCACGTTCCAGGGTTTCAAACAAATGTGATCCGTTAAAGAGATTTTTAAGGATTCTGAAACTAGCGTCGTGTGTTTCTTCTGTCTCCCATCCCCTGAGATGTTGCAGCTGGGAGGCCATGAAGTACGAGAACGGATTGGGCAAGGCTAATCCTCCCTTTTCTTTTGAATTGTATAGCAGTTCTAATTTTATCCTAGGTGTCTTCCCTCCCCATATGAGTTCTCTAAACAGTCCCTTGGCCTTGTGGAAAAATGTTTGTGTTATCCAGTGTGGGGAGTTGTGTATTAGATACAGTAATTGGGGCATCCATATCATTTTTATAAGATTCACTCTTCCTATGATTGTCATGGGTAGTTTTTTCCATATGTGAAGTTTTTGTTTCCATTTTTCCATAAGTGGTTCCAGGTTTATTTTCCCGTACTCACTGACCTCTTTCGTAATTTTAACTCCCAGATATTTAATTGTTGGGGTGCATTTCAGGGTTAATTCTCTGTTGGCAACTTGCATGTCTAGGGTGTCTATTAATACGCAGCACAGCCCTAGCAGTGCCGGGGAGAAGACAGAAGGATCCGGACGCTGCGGAGGACCGGAAGTGAGTACTCTCAGCTCCCCTTACGGATCGAATCAGTATGGGGAGCTGAAACTTTAATTGTTTTTAACTTTCCATTGAGTTTAACGCGATCGCGTGACCGGGGGTGGGGTCCCGCGGCCCGGGATGACAGCTCCATGCTGTCGGCTACCTCCGGTAACCGGCAGCATGGAGCTATCACGTCCTGAGCCTGCAGGGCTGTCATTCCTAGAGGATGCATAAAACTACGTCCTCTAGGAATAAAGCCCAGCCGGCCAGGACGTAGAATCCCGATGGGGCCGTCGTTAACGGGTTAAAGAGCCGATTCCATGGGAAAAACGCATTTTCCGTCAGCTCTGTACAGGTAAGCGGAAACATTTGTCCATTTTCATCAACAAATATTTAATTGATTTTCTAAATTATTGATTTGACAAAGTATATAAAATGCAAATCACAATAATAAAGTATATAATAAAACAAAAGAACTGTTGTGATGAGTCTATGGATGAACCTCGCCTTGTTTCTCAGTGGTAACGGGTCTAAATCATATTCCACATTATTTGAAAGATGCAAAATTGGCCAATCGTTACATTTCGTATTATTCGGTTTGCATAATTTAATTCTTAACCCCTTAGTGACTAGCCCATAGTGTTTTTACGTCCTGCCCAAGTGGGCCTTAATCCCTGAGGACGTAAAAACATGTGTCTGGGTGGATGACAGTGATCATGTAAAGTTAAAAAAAAAAGTGTGAAAAAGTAGAAAGAAAAAAAAAGTTAAAGTTTTAAAAAAGTTTAAAAAGCGTACGTTTCATCTCCCCTCACGTATCATATCCGTGAGGGTGGATGAAAGTACGCACGTAAGGCCCCCAGATTTATCCGCGGACCTTACCCCAGCTTCTGCGCACACGCCTGTCGCCAAAATGGCGGACGCATGCGCAAAAGCTGTGGATTGCCAGGATAATTTAAAATCTCCCTGCTCCTGGCTACAAAACTGAGGCAAGAACCTGGAGATTTCACGGGGGGCCCCAGTGAGTGGTTCCTGATCCCGTGTTCGCCATTATACAATGGATAATGGCGATCACGTAAAAGTTTTTAAAAAAAAATTGAAGTTTCATCTCCCCCTCACCGATGCGATCGGTGAGAGATGAAACTTTTTACCGGAGGCCTCCGTATTTGCACCCCAACGCGATCCTCATCCGTGAACTTACCCGGATTCTGCACATGCGACCGCTGGCAAAACACCGGACACATGCGCAGGAGTCGGGGAGTCCAGGAAACGTAAAATCTCCTTGCTCCCTGGAGAGCCTGGAGCAGTGACCTTGTTGAGCGGTCCCCGGTCACGTGATAAAAAGGTAGAGATCTACCTTAGGCCGGTCTCACATGACCGGATAGGAATTACGGATTCCGCATGCGTCTGATCCGCGGTAATAAGCAGATCAATCGCATTGGATTACACAATTCCGCTCACATTAGTGGGTTGGAATTATGTAATCCACTCGCAGAAAAGAGAACGCAGCAAGTTCTATTTTACCGCGGATATCCGCAGCATAGAGCCTATTGTGCTCCGTGGTCGCGGATATACCCGCAGCCCATACGCAACGACGTTGTAAAGAGAATTCTGAAGGCACCCATTGAAACAAATATGTTTGTGTGAAGCGGCCCTTACTGTACTTTTGTTAGCATTAATCAAGCACATTTGCAAGCGCAAAAAAACACGCAACCATGCCGCCATTTATTGAAATGGGCAATTAGTGTAATTAGAATAATACATGTTCTTCCCCTGCAGAAATGCACGAGAAAATAAAGGGGACTGCTTTTTTTTTGGACAAAATGCGCATGCAAAATACACTTATGTGAAGGAACTCGCTGCAATCAGCGGGTTCTACTGACGTGTATTTAGCATGTATATTTTTCATGAGTAATATGCTGCGCAAATACATCTGTGTGAATCTGGCCAAAGAGCCCACGGTGGTATGCGTAAAACGCTGCGTCTCTGCGGTGAGAACACAATTGTGGACGTGAGCCCTAAGGCTGGAGCTCTATGGAGTCTTTCGCCATGACATGGGTCATGTGACCAAAGATCGCTGTGCAGCCCTGTGAACTTGCATTCTCAAATATATCAATGGGGTCGCGCAAGTTCCCACAACCTATAGATTGCTAAAACCTCACCGAGGTTGGATTTTTGCAATATATTGGTCGCAGCTACTTGTGAGTTGTATCGCAACTCCATTGTCTTCAGTAAGGCCAGCTGCACACAACCGCTTCACATTCCGAATGCGGGATACCACTGCGGAATCTGGCCGTTACCCCAGCCGGCGACCCTGCGTTCCTGCAAAATCTGTAATGTGGATGACCGCGAGTGTGAAGGAAGTAGCAGTAGTATGTATCTTTCAGTGCTGCAGATCCTCCGTGTGGACGACAACTGCGGATTGAACAATAGGAAACCGGTGGTGTGAAGCCGGCCCGAGAGTGTGAGGTCGCAGGGCTATACAGCAATCTTGGTCGCGTAGCACTAGTCTCATTGCATGACTACGACTCCGCCGTTCATGGGAGCTCAGTGCTTGACCATCTCCGTCAGCTCGACAGAAGTGAATGGAGAAGTAGTCACACGTTTAAAGAAATCTCATCCATATAATGTTGTCTCTATTGTATATATTGTTATTATGCTGTCTCCATATGTGTATATGTCTGTATATGTGTGTGTGTGTGTGTGTGTGTATGTATATATATATATATTTTTTTTCTTTTTCTTTCCTGAGGAAGCGAAGCATGCCTTGAGGCTTGTGTTCTGGATGTTTTAAAACTCTGCTAAAACCACTGATTACCAATGAGCTATTGGTGGGCAATTAAAAAAAAACAGTAATGGAGCTAAAAGTGATGTAGAAGTAGTAGCCGTGAAAAGGAGTGGAGGTTGGAGGGGTCTGTAGAGGGCCCCAAGCTAAACTTATGCACCCGAGCCCATGAGCCTCTATCTACGCCCCTGCTCTGGGTAATATGCAAATAAGGGAGCTGGCATGAATCCTCCTTAGGGAGAGCAACTACAAACTGAGTAAGCAGATGCACCTGGCCATGCACGCTCCTCTGGGTAATATGCAAATAAGTGAGCTGGCATAAATCCTCCTTAGGGAGAGCAAGTACAAATTGAGTAAGTAGACGCACCTGGCTGTGCACGCTCCTCTGGGTAATATGCAAATGAAGGAGCTGGCATGAATCCTCCTTAGGGAGAGCACCTACAAACTGAGTAAGGAGACGAACCTGGCCATGCACGCTCCTCTGGGTAATATGCAAATAAGGGAACTGGCATGAATCCTCCTTAGGGAGAGCATATACAAATTGAGTAAGTAGATGCACCTGGCCATGCACGCTCCTCTGGGTAATATGCAAATAAGGAAGCTGGCATGAATCCTCCTTAGGGAGAGCAAGTACAAATTGAGTAAGTAGACGCACCTGGCCGTGCACGCTCCTCTGGGTAATATGCAAATGAAGGAGCTGGCACGAATCCTCCTTAGGGAGAGCACCTACAAACTGAGTAAGGAGACGAACCTGGCCATGCACGCTCCTGTGGGTAATATACAAATAAGGGAACTGTCATGAATCCCCCTAACGGAGAGCAACTGCAAACTGAGTAAGTAGACGCACCTGGCCATGCACGCTCCTCTGGGTAATATGCAAATGAGGGAGCTGGCTGCGTAATTGCGCAGGAGAGGAACACACCCAGAACTCGTTAGACTAATTTCAATAGCTGGGATCAGCGGTGGGTATCTTTCTGAATGCACAAAAGCCAGCAAAATATCTGCAGATGCGAATACACATACGCGGGCAAGCGCAATATCGCTACAAGAAAATCAGACTGATATCGCACTCATAAAGCTGCTTTCATACAAATGTTTTCTCGCAGATAAATGTCGCCCACAAATCGTCGCCATGTAAAGCATTGGACTCCAATGCATTCATTCACACGGGCGATTATTACCCCCCCTCCCCTCCCGCACAGCATCAAAATATGAGCCATGACCTATTTTTTGACAAAAACCGCAGAGAGGGGGAGGGAGTTTACCGGCACTTGTTGCAGAAGACAGCGGGCTTCTATTTAGCTATTAAGGCTTAACAAAAGCCATTCTGCCGACCGCGGCAGCGGAGTCCATTCACGCGATGCAGCCCTGTGAATGGACGAGACAGCGCTAATTCCAAAAGGGATTAGATTGCAGCAATGCTGCGCTGCCGCAATTCTTCCACGTGATGCCTTTGCGTGTGAATGCAACGCTTGTATGAAAGAGGCCTAAAGCTGCGGGGTTTTTTTCTCCCCCCTTCCCCCAATGCACAGAATTAGGGGCTTATTCACACGGGCATATTTTTCATCAGTATTTTGTGAGCCAAAACCAGAAGTGTAGAGAAAGTCTAATTGGGAAGATTTTCATTTCTTCCGTATTTTGCGCCCGTTCCTGGTTTGGCTCACAAAATACTGATGTATAATTCGTCATGTGAATAAGGCGTAAGGCTTATTCAGACTGGCACAGGCGAAACTACGCTCGGCAGCACGGGCAAATCATGCGCAGAAATCACAGGCAGGAAAGGAGGTGGTGAAAACGAAACCACTGAAATCCCATAGAGATCCGCGGTTTCGTTTTTTTCCCCTTTTTATATGCTTGTGATTATAAGGGGACTAAAGTACATTCGTGTGAAGGAGCCCTCGGCGCAATTTTATGCATATGAGAGCGCATTTGCTTACCCCCTTAGACTCTAATGGAATATCGGGAGCGCAAATGCACGTAAAAATCATTGCGGTTTCTGCGACCGCTTTTCTGCTAAATTTAGCACGCCGTGTGAAAGAGGCCCTAGGGCTTCGGCAGACGAATGTACACGCCAAGACTATTGTCGCAGTGGAGCGTATTTGTGCAGAAACAAGGTTTACAGTAATCGGGTTGCGCTTGAAATGCCAGTTCACACGCGCGTTCACCCCTTTCCGTGGCATACAGTGGCGATGGTCATCTTCTGCCTGCGACGGCCGCCGGGTCACAACCCTTTCCTGTCATTTTTGTATGTAAAACGCAGAAAGATGAGGTGAGAAACACCCTTAGGGTCAGGGGCGTACCTAAAGGCTCAAGGGCCCGGGTGCAAAAGTTCAGCTCAGGGCCCCCCCTTCCCTTTCTCACCGCTTACCCATACCTAAATCATGCTGCATACAGCTGCAAAACGAATTTCCATACATGAATTAGCCCTATTAACGCGTTTCCTGCACTAGATGGAAATCACACGCCTGCGGGAGCCATCCCCACGGGAGACCCGCGCCTGAATGGAGCATGTCCGGATTTTTTCCTGCACACGGGACCCGCGCCTGCAGGAAAAAATGACATCCGCAGATATTTTACTACCTGCGGGTATCTAATGCATCCCTATGGGGCGCGGATCCGCGTGCAGGAAAACCGCTGCGGATTTAAAATCCGAATTTGCCCGTGGACATGAGGCCTAAGGCGGATTTTAACTCTTCTCCTGCCCGCGGATCCGCATCCCCTAGGGATGCATTGATCTCCCGCGGGTAGATAAATACCCGCGGATGGTCAATAAAAGTGATTTTTTTAAAAATTGAGCATGAAAAAATCTGGACCGTGCTCCATTTTCATGCGGGAGACCAAAATCGGAATTTACTCACCTGCTCCGGATCTTCCCTTCGCCGCGGCTGGCTGTATAACAT
The DNA here is from genome assembly GCF_035609145.1 of Eleutherodactylus coqui. Lineage (NCBI taxonomy): Eukaryota > Metazoa > Chordata > Amphibia > Anura > Eleutherodactylidae > Eleutherodactylus > Eleutherodactylus coqui. The sequence goes on from NW_027102247.1 coordinate 1,246,553, forward strand.
ATCCAGTCGTGTGAGACCGGCCTTCGGTAGATCACTACCTTTTTATCACGTGACCAGGGACAGCTCAACGAGACCACCGATCACTGCTCCAGGCTCTCGGTGACCTTTGTTAGCCGGGAGCACAGAGATTTAAAATTTTCCGGGCTCCCCAGCTGCTGCGCATGTGTCTGGCATTTTAAGGCAGGTTCATGCGCAGAAGCCGGAGAAGGTCCACGGAGGAGGATCACATCGAGGTTCAAATACGGAGGCCTCCAGTAAGAATTTTCATCTCCTCTCACCGATCAAAGAGGGGAGGTTAAACTTCAACTTTTTCTTAACTTTTACATGATCGCCGTTATCCAACCGAGGATAAGGATCCCATCGGGGGACATCGCCGGAGGCCTTAGGGAAGAATTTTCACCTTCCCTTACGAATTGGATTCGTGACAGGAGGTGAAGCTGTAACTCTTTTACTTTTACATGATCGCCGTTATCCATTGGCTAATGGCAATCACGTGACTGGGGACCACGTACTGCGGCCCACCATGAAATCTCCAGGCTCTCGGCTATGTTTGGTAGCCAGGAGCAGGGATATCTTAAATTACTCAGGCAATCTTCGGCTCTTGCATCGGCCAACGTTGACGACGGGCGCGTGCGCAGAAGCCGAGGTGAGGTCCAAGGGTAAATCCGGGGGCCTTAGGTATGTAATTGTATCTCCCCTCACGAATATGAGCGAAGATTACATTTTACCATTTTTTAACTTTCTGTTTACTTTTAAGGGTGACTGGTGGTCGCGCCAACAGCAGGGAGCATCCTATGGGATGCGGATCCGCGGGCAGGAGAAGAGTTAAAATCCGCCTTAGGCCTCATGTCCACGGGCAAATGCGGATTTTAAATCCGCAGCGTTTTTCCTGCACGCGGATCCGCGCCCCATAGGGATGCATTAGACACCCGCAGGTAGTAAAATATCTGCGGATGTCATTTTTTCCTGCAGGCGCGGGTCCCGTGTGCAGGAAAAAATCCGGCCATGCTCCATTCAGGCGCGGGTCTCCCGCGGGGATGGCTCCCGCAGGCTTCTATTGAGGCCTATGGAAGCCGTCCGGATCCGCAGGAGACCCGCGCCTGAATTAAACTCACCTGCTCCGGGCAATGCAGGTCTTCCTTCCTTCGCGGCCGGAAACTTCTTTCTTCGGCCCGGCGGATGTGACCGGCGCATGCGAACGGCACGCAGCCGACATGCCAAGCACATCCGCTGGGCTGAAGAAAGAAGTTCCGTTCGTGATGGAAGGAAGACACGCACGGACCGCTGCAGGTGAGTTTATTCCTATTTCTTAGCATCATGTCCGCGGGGCAGGCGGGACCAGCTACGGATTCTCCATGGAGAATCCGTAGCGGGCCTGATTTTCCCCGTGGCCCTGGGGCCTTAGGCCTCATGTCCACGGGGAAAATCATGCCCGCCGCAGATTCTTCATGCAGAATCCCGCAGCGGCTCCCTCCTTTCCCGCGGTCATGACGCTGCGCTATTTGCAATGGGAAGAGGCGGGGGCGGGGCTAAGTTCCGAGAATTAGCCCCGCCCCCGTCCCACCTCTCCCCATTACAAATAGTGCAGAGGGGCGGAGAGGAGGCAGAGAGGGGGACAGGAGCTCAGTTCCTGCTCCTGGCTCTTCCCCCCCCCCTTCCCCTGCACACGAGGACAACGTATATCTGTGCATGGGGGAAGAGGGGAGAAAAAAAACCCCGCAGCTTTATGCCTCTTTCATACAAGCGTTGCATTCACCCGCACCCGGCTTAGGTAGTTAACCATGTGCTGCCTGCTTCCTGGAGGAGAACCCCTCTGTCTGCTGGGAGTCCCCCAAACTATTGCAGATTTACATGCAGTTCAACCAACATCCCTCCATCTGTAACCTGCATTCGCCCGCAGTTAACTCCTTCATGACTGACCTGGTTTAAGCACTAATGAGCATAGGCCAGTGATGGCGAACCTTTTAGAGATCGAGTGCCCAAACCGCAACCTAAAACCCACTTATTTATCACAAAGTGCCAACACGTCGGGGGCGGGGTTTATCACGGCGTATGATTTTACCCCCGTCGTTCCAAAAAGGACCAGCCGCTTCAAAATTGACAGCATGCAGATTTTGACTGCTTTTAGATGCGGAAATGTTGCAGAACGTCCTCAGCGGAAATTTCTGTGGAAAATTCTGCAGCATTTCCGCATCCAAAAAGTAGTCAAAATTTGCACCCTATTTTGAAACAGCCCTGCCCATTTCCGCCACATGTAAACATACCCCAGCGGTAATAGTGACCCACCCCCAGCAGCCCCAGCAGTAATAGTGATCCCTGCATCACAGCGGCCCCAGCGGTAATAGTGACCTCCCACAGCGATAATAGTGACCCCGACCACACAGCAGCCCCAGCGGTAATAGTGACCCCCACCCTACAGCTGCCCCAGCGGTAATAGTGACCCCCCACAGCGATAATAGTGACCTCCACCACACAATAGCCCCAGCGGTAATAGTGACCCCCCACAGCGATAATAGTGAGCCCCACCACACAGCAGCCCCAGCGGTAATAGTGACCCCCACCCCCCAGCGGTAATAGTGACCCCTCCCCCCCCAGCGATAATAGGGAACCCCCACCCAGCAGTAATAGTGACTCCCACATCACAGCGGCCCCAGCGGTAATAGTGACCCCCACAGCGGCGATAGTGACCCCCCCAGTGGGCCCCCAGTGCATTAGGGACACCCCCCAGCGGGCCCCCAGTGGAACAATGACACCCCCCAGCGCAACAATGACACCCTCCAGTGGCCCCCCAGTGCAACAATGACACCCCCCAGCGGCCCCCAGTGCAACAATGACACCCCCCAGCGGCCCCCCAGTGCAACAATGACACCCCCCAGCGGCCCCCCAGTGCAACAATGACACCCCACAGCGGCCCCCCAGTGCAACAATGACACCCCACAGCGGCCCCCCAGCGCAATATTGACACCCCCCCAGCGGCTCCCCAGTGCAATAGTGACGGCTCCCCAGTGCAATAGTGACACCCTCCCCCAGCGGCCCCCCACTGCAATAGTGACACCCCCCCAGCGGCTCCCCAGTGCAATAGTGACGGCTCCCCAGTGCAATAGTGACACCCTCCCCCAGTGCATATACCCGGCCCTTGAGCTGAGGGGGCCCGGGGGATCGACGCTGTCGGCCGCATGATGGCTGAGGAGAGAGGAGAGAGAAGAGAGACGGGAGGCAGCGCCGCAGGTCGGCAAGAGCAGAGGGGAGGGCTGTTACACGTGGAGCCGGCAGCTAATTACAGGCTGCAGACTCCCACGGCGCGGCCCTCCAACTGATAGACTGCAGCTGTGACCACTCACAGCTGCAGTCTATCAGTCTCTGCCGGCTAGCGATTACCAGGGGGAGGGGCTACTGCGGCTCTACTCACCTCCGGAGCGCTGTATGCACAGGACCTGTGGCTGCAGATCACATGACCAGGCTCTGGTCATGTGATCAAAAGACGGGGGACTTTCCATTACAGGCTGCCCAGAGACTGCTGCAGAGGTGAGTAGAGAAGGAATTATAATTATATATGTATAGCTGGTATAAGTTATATCAGCTGTATATATATAATTATATACAGGGAATACACAGGTTACACCAGCATGGGACATGCCACTATATACAGGGGGATACACATCCTGTATACACACACACACTATATATATATATATATGACACAAACATACATATACACACACACATATATATATATATATACATACACACACACACACACACACGGCTCTCACCCTGCAGCTGCTCCTCCTCAGCCATGCTCTCCTTGCTGCAGAGATCATGTTCTCTGCACTCCCCTTCCCTCCTCCGCAGCTGTTGTCAGTCTGCTATCGGCACTCCTCTATTACTGTCTGCATTAGACAGAACAAGCCGAGAGCAGACTGCCTACTGACAGCAGCACAGAGGAGTGAGGGAAGTTACTGCATAGGCGGCGGGCCGGATTCGGCCCGCGGGCATTGTTTGACACCTGTGCTCTAGATCATACAAACTTCTAGGCTGTGGGAGTTGCCGTCCTAAATGCGCAGACCGGTGCCAGCGGCCGGCGAGTGACGTTTCTGTGTGGGGCTCTGCGATCCCCGCACAGAAATAGAGCATGCCGCGGTTTGTTTTCCACGTGTGATTTCGCGCGGACAAACCGCGGCCGTCTGCCTAGGATTGCGTTTTCTAACGCAATCCTATGGCAGCTTCCATGGGTGGAAATTCTGTGGGAAATCCGGCAGCGGAATTTCCGCCCGTGTGCACGGGGCCTAAGGCTGCTCTAAGACGTGCATTCAGAAAACACAGCTTAAAATCGTGGGTTTTTTACCTCAATTTTTAGCAGCACTTTTGAACGCATGGTAAAGCGGTTTTAATGCACCCCACAATTGTGATGGGTGGGGAGGTGCGTTAGAAAACGCAAATACAGGACAGAGCGCTTAAAAATCACCGCTTCCGAGCTCACGTCTGAGTAATCGCATTCAAATCAATGGAAGCAGTATACCGCAATAAAAAGCACCAAGGGGCTAGATCATGTTTGTAAATTAGCACGGTTTAGGTATAGGTACGGGTACAGATGGAGGGGGGCCCAGCTGAACTTTTGCACCCGGGCCCCTTAGGCTTTATGAGCAACCAGTTTTTCAGTCTTTATTTTTGTGCATTCCTGGGATCACTTTGTTTTTTAAAATCTCCCATGTAATCCTATGGAGGCTGCGTTTTATCGCATCACAAGGCGACAAATATGCGCTGCAATGTTAACATTGGAAAGTCCTACCGACTTGCGCGTTAAACAAAAACATGCGGTTTTTAATGTGCGCGGCAGCGATGCGATTTAATCCTCTAAAAAAAAGCATCGCTGGTGATGGTCACGGCCGTATATTGGGACAAAACTAAGCCTAAGATTTCTGTGGTTTCGTTTTCACCAGCAGTATTCTCTCCCGTTAATACTTGACCGAGAAAATATAGGACCTCCCCTATGAATACTATGTGCGTGAAAGATCAGGCGGCCGCCATATTCCCACCATTTATTTTGTTTCTTACAGTTGCTCCTACAGCGGTGTGTGTGTGTTTGTTTATGTATGTGTATATATTTTACACACATACACACATCGCAATGCATTGTTCTTACAAGGCGCACTGCACTGCCAGACACACTCGCATATTTGCCATGCGAGATATTGGTTTGAGTTTCTCGGGCTGATAAAGTGCTCACTTGTGTAAAATCAGCCACAGAGAATGAATTTAACATCACCAAAGACATAAAGCTATACATTGCCCTCTATTGTCAGCATGCTGTTATCCTGACCCCCAAGTGTCAATGCATAATGCATCCCAAGTGGCAGCTTGCCCACCCATATCACGTCTTGTATCCAAGCTAGAGGCGATACAACAGGGTCTGTTTCACATTTTGTATCCAAGCTAGAGGTAGTACAACTTTAACTTTTTTCCTTCTGCTTTGCTCAGATTCATTCAAATACTGTGGGTCAAAATACGCAGCACAGCCCTAGAGGAATTCGTTAAGGGGTCTAGTTTTTTAAACAGGGTCATTTGTGGGGGTTCTCCAAAGTGCTCAAGGGCTCCACAAGTGAGCAATGGGACCTAAAACACTTTCATGCAAAATAACTGTTCACAAAGCCACCGGCTGCTCCTTTCGGTTTGGGCCCCATTGTGCATACGGACACAAGATTAGGGCCACAATGGGTATATCTCTGAACACGGGAAATACGGGGGGTCTCCATTTTGGGGTGCCAATCCTCATCTTCATGTGCAATATAGAAAAAAAGCCCATCATTAAAATTAAAATGACATATTTGCAAAAATATGAAATTTAATTTCTTCCCCTCCAAATTGCATTAATTCTTGACAAAACCTGTGGGGTAAAAATCCTCCTGACCCCCTCAGTGAATACATTAAGGGGTGTAGTTTATAAAATGGGGTCATTTGTGGGGGGATCTATCATTTGGACACCCATGAGACTTTGCAATCTTGGCTTGGTGCAGGAAAAAAAAGTGTTCCTCAAAATGTTAAAAATCAATGTAAAATTTGTACGTCTCCTAAATTGTTAAAAAAAACCTGAAGTTTTTCTAATGTGCGTCCAGAATAAAGTAAACAGATGGAAATATATATCTTATCAAAGATTTGTACAGTATGTTTGCACATGTTTGAGATATTGTGGCTGAAAATAAATTACATTTTTATAAATTTTTTCTCAATTTTGACGCTTTTAATAAATATACACTAATTTTATCAGACTATTTTCACCACCTAAATGAAGTACAACATGTGGCAAAAAAACAATATCAGAATCACTTGGATATGCAGAGCCTTTAGGCCTCATGTCCACGGGGAAAAGAAGAATTAAAATCCGCAGCGGATCACCCGCACGCGGATCCGCACCCCATAGGGATGCATTGACCACCCGCGGGTAGATAAATACCCGCGGATGGTCAATAAAAGTGAATTAAGAAAAATGTGGAGCATGAAAAAAAAAATGGACATGCTCCATTTAGGTGCGGGTCTCCCGCAGGCTTCTATTGAAGCCTATGGAAGCCGTCCGGATCCGCGGGAGACCTAAAATAAGAATAACTTACCCGTAGCGGACCGGGCAGATCTTCTCTTCTTTGCGGCCCGATCTTCTTTCTTCGGCCCGGCAGATGTGCCCGGCGCACGCACGCGGCACGCCTATAACAGTTTGTCTCCTCACCAACCATATGTATCAGTGTTATGGTGGATGGTCTATATTGCATCTATTACTCCTAGTTCTAGCTGGTTGTCATCCCTTTGATGACTGTCAGGATCCAACAACCCCCCCCCCCCCCTCCCACCCATCAGGATCCACCAGCCCCCCCACCCATCAGGATCCAACAGCGCCCCACCCATCAGGATCCAACAGCGCCCCACCCATCAGGATCCAGCGGCCCCCCACCCATCAGGATCCAGCGGCCCCCCACCCATCCTTCCACAAGACTAGATTGGAGCGGCTCCTCTCTTCAGTAGCTCCACTCTAGCCACTTCACTGATCTGCTGGCTAGAATGTATTGGCTGGTGGTAGGATCTCCCAGCAGCCAATACACTCCAGACGCACCATCCAATCAGTGAGCGGGGGCGGGGCTAGTGAGCGGCAGCTCTGGGGAGGACGCAGCAGTTCTGAACTCACGATATTTTTGTATCTTAGTGAACTGAATATGGCCACCACCACAACTTGCCTCCAGCTTTCCTAGTCTTCTGCACAACATCATTACATGTCTACACCACTTTGTTTTCAGGAGCCGAGGCAAGTGGTGTGACGACTACCGAGCGAGGCTCTGTTCGTGTCAGCGGTAGGGGGCTCCATGATGGTCATCAGGTTACCAACAGTTCTGTCACCCAGCTTTCCTAGTCCCTGAATGGCCAGTCAGCCTCCTTTTGTCATATCACTGTAGGGCAGTGACTCCCACCTCCAGTCCTCGGGACCCCACAGGTCATGTTTTCAGGACTTCCTCAGTGTTGTACAGGTGATGTAATTATCATCGGTACCTCAGACATTGCCACAGGTGTTCTTACTATACGAGATCCTGTACATGACCTGTTGGGGGCGCTGAGGGGCGGAGGTGGGGAGCACTGCTCTAGAGGGTTCTAGGAAAGCTGGGAGATCCATTGTGTTGGCATTAGGTTAGCTGAACCCCAGCGATCCGCTGTAATCCAAGGAAGATCTGGCAGTAAGGCTAATGTCACACAGTGAGTGCGATACCAGGCCGTGAATCGCGGCCCGTTTTCGCGCTCGCTAACGTACGATTTTTCTGTGGATGTGAGTCATTTTTGTAATAAAACTGCCTCCCCTCCCTCCCGCTGCGGCTGTCCGCTCCTAGCACGCGGTGCGATGCTGCCGCCAGCCCCATTAAAACAATGGGTGATGCAAGGCCCCGCCCAAAGATAGAACGAGCCGCGGTTCATATACGTGCAATATTTGCTCTGCCGCGTGAAAAAGGCCGAAGTGTTCAATTCCCCTGCAATGCCCCCGCAGGAGAAATTAAGTATTACGCCGTCCTTCTGCCATATGATGAACAGACATGTTGGCTGCACCATATGGTAAACTGGAGTCGGGTAATAGTGAAACGCTCAAACGTGGGAATACAACCGTTTATGTTCCATCTGAATATTGGCGCATTTACGGTTGGCGTTCGGAGGCAGAACACGTCTTAAGCAGGATTTTCACACAATGAACACAGAAACAGCAAACCTGCTGTGAAGTCGAGGAGCGTCCGACACGTTCGCAGCAATACGTACAAATCTGCCGCAGGACACCGACAGCGGAGATTATTAGCACCACGTGGTCCAGCAAGCTACAAACATGGCCTAAATGTTAGGAGGCTCGTATATATTAGGGAGTCCCCTAATACTCAGGCCGCGTTTACATGAGCGACAAAGTCACACTGCGACAAATCACGTGTTTGTTCGGCCTATGCTTTCCAATGGGGCAATTCACATGTTTTGGAGGGTGCGACATCCCGATATGCCTCGTGAGGTTTCGTGGCCCATGTTATCCTATGGAGCCTTCCTCTCTGTTGCATCGCATGAAAGCGTGATTTTTGTGCGGTGCGATGCAACTTTGACAGGAGGAAATCCTATCATCACAGCCATAACCTAAGGCCTATATATATATACACACACATCACCTAGGAGCGCTGCCCGGCGCTGCTGCAGCTTCCTCCCAGTATGTATATATATATATATATATATATATATATATATATATACACACACACTGGGAGCTGTCCAAATCCGCAGCTATGGTTGTGGTTTACACGGAGAGACGACAAGGAGCCGTTCATGTTTAGCCCATGTAAAGGACGCCATCAGCCAACAAATGAGCATTTCCTCGTTAGTCCGCTCATCGCTGCCATGTTCACACGAGGTAATGAGCGGGCACCAGTCAGTGGCCACGAACCTTCGGCCACTGCAGATATTGGCGCGGACTTCCCTTTTACGGGAACCCGTGGCCAGCTGTTAGCCCAGTAAACCAATCCCACGGGTACAATGGTGTCGCATCTGTAAGAAGTCCCCGCGCCGCACGCAAATGGCGCAGAGCGGTGCAGTTGGGGCCGCGCCGTCTCCGCTAGGTGCTGTTATACACCCGCCCCTCCAGCCTCCTGTGCGACGACAGCCACGCATGAAGACTTGGCCTGCGCTGTGCAGCTGCTTCTGTTGTGCACATAAACCTCTCCATTTATGACCCCACCAGTCCCAGCGAAGACTAGAGAGCCCCCCCCCCCCAATTACCCACAATGCCCCAGCGGAGACTATGGCCCCGCCCATTACCCACAATGCCCTGGTTAAAGCAGCTGTAAACACTAATGCCCACTAGAGATATGATGGCCTCACCTGCTGGATGTGCAGCTCTGCCTGCAGGAACTGAAGCCCGGCCACCGCACCCACCCCAGAAGACATGGAGTTCAGAACTGCTGCGTCCTCCCCAGAGCTGCCGCTCACTAGCCCTGCTCCCCGCTCACTGATTGGATGGTGCGTCTGGAGTGTAGTGGCTGCTGGGAGATCCTACCACTAGCCAATACATTCTATCCAGCAGATCAGTGAAGTGGCTAGAGTGGAGCTACTGAAGAGAGGAGCATTTTAGTATTCCCTAAAATAACGTAAACTGCGTTTTATGTCCGACGGCGGGGGTAATTACAGAGGCTGGTTGGGATGGGCACATGGGGCAAGAAAACCAGGTTTCCCCCCTCCTCTAATGCTTTTTGGGGTATTTCTTGACCTCAGCGACGGGTATGGGTTGTAAAAAGTGGCGCTCTGTGAAGCTGGCCATTCAGGAACTAGGAAAGCTGGGTGACAGAACATGTTGGTAACCTGATGACCATCATGGAGCTCCCTACCAGTGACACGAACAGAGCCTCGCTCGGTAGTCGTCACCCCACTTGCCTCGGCTCCTGAAAACAAAGTGGTGTAGACATGTAATGATGTTGTGCAGAAGACTAGGAAAGCTGGAGGCAAGTTGTGGTGGCGGCCATATTCAGTTCACTTAGATACAAAAATATCGGATTAGTCATCTTAGTGACTTGGCGGAAGATGATGATTGGGATTTGTTCCCGCCAGGAACTTTTGTTCTAAAAGGAACAATCCCATGGCCCCTTCAGCAGCACTCTGCGCTCTCACACTAACCTGCTATAGTGTGAGTGCAGAGCGCTGCTGAAGGGGCAGCTTTAAAATCCACCCCACAGGTCAATTTAAACTGTAGATTGTTTTTCCGCATTATATGGATGAGATTTCTTTAAACGTGTGACTACTTCTCCATTCACTTCTGTGGAGCTGACGGAGATGGTCAAGCACTGAGCTCCCATGAACGGCGGAGTCGTAGTCATGCAATGAGACTAGTGCTACGCGACCAAGATTGCTGTATAGCCCTGCGACCTCACACTCTCGGGCCGGCTTCACACCACCGGTTTCCTATTGTTCAATCCACAGTCGTCGTCCACACGGAGGATCCGCAGCAAATCACACGCATTGAAAGATACATACTACTGCTACTTCCTTCACTCTCGCGGTCATCCGCATTGCAGATTCTGCAGGAACGCAGGGTCACCGTCTGGGTTAACGGCCAGATTCCGCAGTGGTATCCCGCATTCGGAATGTGAAGCGGTCGTGTGCAACCAGCCTTACTGAAGACAATGGAGTTGCGATACAACTCACAAGTAGCTGCGACCAATATATTGCAAAAATCCAACCTCGTAGCGGAAGATAGCGTGAAAAAACGCTTCCCCGCCTACCGCCGCGCGTCATATGACGCGGCCGGCGCGTCACGTGACACGGCCGGCCGCGTCATGTGACGCGGTGGGCGTGTCACATGACGCGACGGCGGTGGGCAGGGAAGCGTCTTCACGCGATCTTCCGCTGGTAAGTATGGGGTCTCTGGGGGGCGCCGTGACGGGCTTCACTGCGTAATATTACGCGGCGGAGCCCGTCACGCTCGTGGGAAGGAGGCCTTAGGGGCCTCGTTGCTCTTTCTAATGGGCAAGGATTGGCTTTGTTTAGTGCTTTGAGAAAGGGATGAGAAGAGGTTCAGGTCCTGGTTATCTCTGTTTTGGCCACTAGATGGTGCTGTGGTGCATTGATATTTGAATTGCACTATACTTTAATGGAGCCTGCTGTCGGTCTGAGAGCTCCGGGGAGAGGACCTCCGTTCCCCCGCTGCACGTCAGAAATAGTGAGTACTGCTTTAAACTTTGCCTGGTGTTGATGTGCTGGGAGGATCACAGTATCCTCTCTTTTTTACTTTTCTGCTCTGGTCTGGCTAGTATGCCAAGCAGCCTGCTCGACTCAGGGGGGAGGGGGGGCGAGATGGCCGCTGCCTCACAGGGAGCTAGAGACTAGGTGCAGATCTTCCGGTGTGCCCGCCCGTGCTGATTGTCGGCTCTGGGGAGCAGGAGGGGGAAAACCACCAGCGTGGGGATTAGTCCAGCGGGGGATCACCCTGATGATTGTATGTGCCGCCGAGTTGCAGGTTGGTGGCCACGGCGGTATATTCAGAGGGAGGGAGCCGGGGCTGTGTATTTGCAAGGCGCTGCGGTGAGAGCGCGGGCACTGAGGGTGACAGAGCCTCCCCTCCAAGTCGGCAGGGGTTACCTTGTGCCATAGTCCTCTGCTTGGGGCTCCGTGAGCGGTCCTCGCCGGGTGTTTCTGAGCGCGGTACTTGTCGGGTTAGGGCACGGGCTGCTGTGCAGGGCCGCGGCTCTTCGGCTTCTTTTTGGCGGCTGGAGATCACCAGGTGAGCCTTGTCCGCGGGTCTCCCGCGGGGACGGCTCACCCTGGTTGAGAAGGCGTTGGGCGGGGCTATGCAAAGGTCTTCCGGCTCCCTCAGTGCATTGTGGGTGTGCCCGGAGTGCTGGCTGAGCGTGTTGCATCTGATACGTCCCCTATCTGGGGATCATATATTAAATGGATTTTTAGAACAGGGAGCTGGAAAAAGTGCTTGCTCTGTCCACTCCGCACATTGACCTGGTATTGCAGTACCTCCAGTACTGGTGCACCCCCTTTCCTACAGCAGTTTCCAAAAGCAGGAAAAAAAACTGATGAGCAAGAGGTGCAGCGCAGCTGCGGCTGCTAACAACCAAGCACTTAGATTTAGGCCTCATGTCCACGTGATACATGGCGGAAGTATCGCATGATACTTGTGCGACGGCTCGTGTTTTTGCGTGATGTCCTGTAGTTTTTATTTGTACCATTTTGGAGTTTATAAGACTTTATCGCTGTTTATTATAACTTTTTTTGGAGATAGGAATCGGTTACGTGCACACTTCCCATAGACTTGTACAGGGACCCTTGGTGCGCAAATGTGCACAAAAATAGAGCATGGTGAGGTTTTGCACGCATGCGAAATGTGTGAGTAAAGAGAATTCTGAAGGCATCCATTGAAACAAATATGTTTGTGTGAAGCGGCCCTTACTGTACTTTTGTTAGCACGAATCAAGCACATTTGCAAGCGCAAAAAAACACGCAACCATGCCGCCATTTATTGAAATGGGCTCTCTTGGAGCGTTAAGGATATGGGGGCGTGGTCAGACCATGATATTGTTCCAATATCCGCCTGTAAAACCCCCTCGAGGCCTGCCCGCGGCAGCAGGAACATATCTATCCTAGAATAAGATGCATGTGGCGCGGAGAGAAACGTGTAGTCCCTCTACGATCCATGCATGCACCTCCACACGTCGTATAATTCTTCTGAGTGTATGATTGGGACAATGGGTGACATGCCCCTGCCGCTCGCGGTGGAGTCCAAGGTAGGGTCCACCACTGAGTTTAGATCTCCTCCGATCACCAAATTCCCCTCTCGAATTTTAGCCACTTCGGAAAGAACATGTTTGAAGAATTTGGCCTGCCTTTTAAATGGGAAGTAGACATTTACTAGAGTGTAGGTGGTGGCGTTAATTACGCAGACTAATATTAGAAATCGCCCGCCTGGGTCCACGTATACGTTTTTTTGGGAAAATGTAATGTTCCGGCTAATGGCTATCATTACGCCTTTCTTTTTTTTCCCTTCATTTGATGCCAGGAAAATGTTTGGAAATTTAGGGTGGTTGCAGGGGGGGTGTTTATCTCTCAGGAAGTGTGTCTCTTGGGCGAGGAAGATGTCTGAGTGGGACTTAAGAGCCTGTCTCCAAAGCATGCTACGTTTATAGGGGCTGTTCAGGCCTTTTACATTTAGGGATGTGATGCTAATGGGCATAACTGGTAGGTGGTTTATACGCTGGGGAGTCGTTGTGTTTTTTCATATTAAGTATGGTGGGGGGGGGGGTAGGGAAGTGGCCTCCTACTGAACCTTTTATAACTATATTTGACATAAGGAAAAAAAACATCATTAACAGTTAACAAAATCAAAATATTGTTCATCCAGCGCCTATCTGCACTGGATGAATGAACCTTAGGTAGGGGTGGCATTTTAAACCATCCACTTTAGGCTCCGTAAAGGAGAAATATAACTATGGGTTCAAGACCCTTTACAACATCAATTTATGCGTGTCTGCCATGCTTATCTGATGTTTTCCAGTCTTGTTCGATTCTTGTAGGAGATTCTACCGCCGTCCTCAGAGGCTTCTGAAGGATAGGGATCCCCCATTGTTTCAGGAACGAGACGCCTTCTTCTGGCGAGGTGGCAACCTGGATGGTTCCATTTTTTGAGATCAGTAGTTTGGTTGGGAATCCCCATCTATACTTGATGTGCGCCTCTCGTAGTGCTGCTGTAACTTCTGTAAACTTTCTCCGAGACTGCAGAGTGGCGGCTGAAAGATCTGGAAATATTTGTATGTCTTCATATGGAGTCGGTAGTGTGCCTCTACGCCTTCCAACTGCCAAGACTTCCTCTTTTATTTTATGGAAGTGTATTCTTGCTAAGATTTCTCTGGGGGCTGACTCAGGGACAGAGCGTGCTTTTGGAATTCTGTGGGCTCTGTCAACTGCATATTCGATCTCGGGAAGGTCCGGGAGGAGCGTTTGGAGTAATTTGAGTATATATTGTGGAATGTCAGGGGGGGTCACAGTCTCTGGAACTCCCCTAAATTTGAGATTGTTTCTTCTGGATCGGTCTTCCAAGTCTATGACCTTCTCTCTCAAATATGCGACTTCTTCCATACTGCCATGCGCATCTACCAACTCGTTGTGGGCTTTGGTAAATTCTCCCATTTTCCGTTCAAGGTGGTCAGTTCTGGTAGCTAGGTGGTCGATGTTAGATTGTAATTGACCAGAGAGGCTCTGTATATCTTTAGAAATGTCCTTTTGCAGCGAGATTAGCATAGTCTTCAGAGCGTTTATAGTTAAGGGGCTTTCAGAGTCGGGATAAGCTTGGAGATTGTTGATAGGATCTGTCTGCGGGGGAGTTTCTTGTGGATTGTTATTTTGGCTCTTTTTTGCCGCCGGTCCTTTTGGGGAGGGGGAGGCTGGTAGGGGGTCCTGAACATTCCTTTTCCCTTCGCTTCCAGGGGAGGTGTTGGGATTGGCTGGGGTAGGCGGGAGAGATCCTGTGGAGGAGTATGGAGACAGAGCCGCAGGGCTGTGGGTGTTGGGTATTTCTTCGGTTACGGGGATGTTTGAATGAGATGTGGCGGGTTTGTTTTTGTTGCTCTGTGTGCCAGGCGGGAAGTACTCTGAGAGTCTCCTGGGGGCCGTTGCTTTAATACGTCGCTTAACCATCCTGAATAGTTAATTCTTGGATATGCGCTGTGGATTGGTCGCTATTTGTTGTATAGTGGTCTACTGGGTGGCGTATTCTTTATGGAGGCGTTGGAAGGCGTAGTTGTTTGTTAAAAGTTCCTTTAGAAGCTCATTGATGTTGAGTGGTCCTGTTATGTGTTGCTGAGGAGCCTCATGTGGCGGGTGGAGTTAGAACATAGAGTCCTGCTATTCCATCTTGAGTGCCTTAGGTAGCGCTCCTGTAGAGTTTTGAAGATTTGTTAAGTGTGGCTTTGCCTGATAAGAGTCCTTTCTTTTTTTAGAACTATCAGTATTTGCTGAGAAGAAAGTGTTTGGGATTGAGGAGTCCGCTGGGTCGCACCGGGAATTTGATATTTGCGTCTGCGAGGCGCGCGATGTATTGCTTCCTTGGGTGTTGCGGGGGCTGGGACTTGCTTCCAGGCTATTTTGTAATGCTGAGGAGGCTATATAGTGTTTTTCTGTCAGTACCCTTTGGCACAGGGTCTGTCTTTGTGGGTTGCTGACAGTTTCTATATAGCAGTCTGGCTATGCAGATATTCCTCCACAGATCACTTGGCAGTAAGGTGGGGAGGTATTCTCCTTGTAGTTAACTGTGGGTCCCTCTTCTCAACACACTTAGGCCTCATGTCCACGGGGAAAATCAGATCCGCTGCAGATTCTCCATGTAGAATCTGCAGCGGGTCCCTCCTGCCCCGCGGACATGAGCGCTGAAAATGGGAATAAATGAGAATAAACTCACCTCCCATCCGCTCCGTTTCTTCTCTTCGCGGCGGCGTCATCTTCTCTCGTCGCGGCCGGATCTTCATTCTTCGGCTCGGCGGATGTGCATGATGACGTCGGTGACGTGCCTCGCGCATGCGCCGGGCCGAAGCAAAATGATCCGGCCGCGACTGAGAGAAGATGGCGCCGCGCCGAAGAGAAGAACCGGAGCGTGTAAGTAAAATATGATTTTTGTGTCCCGCGGATCCGGGCGGCTTCCATAGGCTTCAATAGAAGCCCGCGGGAGCCGTCCCCGCGGGAGACCCGCATGAAAATGGAGCATGGTCTAGATTTTTTTCATGCTCCATTTTTTTTAAAATCACTTTTATTGACGATCCGCGGGTATTTATCTACCCGCGGGTGGTCAATGCATCCCTATGGGGTGCGGATCCGCGCGCGGGAGAAGAGTTAAAATCCGCTGCGGATTTTAATTCTTATTTTCCCCGTGGACATGAGGCCTTAGGCCTCCTTCCCACGAACGGATTTACGCCGCGTAAATCCGCGGCAAAAATCCGCTGCGTTGCCCCATGCTATTAGGTTCTATTGAACCTAATAGCACAATGCACACGATGCGTAATTCCACCGCGGAATTACGCACCGTGAAATCTCCCGTTGTCACCCGCAGCATGTTCTATTTGCTGCGGGTGTACGCGCTGACGGCTTCCGTTCACGCTATCTCCCGCTGCAACCAGCGGAAGATAGCGTGAAAAAACGCTTCCCCGCCTACCGCCGCGCGTCATATGACGCGGCCGGCGCGTCACGTGACACGGCCGGCCGCGTCATGTGACGCGGTGGGCGTGTCACATGACGCGACGGCGGTGTGCAGGGAAGTGTCTTCACGCGATCTTCCGCTGGTAAGTATGGGGTCTCTGGGGGGCGCCGTGACGGGCTTCACTGCGTAATATTACGCGGCGGAGCCCATCACGCTCGTGGGAAGGAGGCCTTAGGGGCCTCGTTGCTCTTTCTAATGGGCAAGGATTGGCTTTGTTTAGTGCTTTGAGAAAGGGATGAGAAGAGGTTCAGGTCCTGGTTATCTCTGTTTTGGCCACTAGATGGTGCTGTGGTGCATTGATATTTGAATTGCACTACACTTTAATGGAGCCTGCTGTCGGTCTGAGAGCTCCGGGGAGAGGACCTCCGTTCCCCCGCTGCACGTCAGAAATAGTGAGTACTGCTTTAAACTTTGCCTGGTGTTGATGTGCTGGGAGGATCACAGTATCCTCTCTTTTTTACTTTTCTGCTCTGGTCTGGCTAGTATGCCAAGCAGCCTGCTCGACTCAGGGGGGAGGGGGGGCGAGATGGCCGCTGCCTCACAGGGAGCTAGAGACTAGGTGCAGATCTTCCGGTGTGCCCGCCCGTGCTGATTGTCGGCTCTGGGGAGCAGGAGGGGGAAAACCACCAGCGTGGGGATTAGTCCAGCGGGGGATCACCCTGATGATTGTATGTGCCGCCGAGTTGCAGGTTGGTGGCCACGGCGGTATATTCAGAGGGAGGGAGCCGCGGCTGTGTATTTGCAAGGCGCTGCGGTGAGAGCGCGGGCACTGAGGGTGACAGAGCCTCCCCTCCAAGTCGGCAGGGGTTACCTTGTGCCATAGTCCTCTGCTTGGGGCTCCGTGAGCGGTCCTCGCCGGGTGTTTCTGAGCGCGGTACTTGTCGGGTTAGGGCGCGGGCCGCTGTGCAGGGCCGCGGCTCTTCGGCTTCTTTTTGGCGGCTGGAGATCACCAGGAGAGCCTTGTCCGGGCCGGTTGTGGGTTCTGGTGGGTCCCCAGGTGCTGTGCTCTTGTCTGCCTCTGTTTGGGTCACTGATTTGACCCAGAAAAGGGCTGAAAAGGGAGATTCTGTGGAGGAGCAAAACAGCGTGCGACCTCTCTCCTTGCTTGCTAAGCCACGCCCCGGGCCATAGTGTTTTTACGTCCTCCCGAAGTGGGCTTTATTCTCTGAGGAAGTAAAAACATGTGTCCTGCAGAGAATAAAGCCCCTCGGGCTCTGGACGTGACAGCTCCATGCTGTCGGTGTCCGCAGCATGGAGCTGTCATCCCGGGCTGTTCGGACCCCCCCACCCCCGACATTGCGATCGGCGCTATGCAATGGATATGGATGCATTAGACACCTGCAGGTAGTAAAATACCTGCGGATGTCATTTTTCCCTGCAGGCGCGGGTCCCGCGTGCAGGAAAAAATCCGGACATGCTCCATTCAGGCGCGGGTCTCCCGCGGGGACGGCTCACCCTGGTTGAGAAGGCGTTGGGCGGGGCTATGCAAAGGTCTTCCGGCTCCCTCAGTGCATTGTGGGTGTGCCCGGAGTGCTGGCTGAGCGTGTTGCATCTGATACGTCCCCTATCTGGGGATCATATATTAAATGGATTTTTAGAACAGGGAGCTGGAAAAAGTGCTTGCTCTGTCCACTCCGCACATTGACCTGGTATTGCAGTACCTCCAGTACTGGTGCACCCCCTTTCCTACAGCAGTTTCCAAAAGCAGGAAAAAAAACTGATGAGCAAGAGGTGCAGCGCAGCTGCGGCTGCTAACAACCAAGCACTTAGATTTAGGCCTCATGTCCACGTGATACATGGCGGAAGTATCGCATGATACTTGTGCGATGGCTCGTGTTTTTGCGTGATGTCCTGTAGTTTTTATTTGTACCATTTTGGAGTTTATAAGACTTTATCGCTGTTTATTATAACTTTTTTTGGAGATAGGAATCGGTTACGTGCACACTTCCCATAGACTTGTACAGGGACCCTTGGTGCGCAAATGTGCACAAAAATAGAGCATGGTGAGGTTTTGCACGCATGCGAAATGTGTGAGTAAAGAGAATTCTGAAGGCATCCATTGAAACAAATATGTTTGTGTGAAGCGGCCCTTACTGTACTTTTGTTAGCACGAATCAAGCACATTTGCAAGCGCAAAAAAACACGCAACCATGCCGCCATTTATTGAAATGGGCTCTCTTGGAGCGTTAAGGATATGGGGGCGTGGTCAGACCATGATATTGTTCCAATATCCGCCTGTAAAACCCCCTCGAGGCCTGCCCGCGGCAGCAGGAACATATCTATCCTAGAATAAGATGCATGTGGCGCGGAGAGAAACGTGTAGTCCCTCTACGATCCATGCATGCACCTCCACACGTCGTATAATTCTTCTGAGTGTATGATTGGGACAATGGGTGACATGCCCCTGCCGCTCGCGGTGGAGTCCAAGGTAGGGTCCACCACTGAGTTTAGATCTCCTCCGATCACCAAATTCCCCTCTCGAATTTTAGCCACTTCGGAAAGAACATGTTTGAAGAATTTGGCCTGCCTTTTAAATGGGAAGTAGACATTTACTAGAGTGTAGGTGGTGGCGTTAATTACGCAGACTAATATTAGAAATCGCCCGCCTGGGTCCACGTATACGTTTTTTTGGGAAAATGTAATGTTCCGGCTAATGGCTATCATTACGCCTTTCTTTTTTTTCCCTTCATTTGATGCCAGGAAAATGTTTGGAAATTTAGGGTGGTTGCAGGGGGGGTGTTTATCTCTCAGGAAGTGTGTCTCTTGGGCGAGGAAGATGTCTGAGTGGGACTTAAGAGCCTGTCTCCAAAGCATGCTACGTTTATAGGGGCTGTTCAGGCCTTTTACATTTAGGGATGTGATGCTAATGGGCATAACTGGTAGGTGGTTTATACGCTGGGGAGTCGTTGTGTTTTTTCATATTAAGTATGGTGGGGGGGGGGGGGTAGGGAAGTGGCCTCCTACTGAACCTTTTATAACTATATTTGACATAAGGAAAAAAAACATCATTAACAGTTAACAAAATCAAAATATTGTTCATCCAGCGCCTATCTGCACTGGATGAATGAACCTTAGGTAGGGGTGGCATTTTAAACCATCCACTTTAGGCTCCGTAAAGGAGGAATATAACTATGGGTTCAAGACCCTTTACAACATCAATTTATGCGTGTCTGCCATGCTTATCTGATGTTTTCCAGTCTTGTTCGATTCTTGTAGGAGATTCTACCGCCGTCCTCAGAGGCTTCTGAAGGATAGGGATCCCCCATTGTTTCAGGAACGAGACGCCTTCTTCTGGCGAGGTGGCAACCTGGATGGTTCCATTTTTTGAGATCAGTAGTTTGGTTGGGAATCCCCATCTATACTTGATGTGCGCCTCTCGTAGTGCTGCTGTAACTTCTGTAAACTTTCTCCGAGACTGCAGAGTGGCGGCTGAAAGATCTGGAAATATTTGTATGTCTTCATATGGAGTCGGTAGTGTGCCTCTACGCCTTCCAACTGCCAAGACTTCCTCTTTTATTTTATGGAAGTGTATTCTTGCTAAGATTTCTCTGGGGGCTGACTCAGGGACAGAGCGTGCTTTTGGAATTCTGTGGGCTCTGTCAACTGCATATTCGATCTCGGGAAGGTCCGGGAGGAGCGTTTGGAGTAATTTGAGTATATATTGTGGAATGTCAGGGGGGGTCACAGTCTCTGGAACTCCCCTAAATTTGAGATTGTTTCTTCTGGATCGGTCTTCCAAGTCTATGACCTTCTCTCTCAAATATGCGACTTCTTCCATACTGCCATGCGCATCTACCAACTCGTTGTGGGCTTTGGTAAATTCTCCCATTTTCCGTTCAAGGTGGTCAGTTCTGGTAGCTAGGTGGTCGATGTTAGATTGTAATTGACCAGAGAGGCTCTGTATATCTTTAGAAATGTCCTTTTGCAGCGAGATTAGCATAGTCTTCAGAGCGTTTATAGTTAAGGGGCTTTCAGAGTCGGGATAAGCTTGGAGATTGTTGATAGGATCTGTCTGCGGGGGAGTTTCTTGTGGATTGTTATTTTGGCTCTTTTTTGCCGCCGGTCCTTTTGGGGAGGGGGAGGCTGGTAGGGGGTCCTGAACATTCCTTTTCCCTTCGCTTCCAGGGGAGGTGTTGGGATTGGCTGGGGTAGGCGGGAGAGATCCTGTGGAGGAGTATGGAGACAGAGCCGCAGGGCTGTGGGTGTTGGGTATTTCTTCGGTTACGGGGATGTTTGAATGAGATGTGGCGGGTTTGTTTTTGTTGCTCTGTGTGCCAGGCGGGAAGTACTCTGAGAGTCTCCTGGGGGCCGTTGCTTTAATACGTCGCTTAACCATCCTGAATAGTTAATTCTTGGATATGCGCTGTGGATTGGTCGCTATTTGTTGTATAGTGGTCTACTGGGTGGCGTATTCTTTATGGAGGCGTTGGAAGGCGTAGTTGTTTGTTAAAAGTTCCTTTAGAAGCTCATTGATGTTGAGTGGTCCTGTTATGTGTTGCTGAGGAGCCTCATGTGGCGGGTGGAGTTAGAACATAGAGTCCTGCTATTCCATCTTGAGTGCCTTAGGTAGCGCTCCTGTAGAGTTTTGAAGATTTGTTAAGTGTGGCTTTGCCTGATAAGAGTCCTTTCTTTTTTTAGAACTATCAGTATTTGCTGAGAAGAAAGTGTTTGGGATTGAGGAGTCCGCTGGGTCGCACCGGGAATTTGATATTTGCGTCTGCGAGGCGCGCGATGTATTGCTTCCTTGGGTGTTGCGGGGGCTGGGACTTGCTTCCAGGCTATTTTGTAATGCTGAGGAGGCTATATAGTGTTTTTCTGTCAGTACCCTTTGGCACAGGGTCTGTCTTTGTGGGTTGCTGACAGTTTCTATATAGCAGTCTGGCTATGCAGATATTCCTCCACAGATCACTTGGCAGTAAGGTGGGGAGGTATTCTCCTTGTAGTTAACTGTGGGTCCCTCTTCTCAACACACTTAGGCCTCATGTCCACGGGGAAAATCAGATCCGCTGCAGATTCTCCATGTAGAATCTGCAGCGGGTCCCTCCTGCCCCGCGGACATGAGCGCTGAAAATGGGAATAAATGAGAATAAACTCACCTCCCATCCGCTCCGTTTCTTCTCTTCGCGGCGGCGTCATCTTCTCTCGTCGCGGCCGGATCTTCATTCTTCGGCTCGGCGGATGTGCATGATGACGTCGGTGACGTGCCTCGCGCATGCGCCGGGCCGAAGCAAAATGATCCGGCCGCGACTGAGAGAAGATGGCGCGGCGCCGAAGAGAAGAACCGGAGCGTGTAAGTAAAATATGATTTTTGTGTCCCGCGGATCCGGGCGGCTTCCATAGGCTTCAATAGAAGCCCGCGGGAGCCGTCCCCGCGGGAGACCCGCATGAAAATGGAGCATGGTCTAGATTTTTTTCATGCTCCATTTTTTTTAAAATCACTTTTATTGACGATCCGCGGGTATTTATCTACCCGCGGGTGGTCAATGCATCCCTATGGGGTGCGGATCCGCGCGCGGGAGAAGAGTTAAAATCCGCTGCGGATTTTAATTCTTATTTTCCCCGTGGACATGAGGCCTTAGGCCTCCTTCCCACGAACGGATTTACGCCGCGTAAATCCGCGGCAAAAATCCGCTGCGTTGCCCCATGCTATTAGGTTCTATTGAACCTAATAGCACAATGCACACGATGCGTAATTCCACCGCGGAATTACGCACCGTGAAATCTCCCGTTGTCACCCGCAGCATGTTCTATTTGCTGCGGGTGTACGCGCTGACGGCTTCCGTTCACGCTATCTCCCGCTGCAACCAGCGGAAGATAGCGTGAAAAAACGCTTCCCCGCCTACCGCCGCGCGTCATATGACGCGGCCGGCGCGTCACGTGACACGGCCGGCCGCGTCATGTGACGCGGTGGGCGTGTCACATGACGCGACGGCGGTGTGCAGGGAAGTGTCTTCACGCGATCTTCCGCTGGTAAGTATGGGGTCTCTGGGGGGCGCCGTGACGGGCTTCACTGCGTAATATTACGCGGCGGAGCCCATCACGCTCGTGGGAAGGAGGCCTTAGGGGCCTCGTTGCTCTTTCTAATGGGCAAGGATTGGCTTTGTTTAGTGCTTTGAGAAAGGGATGAGAAGAGGTTCAGGTCCTGGTTATCTCTGTTTTGGCCACTAGATGGTGCTGTGGTGCATTGATATTTGAATTGCACTACACTTTAATGGAGCCTGCTGTCGGTCTGAGAGCTCCGGGGAGAGGACCTCCGTTCCCCCGCTGCACGTCAGAAATAGTGAGTACTGCTTTAAACTTTGCCTGGTGTTGATGTGCTGGGAGGATCACAGTATCCTCTCTTTTTTACTTTTCTGCTCTGGTCTGGCTAGTATGCCAAGCAGCCTGCTCGACTCAGGGGGGAGGGGGGGCGAGATGGCCGCTGCCTCACAGGGAGCTAGAGACTAGGTGCAGATCTTCCGGTGTGCCCGCCCGTGCTGATTGTCGGCTCTGGGGAGCAGGAGGGGGGAAACCACCAGCGTGGGGATTAGTCCAGCGGGGGATCACCCTGATGATTGTATGTGCCGCCGAGTTGCAGGTTGGTGGCCACGGCGGTATATTCAGAGGGAGGGAGCCGCGGCTGTGTATTTGCAAGGCGCTGCGGTGAGAGCGCGGGCACTGAGGGTGACAGAGCCTCCCCTCCAAGTCGGCAGGGGTTACCTTGTGCCATAGTCCTCTGCTTGGGGCTCCGTGAGCGGTCCTCGCCGGGTGTTTCTGAGCGCGGTACTTGTCGGGTTAGGGCGCGGGCCGCTGTGCAGGGCCGCGGCTCTTCGGCTTCTTTTTGGCGGCTGGAGATCACCAGGTGAGCCTTGTCCGGGCCGGTTGTGGGTTCTGGTGGGTCCCCAGGTGCTGTGCTCTTGTCTGCTTCTGTTTGGGTCACTGATTTGACCCAGAAAAGGGCTGAAAAGGGAGATTCTGTGGAGGAGCAAAACAGCGTGCGACCTCTCTCCTTGCTTGCTAAGCCACGCCCCGGGCCATAGTGTTTTTACGTCCTCCCGAAGTGGGCTTTATTCTCTGAGGAAGTAAAAACATGTGTCCTGCAGAGAATAAAGCCCCTCGGGCTCTGGACGTGACAGCTCCATGCTGTCGGTGTCCGCAGCATGGAGCTGTCATCCCGGGCTGTTCGGACCCCCCCACCCCCGACATTGCGATCGGCGCTATGCAATGGATATGGATGCATTAGACACCTGCAGGTAGTAAAATACCTGCGGATGTCATTTTTCCCTGCAGGCGCGGGTCCCGCGTGCAGGAAAAAATCCGGACATGCTCCATTCAGGCGCGGGTCTCCCGCGGGGACGGCTCACCCTGGTTGAGAAGGCGTTGGGCGGGGCTATGCAAAGGTCTTCCGGCTCCCTCAGTGCATTGTGGGTGTGCCCGGAGTGCTGGCTGAGCGTGTTGCATCTGATACGTCCCCTATCTGGGGATCATATATTAAATGGATTTTTAGAACAGGGAGCTGGAAAAAGTGCTTGCTCTGTCCACTCCGCACATTGACCTGGTATTGCAGTACCTCCAGTACTGGTGCACCCCCTTTCCTACAGCAGTTTCCAAAAGCAGGAAAAAAAACTGATGAGCAAGAGGTGCAGCGCAGCTGCGGCTGCTAACAACCAAGCACTTAGATTTAGGCCTCATGTCCACGTGATACATGGCGGAAGTATCGCATGATACTTGTGCGATGGCTCGTGTTTTTGCGTGATGTCCTGTAGTTTTTATTTGTACCATTTTGGAGTTTATAAGACTTTATCGCTGTTTATTATAACTTTTTTTGGAGATAGGAATCGGTTACGTGCACACTTCCCATAGACTTGTACAGGGACCCTTGGTGCGCAAATGTGCACAAAAATAGAGCATGGTGAGGTTTTGCACGCATGCGAAATGTGTGAGTAAAGAGAATTCTGAAGGCATCCATTGAAACAAATATGTTTGTGTGAAGCGGCCCTTACTGTACTTTTGTTAGCACGAATCAAGCACATTTGCAAGCGCAAAAAAACACGCAACCATGCCGCCATTTATTGAAATGGGCTCTCTTGGAGCGTTAAGGATATGGGGGCGTGGTCAGACCATGATATTGTTCCAATATCCGCCTGTAAAACCCCCTCGAGGCCTGCCCGCGGCAGCAGGAACATATCTATCCTAGAATAAGATGCATGTGGCGCGGAGAGAAACGTGTAGTCCCTCTACGATCCATGCATGCACCTCCACACGTCGTATAATTCTTCTGAGTGTATGATTGGGACAATGGGTGACATGCCCCTGCCGCTCGCGGTGGAGTCCAAGGTAGGGTCCACCACTGAGTTTAGATCTCCTCCGATCACCAAATTCCCCTCTCGAATTTTAGCCACTTCGGAAAGAACATGTTTGAAGAATTTGGCCTGCCTTTTAAATGGGAAGTAGACATTTACTAGAGTGTAGGTGGTGGCGTTAATTACGCAGACTAATATTAGAAATCGCCCGCCTGGGTCCACGTATACGTTTTTTTGGGAAAATGTAACGTTCCGGCTAATGGCTATCATTACGCCTTTCTTTTTTTTCCCTTCATTTGATGCCAGGAAAATGTTTGGAAATTTAGGGTGGTTGCAGGGGGGGTGTTTATCTCTCAGGAAGTGTGTCTCTTGGGCGAGGAAGATGTCTGAGTGGGACTTAAGAGCCTGTCTCCAAATCATGCTACGTTTATAGGGGCTGTTCAGGCCTTTTACATTTAGGGATGTGATGCTAATGGGCATAACTGGTAGGTGGTTTATACGCTGGGGAGTCGTTGTGTTTTTTCATATTAAGTATGGTGGGGGGGGGGTAGGGAAGTGGCCTCCTACTGAACCTTTTATAACTATATTTGACATAAGGAAAAAAAACATCATTAACAGTTAACAAAATCAAAATATTGTTCATCCAGCGCCTATCTGCACTGGATGAATGAACCTTAGGTAGGGGTGGCATTTTAAACCATCCACTTTAGGCTCCGTAAAGGAGAAATATAACTATGGGTTCAAGACCCTTTACAACATCAATTTATGCGTGTCTGCCATGCTTATCTGATGTTTTCCAGTCTTGTTCGATTCTTGTAGGAGATTCTACCGCCGTCCTCAGAGGCTTCTGAAGGATAGGTATCCCCCATTGTTTCAGGAACGAGACGCCTTCTTCTGGCGAGGTGGCAACCTGGATGGTTCCATTTTTTGAGATCAGTAGTTTGGTTGGGAATCCCCATCTATACTTGATGTGCGCCTCTCGTAGTGCTGCTGTAACTTCTGTAAACTTTCTCCGAGACTGCAGAGTGGCGGCTGAAAGATCTGGAAATATTTGTATGTCTTCATATGGAGTCGGTAGTGTGCCTCTACGCCTTCCAACTGCCAAGACTTCCTCTTTTATTTTATGGAAGTGTATTCTTGCTAAGATTTCTCTGGGGGCTGACTCAGGGACAGAGCGTGCTTTTGGAATTCTGTGGGCTCTGTCAACTGCATATTCGATCTCGGGAAGGTCCGGGAGGAGCGTTTGGAGTAATTTGAGTATATATTGTGGAATGTCAGGGGGGGTCACAGTCTCTGGAACTCCCCTAAATTTGAGATTGTTTCTTCTGGATCGGTCTTCCAAGTCTATGACCTTCTCTCTCAAATATGCGACTTCTTCCATACTGCCATGCGCATCTACCAACTCGTTGTGGGCTTTGGTAAATTCTCCCATTTTCCGTTCAAGGTGGTCAGTTCTGGTAGCTAGGTGGTCGATGTTAGATTGTAATTGACCAGAGAGGCTCTGTATATCTTTAGAAATGTCCTTTTGCAGCGAGATTAGCATAGTCTTCAGAGCGTTTATAGTTAAGGGGCTTTCAGAGTCGGGATAAGCTTGGAGATTGTTGATAGGATCTGTCTGCGGGGGAGTTTCTTGTGGATTGTTATTTTGGCTCTTTTTTGCCGCCGGTCCTTTTGGGGAGGGGGAGGCTGGTAGGGGGTCCTGAACATTCCTTTTCCCTTCGCTTCCAGGGGAGGTGTTGGGATTGGCTGGGGTAGGCGGGAGAGATCCTGTGGAGGAGTATGGAGACAGAGCCGCAGGGCTGTGGGTGTTGGGTATTTCTTCGGTTACGGGGATGTTTGAATGAGATGTGGCGGGTTTGTTTTTGTTGCTCTGTGTGCCAGGCGGGAAGTACTCTGAGAGTCTCCTGGGGGCCGTTGCTTTAATACGTCGCTTAACCATCCTGAATAGTTAATTCTTGGATATGCGCTGTGGATTGGTCGCTATTTGTTGTATAGTGGTCTACTGGGTGGCGTATTCTTTATGGAGGCGTTGGAAGGCGTAGTTGTTTGTTAAAAGTTCCTTTAGAAGCTCATTGATGTTGAGTGGTCCTGTTATGTGTTGCTGAGGAGCCTCATGTGGCGGGTGGAGTTAGAACATAGAGTCCTGCTATTCCATCTTGAGTGCCTTAGGTAGCGCTCCTGTAGAGTTTTGAAGATTTGTTAAGTGTGGCTTTGCCTGATAAGAGTCCTTTCTTTTTTTAGAACTATCAGTATTTGCTGAGAAGAAAGTGTTTGGGATTGAGGAGTCCGCTGGGTCGCACCGGGAATTTGATATTTGCGTCTGCGAGGCGCGCGATGTATTGCTTCCTTGGGTGTTGCGGGGGCTGGGACTTGCTTCCAGGCTATTTTGTAATGCTGAGGAGGCTATATAGTGTTTTTCTGTCAGTACCCTTTGGCACAGGGTCTGTCTTTGTGGGTTGCTGACAGTTTCTATATAGCAGTCTGGCTATGCAGATATTCCTCCACAGATCACTTGGCAGTAAGGTGGGGAGGTATTCTCCTTGTAGTTAACTGTGGGTCCCTCTTCTCAACACACTTAGGCCTCATGTCCACGGGGAAAATCAGATCCGCTGCAGATTCTCCATGTAGAATCTGCAGCGGGTCCCTCCTGCCCCGCGGACATGAGCGCTGAAAATGGGAATAAATGAGAATAAACTCACCTCCCATCCGCTCCGTTTCTTCTCTTCGCGGCGGCGTCATCTTCTCTCGTCGCGGCCGGATCTTCATTCTTCGGCTCGGCGGATGTGCATGATGACGTCGGTGACGTGCCTCGCGCATGCGCCGGGCCGAAGCAAAATGATCCGGCCGCGACTGAGAGAAGATGGCGCGGCGCCGAAGAGAAGAACCGGAGCGTGTAAGTAAAATATGATTTTTGTGTCCCGCGGATCCAGGCGGCTTCCATAGGCTTCAATAGAAGCCCGCGGGAGCCGTCCCCGCGGGAGACCCGCATGAAAATGGAGCATGGTCCAGATTTTTTTCATGCTCCATTTTTTTTTAAATCACTTTTATTGACGATCCGCGGGTATTTATCTACCCGCGGGTGGTCAATGCATCCCTATGGGGTGCGGATCCGCGCCGCGGGAGAAGAGTTAAAATCCGCTGCGGATTTTAATTCTTATTTTCCCCGTGGACATGAGGCCTTAGGCCTCCTTCCCACGAACGGATTTACGCCGCGTAAATCCGCGGCAAAAATCCGCTGCGTTGCCCCATGCTATTAGGTTCTATTGAACCTAATAGCACAATGCACACGATGCGTAATTCCACCGCGGAATTACGCACCGTGAAATCTCCCGTTGTCACCCGCAGCATGTTCTATTTGCTGCGGGTGTACGCGCTGACGGCTTCCGTTCACGCTATCTCCCGCTGCAACCAGCGGAAGAAAGCGTGAAAAAACGCTTCCCCACCTACCGCCGCGCGTCATATGACGCGGCCGGCGCGTCACGTGACACGGCCGGCCGCGTCATGTGACGCGGTGGGCGTGTCACATGACGCGACGGCGGTGTGCAGGGAAGTGTCTTCACGCGATCTTCCGCTGGTAAGTATGGGGTCTCTGGGGGGCGCCGTGACGGGCTTCACTGCGTAATATTACGCGGCGGAGCCCGTCACGCTCGTGGGAAGGAGGCCTTAGGGGCCTCGTTGCTCTTTCTAATGGGCAAGGATTGGCTTTGTTTAGTGCTTTGAGAAAGGGATGAGAAGAGGTTCAGGTCCTGGTTATCTCTGTTTTGGCCACTAGATGGTGCTGTGGTGCATTGATATTTGAATTGCACTACACTTTAATGGAGCCTGCTGTCGGTCTGAGAGCTCCGGGGAGAGGACCTCCGTTCCCCCGCTGCACGTCAGAAATAGTGAGTACTGCTTTAAACTTTGCCTGGTGTTGATGTGCTGGGAGGATCACAGTATCCTCTCTTTTTTACTTTTCTGCTCTGGTCTGGCTAGTATGCCAAGCAGCCTGCTCGACTCAGGGGGGAGGGGGGGCGAGATGGCCGCTGCCTCACAGGGAGCTAGAGACTAGGTGCAGATCTTCCGGTGTGCCCGCCCGTGCTGATTGTCGGCTCTGGGGAGCAGGAGGGGGAAAACCACCAGCGTGGGGATTAGTCCAGCGGGGGATCACCCTGATGATTGTATGTGCCGCCGAGTTGCAGGTTGGTGGCCACGGCGGTATATTCAGAGGGAGGGAGCCGCGGCTGTGTATTTGCAAGGCGCTGCGGTGAGAGCGCGGGCACTGAGGGTGACAGAGCCTCCCCTCCAAGTCGGCAGGGGTTACCTTGTGCCATAGTCCTCTGCTTGGGGCTCCGTGAGCGGTCCTCGCCGGGTGTTTCTGAGCGCGGTACTTGTCGGGTTAGGGCGCGGGCCGCTGTGCAGGGCCGCGGCTCTTCGGCTTCTTTTTGGCGGCTGGAGATCACCAGGTGAGCCTTGTCCGGGCTGGTTGTGGGTTCTGGTGGGTCCCCAGGTGCTGTGCTCTTGTCTGCCTCTGTTTGGGTCACTGATTTGACCCAGAAAAGGGCTGAAAAGGGAGATTCTATGGAGGAGCAAAACAGCGTGCGACCTCTCTCCTTGCTTGCTAAGCCACGCCCCGGGCCATAGTGTTTTTACGTCCTCCCGAAGTGGGCTTTATTCTCTGAGGAAGTAAAAACATGTGTCCTGCAGAGCCTAAAGCCCCTCGGGCTCTGGACGTGACAGCTCCATGCTGTCGGTGTCCGCAGCATGGAGCTGTCATCCCGGGCTGTTCGGACCCGCCCACCCCCGACATTGCGATCGGCGCTATGCAATGGATATGGATGCATTAGACACCTGCAGGTAGTAAAATACCTGCGGATGTCATTTTTCCCTGCAGGCGCGGGTCCCGCGTGCAGGAAAAAATCCGGACATGCTCCATTCAGGCGCGGGTCTCCCGCGGGGACGGCTCACCCTGGTTGAGAAGGCGTTGGGCGGGGCTATGCAAAGGTCTTCCGGCTCCCTCAGTGCATTGTGGGTGTGCCCGGAGTGCTGGCTGAGCGTGTTGCATCTGATACGTCCCCTATCTGGGGATCATATATTAAATGGATTTTTAGAACAGGGAGCTGGAAAAAGTGCTTGCTCTGTCCACTCCGCACATTGACCTGGTATTGCAGTACCTCCAGTACTGGTGCACCCCCTTTCCTACAGCAGTTTCCAAAAGCGGGAAAAAAAACTGATGAGCAAGAGGTGCAGCACAGCTGCGGCTGCTAACAACCAAGCACTTAGATTTAGGCCTCATGTCCACGTGATACATGGCGGAAGTATCGCATGATACTTGTGCGACGGCTCGTGTTTTTGCGTGATGTCCTGTAGTTTTTATTTGTACCATTTTGGAGTTTATAAGACTTTATCGCTGTTTATTATAACTTTTTTTGGAGATAGGAATCGGTTACGTGCACACTTCCCATAGACTTGTACAGGGACCCTTGGTGCGCAAATGTGCACAAAAATAGAGCATGGTGACGTTTTGCACGCATGCGAAATGTGTGAGTAAAGAGAATTCTGAAGGCATCCATTGAAACAAATATGTTTGTGTGAAGCGGCCCTTACTGTACTTT
This sequence comes from Eleutherodactylus coqui, assembly GCF_035609145.1. Classification (NCBI taxonomy): domain Eukaryota; kingdom Metazoa; phylum Chordata; class Amphibia; order Anura; family Eleutherodactylidae; genus Eleutherodactylus; species Eleutherodactylus coqui. Next base: position 1,276,666 of record NW_027102247.1, read on the forward strand.
TGTTAGCACGAATCAAGCACATTTGCAAGCGCAAAAAAACACGCAACCATGCCGCCATTTATTGAAATGGGCTCTCTTGGAGCGTTAAGGATATGGGGGCGTGGTCAGACCATGATATTGTTCCAATATCCGCCTGTAAAACCCCCTCGAGGCCTGCCCACGGCAGCAGGAACATATCTATCCTAGAATAAGATGCATGTGGCGCGGAGAGAAACGTGTAGTCCCTCTACGATCCATGCATGCACCTCCACACGTCGTATAATTCTTCTGAGTGTATGATTGGGACAATGGGTGACATGCCCCTGCCGCTCGCGGTGGAGTCCAAGGTAGGGTCCACCACTGAGTTTAGATCTCCTCCGATCACCAAATTCCCCTCTCGAATTTTAGCCACTTCGGAAAGAACATGTTTGAAGAATTTGGCCCTGCCTTTTAAATGGGAAGTAGACATTTACTAGAGTGTAGGTGGTGGCGTTAATTACGCAGACTAATATTAGAAATCGCCCGCCTGGGTCCACGTATACGTTTTTTTGGGAAAATGTAACGTTCCGGCTAATGGCTATCATTACGCCTTTCTTTTTTTTCCCTTCATTTGATGCCAGGAAAATGTTTGGAAATTTAGGGTGGTTGCAGGGGGGGTGTTTATCTCTCAGGAAGTGTGTCTCTTGGGCGAGGAAGATGTCTGAGTGGGACTTAAGAGCCTGTCTCCAAAGCATGCTACGTTTATAGGGGCTGTTCAGGCCTTTTACATTTAGGGATGTGATGCTAATGGGCATAACTGGTAGGTGGTTTATACGCTGGGGAGTCGTTGTGTTTTTTCATATTAAGTATGGTGGGGGGGGTAGGGAAGTGGCCTCCTACTGAACCTTTTATAACTATATTTGACATAAGGAAAAAAAACATCATTAACAGTTAACAAAATCAAAATATTGTTCATCCAGCGCCTATCTGCACTGGATGAATGAACCTTAGGTAGGGGTGGCATTTTAAACCATCCACTTTAGGCTCCGTAAAGGAGAAATATAACTATGGGTTCAAGACCCTTTACAACATCAATTTATGCGTGTCTGCCATGCTTATCTGATGTTTTCCAGTCTTGTTCGATTCTTGTAGGAGATTCTACCGCCGTCCTCAGAGGCTTCTGAAGGATAGGGATCCCCCATTGTTTCAGGAACGAGACGCCTTCTTCTGGCGAGGTGGCAACCTGGATGGTTCCATTTTTTGAGATCAGTAGTTTGGTTGGGAATCCCCATCTATACTTGATGTGCGCCTCTCGTAGTGCTGCTGTAACTTCTGTAAACTTTCTCCGAGACTGCAGAGTGGCGGCTGAAAGATCTGGAAATATTTGTATGTCTTCATATGGAGTCGGTAGTGTGCCTCTACGCCTTCCAACTGCCAAGACTTCCTCTTTTATTTTATGGAAGTGTATTCTTGCTAAGATTTCTCTGGGGGCTGACTCAGGGACAGAGCGTGCTTTTGGAATTCTGTGGGCTCTGTCAACTGCATATTCGATCTCGGGAAGGTCCGGGAGGAGCGTTTGGAGTAATTTGAGTATATATTGTGGAATGTCAGGGGGGGTCACAGTCTCTGGAACTCCCCTAAATTTGAGATTGTTTCTTCTGGATCGGTCTTCCAAGTCTATGACCTTCTCTCTCAAATATGCGACTTCTTCCATACTGCCATGCGCATCTACCAACTCGTTGTGGGCTTTGGTAAATTCTCCCATTTTCCGTTCAAGGTGGTCAGTTCTGGTAGCTAGGTGGTCGATGTTAGATTGTAATTGACCAGAGAGGCTCTGTATATCTTTAGAAATGTCCTTTTGCAGCGAGATTAGCATAGTCTTCAGAGCGTTTATAGTTAAGGGGCTTTCAGAGTCGGGATAAGCTTGGAGATTGTTGATAGGATCTGTCTGCGGGGGAGTTTCTTGTGGATTGTTATTTTGGCTCTTTTTTGCCGCCGGTCCTTTTGGGGAGGGGGAGGCTGGTAGGGGGTCCTGAACATTCCTTTTCCCTTCGCTTCCAGGGGAGGTGTTGGGATTGGCTGGGGTAGGCGGGAGAGATCCTGTGGAGGAGTATGGAGACAGAGCCGCAGGGCTGTGGGTGTTGGGTATTTCTTCGGTTACGGGGATGTTTGAATGAGATGTGGCGGGTTTGTTTTTGTTGCTCTGTGTGCCAGGCGGGAAGTACTCTGAGAGTCTCCTGGGGGCCGTTGCTTTAATACGTCGCTTAACCATCCTGAATAGTTAATTCTTGGATATGCGCTGTGGATTGGTCGCTATTTGTTGTATAGTGGTCTACTGGGTGGCGTATTCTTTATGGAGGCGTTGGAAGGCGTAGTTGTTTGTTAAAAGTTCCTTTAGAAGCTCATTGATGTTGAGTGGTCCTGTTATGTGTTGCTGAGGAGCCTCATGTGGCGGGTGGAGTTAGAACATAGAGTCCTGCTATTCCATCTTGAGTGCCTTAGGTAGCGCTCCTGTAGAGTTTTGAAGATTTGTTAAGTGTGGCTTTGCCTGATAAGAGTCCTTTCTTTTTTTAGAACTATCAGTATTTGCTGAGAAGAAAGTGTTTGGGATTGAGGAGTCCGCTGGGTCGCACCGGGAATTTGATATTTGCGTCTGCGAGGCGCGCGATGTATTGCTTCCTTGGGTGTTGCGGGGGCTGGGACTTGCTTCCAGGCTATTTTGTAATGCTGAGGAGGCTATATAGTGTTTTTCTGTCAGTACCCTTTGGCACAGGGTCTGTCTTTGTGGGTTGCTGACAGTTTCTATATAGCAGTCTGGCTATGCAGATATTCCTCCACAGATCACTTGGCAGTAAGGTGGGGAGGTATTCTCCTTGTAGTTAACTGTGGGTCCCTCTTCTCAACACACTTAGGCCTCATGTCCACGGGGAAAATCAGATCCGCTGCAGATTCTCCATGTAGAATCTGCAGCGGGTCCCTCCTGCCCCGCGGACATGAGCGCTGAAAATGGGAATAAATGAGAATAAACTCACCTCCCATCCGCTCCGTTTCTTCTCTTCGCGGCGGCGTCATCTTCTCTCGTCGCGGCCGGATCTTCATTCTTCGGCTCGGCGGATGTGCATGATGACGTCGGTGACGTGCCTCGCGCATGCGCCGGGCCGAAGCAAAATGATCCGGCCGCGACTGAGAGAAGATGGCGCGGCGCCAAAGAGAAGAACCGGAGCGTGTAAGTAAAATATGATTTTTGTGTCCCGCGGATCCAGGCGGCTTCCATAGGCTTCAATAGAAGCCCGCGGGAGCCGTCCCCGCGGGAGACCCGCATGAAAATGGAGCATGGTCCAGATTTTTTTCATGCTCCATTTTTTTTTAAATCACTTTTATTGACGATCCGCGGGTATTTATCTACCCGCGGGTGGTCAATGCATCCCTATGGGGTGCGGATCCGCGCCGCGGGAGAAGAGTTAAAATCCGCTGCGGATTTTAATTCTTATTTTCCCCGTGGACATGAGGCCTTAGGCCTCCTTCCCACGAACGGATTTACGCCGCGTAAATCCGCGGCAAAAATCCGCTGCGTTGCCCCATGCTATTAGGTTCTATTGAACCTAATAGCACAATGCACACGATGCGTAATTCCACCGCGGAATTACGCACCGTGAAATCTCCCGTTGTCACCCGCAGCATGTTCTATTTGCTGCGGGTGTACGCGCTGACGGCTTCCGTTCACGCTATCTCCCGCTGCAACCAGCGGAAGAAAGCGTGAAAAAACGCTTCCCCACCTACCGCCGCGCGTCATATGACGCGGCCGGCGCGTCACGTGACACGGCCGGCCGCGTCATGTGACGCGGTGGGCGTGTCACATGACGCGACGGCGGTGTGCAGGGAAGTGTCTTCACGCGATCTTCCGCTGGTAAGTATGGGGTCTCTGGGGGGCGCCGTGACGGGCTTCACTGCGTAATATTACGCGGCGGAGCCCGTCACGCTCGTGGGAAGGAGGCCTTAGGGGCCTCGTTGCTCTTTCTAATGGGCAAGGATTGGCTTTGTTTAGTGCTTTGAGAAAGGGATGAGAAGAGGTTCAGGTCCTGGTTATCTCTGTTTTGGCCACTAGATGGTGCTGTGGTGCATTGATATTTGAATTGCACTACACTTTAATGGAGCCTGCTGTCGGTCTGAGAGCTCCGGGGAGAGGACCTCCGTTCCCCCGCTGCACGTCAGAAATAGTGAGTACTGCTTTAAACTTTGCCTGGTGTTGATGTGCTGGGAGGATCACAGTATCCTCTCTTTTTTACTTTTCTGCTCTGGTCTGGCTAGTATGCCAAGCAGCCTGCTCGACTCAGGGGGGAGGGGGGGCGAGATGGCCGCTGCCTCACAGGGAGCTAGAGACTAGGTGCAGATCTTCCGGTGTGCCCGCCCGTGCTGATTGTCGGCTCTGGGGAGCAGGAGGGGGAAAACCACCAGCGTGGGGATTAGTCCAGCGGGGGATCACCCTGATGATTGTATGTGCCGCCGAGTTGCAGGTTGGTGGCCACGGCGGTATATTCAGAGGGAGGGAGCCGCGGCTGTGTATTTGCAAGGCGCTGCGGTGAGAGCGCGGGCACTGAGGGTGACAGAGCCTCCCCTCCAAGTCGGCAGGGGTTACCTTGTGCCATAGTCCTCTGCTTGGGGCTCCGTGAGCGGTCCTCGCCGGGTGTTTCTGAGCGCGGTACTTGTCGGGTTAGGGCGCGGGCCGCTGTGCAGGGCCGCGGCTCTTCGGCTTCTTTTTGGCGGCTGGAGATCACCAGGTGAGCCTTGTCCGGGCTGGTTGTGGGTTCTGGTGGGTCCCCAGGTGCTGTGCTCTTGTCTGCCTCTGTTTGGGTCACTGATTTGACCCAGAAAAGGGCTGAAAAGGGAGATTCTATGGAGGAGCAAAACAGCGTGCGACCTCTCTCCTTGCTTGCTAAGCCACGCCCCGGGCCATAGTGTTTTTACGTCCTCCCGAAGTGGGCTTTATTCTCTGAGGAAGTAAAAACATGTGTCCTGCAGAGCCTAAAGCCCCTCGGGCTCTGGACGTGACAGCTCCATGCTGTCGGTGTCCGCAGCATGGAGCTGTCATCCCGGGCTGTTCGGACCCGCCCACCCCCGACATTGCGATCGGCGCTATGCAATGGATATGGATGCATTAGACACCTGCAGGTAGTAAAATACCTGCGGATGTCATTTTTCCCTGCAGGCGCGGGTCCCGCGTGCAGGAAAAAATCCGGACATGCTCCATTCAGGCGCGGGTCTCCCGCGGGGACGGCTCACCCTGGTTGAGAAGGCGTTGGGCGGGGCTATGCAAAGGTCTTCCGGCTCCCTCAGTGCATTGTGGGTGTGCCCGGAGTGCTGGCTGAGCGTGTTGCATCTGATACGTCCCCTATCTGGGGATCATATATTAAATGGATTTTTAGAACAGGGAGCTGGAAAAAGTGCTTGCTCTGTCCACTCCGCACATTGACCTGGTATTGCAGTACCTCCAGTACTGGTGCACCCCCTTTCCTACAGCAGTTTCCAAAAGCGGGAAAAAAAACTGATGAGCAAGAGGTGCAGCACAGCTGCGGCTGCTAACAACCAAGCACTTAGATTTAGGCCTCATGTCCACGTGATACATGGCGGAAGTATCGCATGATACTTGTGCGACGGCTCGTGTTTTTGCGTGATGTCCTGTAGTTTTTATTTGTACCATTTTGGAGTTTATAAGACTTTATCGCTGTTTATTATAACTTTTTTTGGAGATAGGAATCGGTTACGTGCACACTTCCCATAGACTTGTACAGGGACCCTTGGTGCGCAAATGTGCACAAAAATAGAGCATGGTGACGTTTTGCACGCATGCGAAATGTGTGAGTAAAGAGAATTCTGAAGGCATCCATTGAAACAAATATGTTTGTGTGAAGCGGCCCTTACTGTACTTTTGTTAGCACGAATCAAGCACATTTGCAAGCGCAAAAAAACACGCAACCATGCCGCCATTTATTGAAATGGGCTCTCTTGGAGCGTTAAGGATATGGGGGCGTGGTCAGACCATGATATTGTTCCAATATCCGCCTGTAAAACCCCCTCGAGGCCTGCCCACGGCAGCAGGAACATATCTATCCTAGAATAAGATGCATGTGGCGCGGAGAGAAACGTGTAGTCCCTCTACGATCCATGCATGCACCTCCACACGTCGTATAATTCTTCTGAGTGTATGATTGGGACAATGGGTGACATGCCCCTGCCGCTCGCGGTGGAGTCCAAGGTAGGGTCCACCACTGAGTTTAGATCTCCTCCGATCACCAAATTCCCCTCTCGAATTTTAGCCACTTCGGAAAGAACATGTTTGAAGAATTTGGCCCTGCCTTTTAAATGGGAAGTAGACATTTACTAGAGTGTAGGTGGTGGCGTTAATTACGCAGACTAATATTAGAAATCGCCCGCCTGGGTCCACGTATACGTTTTTTTGGGAAAATGTAACGTTCCGGCTAATGGCTATCATTACGCCTTTCTTTTTTTTCCCTTCATTTGATGCCAGGAAAATGTTTGGAAATTTAGGGTGGTTGCAGGGGGGGTGTTTATCTCTCAGGAAGTGTGTCTCTTGGGCGAGGAAGATGTCTGAGTGGGACTTAAGAGCCTGTCTCCAAAGCATGCTACGTTTATAGGGGCTGTTCAGGCCTTTTACATTTAGGGATGTGATGCTAATGGGCATAACTGGTAGGTGGTTTATACGCTGGGGAGTCGTTGTGTTTTTTCATATTAAGTATGGTGGGGGGGGGTAGGGAAGTGGCCTCCTACTGAACCTTTTATAACTATATTTGACATAAGGAAAAAAAACATCATTAACAGTTAACAAAATCAAAATATTGTTCATCCAGCGCCTATCTGCACTGGATGAATGAACCTTAGGTAGGGGTGGCATTTTAAACCATCCACTTTAGGCTCCGTAAAGGAGAAATATAACTATGGGTTCAAGACCCTTTACAACATCAATTTATGCGTGTCTGCCATGCTTATCTGATGTTTTCCAGTCTTGTTCGATTCTTGTAGGAGATTCTACCGCCGTCCTCAGAGGCTTCTGAAGGATAGGGATCCCCCATTGTTTCAGGAACGAGACGCCTTCTTCTGGCGAGGTGGCAACCTGGATGGTTCCATTTTTTGAGATCAGTAGTTTGGTTGGGAATCCCCATCTATACTTGATGTGCGCCTCTCGTAGTGCTGCTGTAACTTCTGTAAACTTTCTCCGAGACTGCAGAGTGGCGGCTGAAAGATCTGGAAATATTTGTATGTCTTCATATGGAGTCGGTAGTGTGCCTCTACGCCTTCCAACTGCCAAGACTTCCTCTTTTATTTTATGGAAGTGTATTCTTGCTAAGATTTCTCTGGGGGCTGACTCAGGGACAGAGCGTGCTTTTGGAATTCTGTGGGCTCTGTCAACTGCATATTCGATCTCGGGAAGGTCCGGGAGGAGCGTTTGGAGTAATTTGAGTATATATTGTGGAATGTCAGGGGGGGTCACAGTCTCTGGAACTCCCCTAAATTTGAGATTGTTTCTTCTGGATCGGTCTTCCAAGTCTATGACCTTCTCTCTCAAATATGCGACTTCTTCCATACTGCCATGCGCATCTACCAACTCGTTGTGGGCTTTGGTAAATTCTCCCATTTTCCGTTCAAGGTGGTCAGTTCTGGTAGCTAGGTGGTCGATGTTAGATTGTAATTGACCAGAGAGGCTCTGTATATCTTTAGAAATGTCCTTTTGCAGCGAGATTAGCATAGTCTTCAGAGCGTTTATAGTTAAGGGGCTTTCAGAGTCGGGATAAGCTTGGAGATTGTTGATAGGATCTGTCTGCGGGGGAGTTTCTTGTGGATTGTTATTTTGGCTCTTTTTTGCCGCCGGTCCTTTTGGGGAGGGGGAGGCTGGTAGGGGGTCCTGAACATTCCTTTTCCCTCCGCTTCCAGGGGAGGTGTTGGGATTGGCTGGGGTAGGCGGGAGAGATCCTGTGGAGGAGTATGGAGACAGAGCCGCAGGGCTGTGGGTGTTGGGTATTTCTTCGGTTACGGGGATGTTTGAATGAGATGTGGCGGGTTTGTTTTTGTTGCTCTGTGTGCCAGGCGGGAAGTACTCTGAGAGTCTCCTGGGGGCCGTTGCTTTAATACGTCGCTTAACCATCCTGAATAGTTAATTCTTGGATATGCGCTGTGGATTGGTCGCTATTTGTTGTATAGTGGTCTACTGGGTGGCGTATTCTTTATGGAGGCGTTGGAAGGCGTAGTTGTTTGTTAAAAGTTCCTTTAGAAGCTCATTGATGTTGAGTGGTCCTGTTATGTGTTGCTGAGGAGCCTCATGTGGCGGGTGGAGTTAGAACATAGAGTCCTGCTATTCCATCTTGAGTGCCTTAGGTAGCGCTCCTGTAGAGTTTTGAAGATTTGTTAAGTGTGGCTTTGCCTGATAAGAGTCCTTTCTTTTTTTAGAACTATCAGTATTTGCTGAGAAGAAAGTGTTTGGGATTGAGGAGTCCGCTGGGTCGCACCGGGAATTTGATATTTACGTCTGCGAGGCGCGCGATGTATTGCTTCCTTGGGTGTTGCGGGGGCTGGGACTTGCTTCCAGGCTATTTTGTAATGCTGAGGAGGCTATATAGTGTTTTTCTGTCAGTACCCTTTGGCACAGGGTCTGTCTTTGTGGGTTGCTGACAGTTTCTATATAGCAGTCTGGCTATGCAGATATTCCTCCACAGATCACTTGGCAGTAAGGTGGGGAGGTATTCTCCTTGTAGTTAACTGTGGGTCCCTCTTCTCAACACACTTAGGCCTCATGTCCACGGGGAAAATCAGATCCGCTGCAGATTCTCCATGTAGAATCTGCAGCGGGTCCCTCCTGCCCCGCGGACATGAGCGCTGAAAATGGGAATAAATGAGAATAAACTCACCTCCCATCCGCTCCGTTTCTTCTCTTCGCGGCGGCGTCATCTTCTCTCGTCGCGGCCGGATCTTCATTCTTCGGCTCGGCGGATGTGCATGATGACGTCGGTGACGTGCCTCGCGCATGCGCCGGGCCGAAGCAAAATGATCCGGCCGCGACTGAGAGAAGATGGCGCGGCGCCGAAGAGAAGAACCGGAGCGTGTAAGTAAAATATGATTTTTGTGTCCCGCGGATCCGGACGGCTTCCATAGGCTTCAATAGAAGCCCGCGGGAGACCCGCATGAAAATGGAGCATGGTCCAGATTTTTTTCATGCTCCATTTTTTTTAAAATCACTTTTATTGACGATCCGCGGGTATTTATCTACCCGCGGGTGGTCAATGCATCCCTATGGGGTGCGGATCCGCGCGCGGGAGAAGAGTTAAAATCCGCTGCGGATTTTAATTCTTATTTTCCCCGTGGACATGAGGCCTTAGGCCTCCTTCCCACGAACGGATTTACGCCGCGTAAATCCGCGGCAAAAATCCGCTGCGTTGCCCCATGCTATTAGGTTCTATTGAACCTAATAGCACAATGCACACGATGCGTAATTCCACCGCGGAATTACGCACCGTGAAATCTCCCGTTGTCACCCGCAGCATGTTCTATTTGCTGCGGGTGTACGCGCTGACGGCTTCCGTTCACGCTATCTCCCGCTGCAACCAGCGGAAGATAGCGTGAAAAAACGCTTCCCCGCCTACCGCCGCGCGTCATATGACGCGGCCAGTGCGTCACGTGACACGGCCGGCCGCGTCATGTGACGCGGTGGGCGTGTCACATGACGCGACGGCGGTGTGCAGGGAAGTGTCTTCACGCGATCTTCCGCTGGTAAGTATGGGGTCTCTGGGGGGCGCCGTGACGGGCTTCACTGCGTAATATTACGCGGCGGAGCCCGTCACGCTCGTGGGAAGGAGGCCTTAGGGGCCTCGTTGCTCTTTCTAATGGGCAAGGATTGGCTTTGTTTAGTGCTTTGAGAAAGGGATGAGAAGAGGTTCAGGTCCTGGTTATCTCTGTTTTGGCCACTAGATGGTGCTGTGGTGCATTGATATTTGAATTGCACTATACTTTAATGGAGCCTGCTGTCGGTCTGAGAGCTCCGGGGAGAGGACCTCCGTTCCCCCGCTGCACGTCAGAAATAGTGAGTACTGCTTTAAACTTTGCCTGGTGTTGATGTGCTGGGAGGATCACAGTATCCTCTCTTTTTTACTTTTCTGCTCTGGTCTGGCTAGTATGCCAAGCAGCCTGCTCGACTCAGGGGGGAGGGGGGGCGAGATGGCCGCTGCCTCACAGGGAGCTAGAGACTAGGTGCAGATCTTCCGGTGTGCCCGCCCGTGCTGATTGTCGGCTCTGGGGAGCAGGAGGGGGAAAACCACCAGCGTGGGGATTAGTCCAGCGGGGGATCACCCTGATGATTGTATGTGCCGCCGAGTTGCAGGTTGGTGGCCACGGCGGTATATTCAGAGGGAGGGAGCCGCGGCTGTGTATTTGCAAGGCGCTGCGGTGAGAGCGCGGGCACTGAGGGTGACAGAGCCTCCCCTCCAAGTCGGCAGGGGTTACCTTGTGCCATAGTCCTCTGCTTGGGGCTCCGTGAGCGGTCCTCGCCGGGTGTTTCTGAGCGCGGTACTTGTCGGGTTAGGGCGCGGGCCGCTGTGCAGGGCCGCGGCTCTTCGGCTTCTTTTTGGCGGCTGGAGATCACCAGGTGAGCCTTGTCCGGGCCGGTTGTGGGTTCTGGTGGGTCCCCAGGTGCTGTGCTCTTGTCTGCCTCTGTTTGGGTCACTGATTTGACCCAGAAAAGGGCTGAAAAGGGAGATTCTGTGGAGGAGCAAAACAGCGTGCGACCTCTCTCCTTGCTTGCTAAGCCACGCCCCGGGCCATAGTGTTTTTACGTCCTCCCGAAGTGGGCTTTATTCTCTGAGGAAGTAAAAACATGTGTCCTGCAGAGAATAAAGCCCCTCGGGCTCTGGACATGACAGCTCCATGCTGTCGGTGTCCGCAGCATGGAGCTGTCATCCCGGGCTGTTCGGACCCCCCCACCCCCGACATTGCGATCGGCGCTATGCAATGGATATGGATGCATTAGACACCTGCAGGTAGTAAAATACCTGCGGATGTCATTTTTCCCTGCAGGCGCGGGTCCCGCGTGCAGGAAAAAATCCGGACATGCTCCATTCAGGCGCGGGTCTCCCGCGGGGACGGCTCACCCTGGTTGAGAAGGTGTTGGGCGGGGCTATACAAAGGTCTTCCGGCTCCCTCAGTGCATTGTGGGTGTGCCCGGAGTGCTGGCTGAGCGTGTTGCATCTGATACGTCCCCTATCTGGGGATCATATATTAAATGGATTTTTAGAACAGGGAGCTGGAAAAAGTGCTTGCTCTGTCCACTCCGCACATTGACCTGGTATTGCAGTACCTCCAGTACTGGTGCACCCCCTTTCCTACAGCAGTTTCCAAAAGCGGGAAAAAAAACTGATGAGCAAGAGGTGCAGCACAGCTGCGGCTGCTAACAACCAAGCACTTAGATTTAGGCCTCATGTCCACGTGATACATGGCGGAAGTATCGCATGATACTTGTGCGACGGCTCGTGTTTTTGCGTGATGTCCTGTAGTTTTTATTTGTACCATTTTGGAGTTTATAAGACTTTATCGCTGTTTATTATAACTTTTTTTGGAGATAGGAATCGGTTACGTGCACACTTCCCATAGACTTGTACAGGGACCCTTGGTGCGCAAATGTGCACAAAAATAGAGCATGGTGAGGTTTTGCACGCATGCGAAATGTGTGAGTAAAGAGAATTCTGAAGGCATCCATTGAAACAAATATGTTTGTGTGAAGCGGCCCTTACTGTACTTTTGTTAGCACGAATCAAGCACATTTGCAAGCGCAAAAAAACACGCAACCATGCCGCCATTTATTGAAATGGGCTCTCTTGGAGCGTTAAGGATATGGGGGCGTGGTCAGACCATGATATTGTTCCAATATCCGCCTGTAAAACCCCCTCGAGGCCTGCCCACGGCAGCAGGAACATATCTATCCTAGAATAAGATGCATGTGGCGCGGAGAGAAACGTTTAGTCCCTCTACGATCCATGCATGCACCTCCACACGTCGTATAATTCTTCTGAGTGTATGATTGGGACAATGGGTGACATGCCCCTGCCGCTCGCGGTGGAGTCCAAGGTAGGGTCCACCACTGAGTTTAGATCTCCTCCGATCACCAAATTCCCCTCTCGAATTTTAGCCACTTCGGAAAGAACATGTTTGAAGAATTTGGCCCTGCCTTTTAAATGGGAAGTAGACATTTACTAGAGTGTAGGTGGTGGCGTTAATTACGCAGACTAATATTAGAAATCGCCCGCCTGGGTCCACGTATACGTTTTTTTGGGAAAATGTAACGTTCCGGCTAATGGCTATCATTACGCCTTTCTTTTTTTTCCCTTCATTTGATGCCAGGAAAATGTTTGGAAATTTAGGGTGGTTGCAGGGGGGGTGTTTATCTCTCAGGAAGTGTGTCTCTTGGGCGAGGAAGATGTCTGAGTGGGACTTAAGAGCCTGTCTCCAAAGCATGCTACGTTTATAGGGGCTGTTCAGGCCTTTTACATTTAGGGATGTGATGCTAATGGGCATAACTGGTAGGTGGTTTATACGCTGGGGAGTCGTTGTGTTTTTTCATATTAAGTATGGTGGGGGGGGGGGGGGTAGGGAAGTGGCCTCCTACTGAACCTTTTATAACTATATTTGACATAAGGAAAAAAAACATCATTAACAGTTAACAAAATCAAAATATTGTTCATCCAGCGCCTATCTGCACTGGATGAATGAACCTTAGGTAGGGGTGGCATTTTAAACCATCCACTTTAGGCTCCGTAAAGGAGAAATATAACTATGGGTTCAAGACCCTTTACAACATCAATTTATGCGTGTCTGCCATGCTTATCTGATGTTTTCCAGTCTTGTTCGATTCTTGTAGGAGATTCTACCGCCGTCCTCAGAGGCTTCTGAAGGATAGGGATCCCCCATTGTTTCAGGAACGAGACGCCTTCTTCTGGCGAGGTGGCAACCTGGATGGTTCCATTTTTTGAGATCAGTAGTTTGGTTGGGAATCCCCATCTATACTTGATGTGCGCCTCTCGTAGTGCTGCTGTAACTTCTGTAAACTTTCTCCGAGACTGCAGAGTGGCGGCTGAAAGATCTGGAAATATTTGTATGTCTTCATATGGAGTCGGTAGTGTGCCTCTACGCCTTCCAACTGCCAAGACTTCCTCTTTTATTTTATGGAAGTGTATTCTTGCTAAGATTTCTCTGGGGGCTGACTCAGGGACAGAGCGTGCTTTTGGAATTCTGTGGGCTCTGTCAACTGCATATTCGATCTCGGGAAGGTCCGGGAGGAGCGTTTGGAGTAATTTGAGTATATATTGTGGAATGTCAGGGGGGGTCACAGTCTCTGGAACTCCCCTAAATTTGAGATTGTTTCTTCTGGATCGGTCTTCCAAGTCTATGACCTTCTCTCTCAAATATGCGACTTCTTCCATACTGCCATGCGCATCTACCAACTCGTTGTGGGCTTTGGTAAATTCTCCCATTTTCCGTTCAAGGTGGTCAGTTCTGGTAGCTAGGTGGTCGATGTTAGATTGTAATTGACCAGAGAGGCTCTGTATATCTTTAGAAATGTCCTTTTGCAGCGAGATTAGCATAGTCTTCAGAGCGTTTATAGTTAAGGGGCTTTCAGAGTCGGGATAAGCTTGGAGATTGTTGATAGGATCTGTCTGCAGGGGAGTTTCTTGTGGATTGTTATTTTGGCTCTTTTTTGCCGCCGGTCCTTTTGGGGAGGGGGAGGCTGGTAGGGGGTCCTGAACATTCCTTTTCCCTCCGCTTCCAGGGGAGGTGTTGGGATTGGCTGGGGTAGGCGGGAGAGATCCTGTGGAGGAGTATGGAGACAGAGCCGCAGGGCTGTGGGTGTTGGGTATTTCTTCGGTTACGGGGATGTTTGAATGAGATGTGGCGGGTTTGTTTTTGTTGCTCTGTGTGCCAGGCGGGAAGTACTCTGAGAGTCTCCTGGGGGCCGTTGCTTTAATACGTCGCTTAACCATCCTGAATAGTTAATTCTTGGATATGCGCTGTGGATTGGTCGCTATTTGTTGTATAGTGGTCTACTGGGTGGCGTATTCTTTATGGAGGCGTTGGAAGGCGTAGTTGTTTGTTAAAAGTTCCTTTAGAAGCTCATTGATGTTGAGTGGTCCTGTTATGTGTTGCTGAGGAGCCTCATGTGGCGGGTGGAGTTAGAACATAGAGTCCTGCTATTCCATCTTGAGTGCCTTAGGTAGCGCTCCTGTAGAGTTTTGAAGATTTGTTAAGTGTGGCTTTGCCTGATAAGAGTCCTTTCTTTTTTTAGAACTATCAGTATTTGCTGAGAAGAAAGTGTTTGGGATTGAGGAGTCCGCTGGGTCGCACCGGGAATTTGATATTTGCGTCTGCGAGGCGCGCGATGTATTGCTTCCTTGGGTGTTGCGGGGGCTGGGACTTGCTTCCAGGCTATTTTGTAATGCTGAGGAGGCTATATAGTGTTTTTCTGTCAGTACCCTTTGGCACAGGGTCTGTCTTTGTGGGTTGCTGACAGTTTCTATATAGCAGTCTGGCTATGCAGATATTCCTCCACAGATCACTTGGCAGTAAGGTGGGGAGGTATTCTCCTTGTAGTTAACTGTGGGTCCCTCTTCTCAACACACTTAGGCCTCATGTCCACGGGGAAAATCAGATCCGCTGCAGATTCTCCATGTAGAATCTGCAGCGGGTCCCTCCTGCCCCGCGGACATGAGCGCTGAAAATGGGAATAAATGAGAATAAACTCACCTCCCATCCACTCCGTTTCTTCTCTTCGCGGCGGCGTCATCTTCTCTCGTCGCGGCCGGATCTTCATTCTTCGGCTCGGCGGATGTGCATGATGACGTCGGTGACGTGCCTCGCGCATGCGCCGGGCCGAAGCAAAATGATCCGGCCGCGACTGAGAGAAGATGGCGCGGCGCCGAAGAGAAGAACCGGAGCGTGTAAGTAAAATATGATTTTTGTGTCCCGCGGATCCGGACGGCTTCCATAGGCTTCAATAGAAGCCCGCGGGAGACCCGCATGAAAATGGAGCATGGTCCAGATTTTTTTCATGCTCCATTTTTTTTAAAATCACTTTTATTGACGATCCGCGGGTATTTATCTACCCGCGGGTGGTCAATGCATCCCTATGGGGTGCGGATCCGCGCGCGGGAGAAGAGTTAAAATCCGCTGCGGATTTTAATTCTTATTTTCCCCGTGGACATGAGGCCTTAGGCCTCCTTCCCACGAACGGATTTACGCCGCGTAAATCCGCGGCAAAAATCCGCTGCGTTGCCCCATGCTATTAGGTTCTATTGAACCTAATAGCACAATGCACACGATGCGTAATTCCACCGCGGAATTACGCACCGTGAAATCTCCCGTTGTCACCCGCAGCATGTTCTATTTGCTGCGGGTGTACGCGCTGACGGCTTCCGTTCACGCTATCTCCCGCTGCAACCAGCGGAAGATAGCGTGAAAAAACGCTTCCCCGCCTACCGCCGCGCGTCATATGACGCGGCCGGCGCGTCACGTGACACGGCCGGCCGCGTCATGTGACGCGGTGGGCGTGTCACATGACGCGACGGCGGTGTGCAGGGAAGTGTCTTCACGCGATCTTCCGCTGGTAAGTATGGGGTCTCTGGGGGGCGCCGTGACGGGCTTCACTGCGTAATATTACGCGGCGGAGCCCATCACGCTCGTGGGAAGGAGGCCTTAGGGGCCTCGTTGCTCTTTCTAATGGGCAAGGATTGGCTTTGTTTAGTGCTTTGAGAAAGGGATGAGAAGAGGTTCAGGTCCTGGTTATCTCTGTTTTGGCCACTAGATGGTGCTGTGGTGCATTGATATTTGAATTGCACTACACTTTAATGGAGCCTGCTGTCGGTCTGAGAGCTCCGGGGAGAGGACCTCCGTTCCCCCGCTGCACGTCAGAAATAGTGAGTACTGCTTTAAACTTTGCCTGGTGTTGATGTGCTGGGAGGATCACAGTATCCTCTCTTTTTTACTTTTCTGCTCTGGTCTGGCTAGTATGCCAAGCAGCCTGCTCGACTCAGGGGGGAGGGGGGGCGAGATGGCCGCTGCCTCACAGGGAGCTAGAGACTAGGTGCAGATCTTCCGGTGTGCCCGCCCGTGCTGATTGTCGGCTCTGGGGAGCAGGAGGGGGAAAACCACCAGCGTGGGGATTAGTCCAGCGGGGGATCACCCTGATGATTGTATGTGCCGCCGAGTTGCAGGTTGGTGGCCACGGCGGTATATTCAGAGGGAGGGAGCCGCGGCTGTGTATTTGCAAGGCGCTGCGGTGAGAGCGCGGGCACTGAGGGTGACAGAGCCTCCCCTCCAAGTCGGCAGGGGTTACCTTGTGCCATAGTCCTCTGCTTGGGGCTCCGTGAGCGGTCCTCGCCGGGTGTTTCTGAGCGCGGTACTTGTCGGGTTAGGGCGCGGGCCGCTGTGCAGGGCCGCGGCTCTTCGGCTTCTTTTTGGCGGCTGGAGATCACCAGGAGAGCCTTGTCCGGGCCGGTTGTGGGTTCTGGTGGGTCCCCAGGTGCTGTGCTCTTGTCTGCCTCTGTTTGGGTCACTGATTTGACCCAGAAAAGGGCTGAAAAGGGAGATTCTGTGGAGGAGCAAAACAGCGTGCGACCTCTCTCCTTGCTTGCTAAGCCACGCCCCGGGCCATAGTGTTTTTACGTCCTCCCGAAGTGGGCTTTATTCTCTGAGGAAGTAAAAACATGTGTCCTGCAGAGAATAAAGCCCCTCGGGCTCTGGACGTGACAGCTCCATGCTGTCGGTGTCCGCAGCATGGAGCTGTCATCCCGGGCTGTTCGGACCCCCCCACCCCCGACATTGCGATCGGCGCTATGCAATGGATATGGATGCATTAGACACCTGCAGGTAGTAAAATACCTGCGGATGTCATTTTTCCCTGCAGGCGCGGGTCCCGCGTGCAGGAAAAAATCCGGACATGCTCCATTCAGGCGCGGGTCTCCCGCGGGGACGGCTCACCCTGGTTGAGAAGGCGTTGGGCGGGGCTATGCAAAGGTCTTCCGGCTCCCTCAGTGCATTGTGGGTGTGCCCGGAGTGCTGGCTGAGCGTGTTGCATCTGATACGTCCCCTATCTGGGGATCATATATTAAATGGATTTTTAGAACAGGGAGCTGGAAAAAGTGCTTGCTCTGTCCACTCCGCACATTGACCTGGTATTGCAGTACCTCCAGTACTGGTGCACCCCCTTTCCTACAGCAGTTTCCAAAAGCAGGAAAAAAAACTGATGAGCAAGAGGTGCAGCGCAGCTGCGGCTGCTAACAACCAAGCACTTAGATTTAGGCCTCATGTCCACGTGATACATGGCGGAAGTATCGCATGATACTTGTGCGATGGCTCGTGTTTTTGCGTGATGTCCTGTAGTTTTTATTTGTACCATTTTGGAGTTTATAAGACTTTATCGCTGTTTATTATAACTTTTTTTGGAGATAGGAATCGGTTACGTGCACACTTCCCATAGACTTGTACAGGGACCCTTGGTGCGCAAATGTGCACAAAAATAGAGCATGGTGAGGTTTTGCACGCATGCGAAATGTGTGAGTAAAGAGAATTCTGAAGGCATCCATTGAAACAAATATGTTTGTGTGAAGCGGCCCTTACTGTACTTTTGTTAGCACGAATCAAGCACATTTGCAAGCGCAAAAAAACACGCAACCATGCCGCCATTTATTGAAATGGGCTCTCTTGGAGCGTTAAGGATATGGGGGCGTGGTCAGACCATGATATTGTTCCAATATCCGCCTGTAAAACCCCCTCGAGGCCTGCCCGCGGCAGCAGGAACATATCTATCCTAGAATAAGATGCATGTGGCGCGGAGAGAAACGTGTAGTCCCTCTACGATCCATGCATGCACCTCCACACGTCGTATAATTCTTCTGAGTGTATGATTGGGACAATGGGTGACATGCCCCTGCCGCTCGCGGTGGAGTCCAAGGTAGGGTCCACCACTGAGTTTAGATCTCCTCCGATCACCAAATTCCCCTCTCGAATTTTAGCCACTTCGGAAAGAACATGTTTGAAGAATTTGGCCTGCCTTTTAAATGGGAAGTAGACATTTACTAGAGTGTAGGTGGTGGCGTTAATTACGCAGACTAATATTAGAAATCGCCCGCCTGGGTCCACGTATACGTTTTTTTGGGAAAATGTAACGTTCCGGCTAATGGCTATCATTACGCCTTTCTTTTTTTTCCCTTCATTTGATGCCAGGAAAATGTTTGGAAATTTAGGGTGGTTGCAGGGGGGGTGTTTATCTCTCAGGAAGTGTGTCTCTTGGGCGAGGAAGATGTCTGAGTGGGACTTAAGAGCCTGTCTCCAAAGCATGCTACGTTTATAGGGGCTGTTCAGGCCTTTTACATTTAGGGATGTGATGCTAATGGGCATAACTGGTAGGTGGTTTATACGCTGGGGAGTCGTTGTGTTTTTTCATATTAAGTATGGTGGGGGGGGGGGGTAGGGAAGTGGCCTCCTACTGAACCTTTTATAACTATATTTGACATAAGGAAAAAAAACATCATTAACAGTTAACAAAATCAAAATATTGTTCATCCAGCGCCTATCTGCACTGGATGAATGAACCTTAGGTAGGGGTGGCATTTTAAACCATCCACTTTAGGCTCCGTAAAGGAGGAATATAACTATGGGTTCAAGACCCTTTACAACATCAATTTATGCGTGTCTGCCATGCTTATCTGATGTTTTCCAGTCTTGTTCGATTCTTGTAGGAGATTCTACCGCCGTCCTCAGAGGCTTCTGAAGGATAGGGATCCCCCATTGTTTCAGGAACGAGACGCCTTCTTCTGGCGAGGTGGCAACCTGGATGGTTCCATTTTTTGAGATCAGTAGTTTGGTTGGGAATCCCCATCTATACTTGATGTGCGCCTCTCGTAGTGCTGCTGTAACTTCTGTAAACTTTCTCCGAGACTGCAGAGTGGCGGCTGAAAGATCTGGAAATATTTGTATGTCTTCATATGGAGTCGGTAGTGTGCCTCTACGCCTTCCAACTGCCAAGACTTCCTCTTTTATTTTATGGAAGTGTATTCTTGCTAAGATTTCTCTGGGGGCTGACTCAGGGACAGAGCGTGCTTTTGGAATTCTGTGGGCTCTGTCAACTGCATATTCGATCTCGGGAAGGTCCGGGAGGAGCGTTTGGAGTAATTTGAGTATATATTGTGGAATGTCAGGGGGGGTCACAGTCTCTGGAACTCCCCTAAATTTGAGATTGTTTCTTCTGGATCGGTCTTCCAAGTCTATGACCTTCTCTCTCAAATATGCGACTTCTTCCATACTGCCATGCGCATCTACCAACTCGTTGTGGGCTTTGGTAAATTCTCCCATTTTCCGTTCAAGGTGGTCAGTTCTGGTAGCTAGGTGGTCGATGTTAGATTGTAATTGACCAGAGAGGCTCTGTATATCTTTAGAAATGTCCTTTTGCAGCGAGATTAGCATAGTCTTCAGAGCGTTTATAGTTAAGGGGCTTTCAGAGTCGGGATAAGCTTGGAGATTGTTGATAGGATCTGTCTGCGGGGGAGTTTCTTGTGGATTGTTATTTTGGCTCTTTTTTGCCGCCGGTCCTTTTGGGGAGGGGGAGGCTGGTAGGGGGTCCTGAACATTCCTTTTCCCTTCGCTTCCAGGGGAGGTGTTGGGATTGGCTGGGGTAGGCGGGAGAGATCCTGTGGAGGAGTATGGAGACAGAGCCGCAGGGCTGTGGGTGTTGGGTATTTCTTCGGTTACGGGGATGTTTGAATGAGATGTGGCGGGTTTGTTTTTGTTGCTCTGTGTGCCAGGCGGGAAGTACTCTGAGAGTCTCCTGGGGGCCGTTGCTTTAATACGTCGCTTAACCATCCTGAATAGTTAATTCTTGGATATGCGCTGTGGATTGGTCGCTATTTGTTGTATAGTGGTCTACTGGGTGGCGTATTCTTTATGGAGGCGTTGGAAGGCGTAGTTGTTTGTTAAAAGTTCCTTTAGAAGCTCATTGATGTTGAGTGGTCCTGTTATGTGTTGCTGAGGAGCCTCATGTGGCGGGTGGAGTTAGAACATAGAGTCCTGCTATTCCATCTTGAGTGCCTTAGGTAGCGCTCCTGTAGAGTTTTGAAGATTTGTTAAGTGTGGCTTTGCCTGATAAGAGTCCTTTCTTTTTTTAGAACTATCAGTATTTGCTGAGAAGAAAGTGTTTGGGATTGAGGAGTCCGCTGGGTCGCACCGGGAATTTGATATTTGCGTCTGCGAGGCGCGCGATGTATTGCTTCCTTGGGTGTTGCGGGGGCTGGGACTTGCTTCCAGGCTATTTTGTAATGCTGAGGAGGCTATATAGTGTTTTTCTGTCAGTACCCTTTGGCACAGGGTCTGTCTTTGTGGGTTGCTGACAGTTTCTATATAGCAGTCTGGCTATGCAGATATTCCTCCACAGATCACTTGGCAGTAAGGTGGGGAGGTATTCTCCTTGTAGTTAACTGTGGGTCCCTCTTCTCAACACACTTAGGCCTCATGTCCACGGGGAAAATCAGATCCGCTGCAGATTCTCCATGTAGAATCTGCAGCGGGTCCCTCCTGCCCCGCGGACATGAGCGCTGAAAATGGGAATAAATGAGAATAAACTCACCTCCCATCCGCTCCGTTTCTTCTCTTCGCGGCGGCGTCATCTTCTCTCGTCGCGGCCGGATCTTCATTCTTCGGCTCGGCGGATGTGCATGATGACGTCGGTGACGTGCCTCGCGCATGCGCCGGGCCGAAGCAAAATGATCCGGCCGCGACTGAGAGAAGATGGCGCGGCGCCGAAGAGAAGAACCGGAGCGTGTAAGTAAAATATGATTTTTGTGTCCCGCGGATCCGGGCGGCTTCCATAGGCTTCAATAGAAGCCCGCGGGAGCCGTCCCCGCGGGAGACCCGCATGAAAATGGAGCATGGTCTAGATTTTTTTCATGCTCCATTTTTTTTAAAATCACTTTTATTGACGATCCGCGGGTATTTATCTACCCGCGGGTGGTCAATGCATCCCTATGGGGTGCGGATCCGCGCGCGGGAGAAGAGTTAAAATCCGCTGCGGATTTTAATTCTTATTTTCCCCGTGGACATGAGGCCTTAGGCCTCCTTCCCACGAACGGATTTACGCCGCGTAAATCCGCGGCAAAAATCCGCTGCGTTGCCCCATGCTATTAGGTTCTATTGAACCTAATAGCACAATGCACACGATGCGTAATTCCACCGCGGAATTACGCACCGTGAAATCTCCCGTTGTCACCCGCAGCATGTTCTATTTGCTGCGGGTGTACGCGCTGACGGCTTCCGTTCACGCTATCTCCCGCTGCAACCAGCGGAAGATAGCGTGAAAAAACGCTTCCCCGCCTACCGCCGCGCGTCATATGACGCGGCCGGCGCGTCACGTGACACGGCCGGCCGCGTCATGTGACGCGGTGGGCGTGTCACATGACGCGACGGCGGTGTGCAGGGAAGTGTCTTCACGCGATCTTCCGCTGGTAAGTATGGGGTCTCTGGGGGGCGCCGTGACGGGCTTCACTGCGTAATATTACGCGGCGGAGCCCATCACGCTCGTGGGAAGGAGGCCTTAGGGGCCTCGTTGCTCTTTCTAATGGGCAAGGATTGGCTTTGTTTAGTGCTTTGAGAAAGGGATGAGAAGAGGTTCAGGTCCTGGTTATCTCTGTTTTGGCCACTAGATGGTGCTGTGGTGCATTGATATTTGAATTGCACTACACTTTAATGGAGCCTGCTGTCGGTCTGAGAGCTCCGGGGAGAGGACCTCCGTTCCCCCGCTGCACGTCAGAAATAGTGAGTACTGCTTTAAACTTTGCCTGGTGTTGATGTGCTGGGAGGATCACAGTATCCTCTCTTTTTTACTTTTCTGCTCTGGTCTGGCTAGTATGCCAAGCAGCCTGCTCGACTCAGGGGGGAGGGGGGGCGAGATGGCCGCTGCCTCACAGGGAGCTAGAGACTAGGTGCAGATCTTCCGGTGTGCCCGCCCGTGCTGATTGTCGGCTCTGGGGAGCAGGAGGGGGAAAACCACCAGCGTGGGGATTAGTCCAGCGGGGGATCACCCTGATGATTGTATGTGCCGCCGAGTTGCAGGTTGGTGGCCACGGCGGTATATTCAGAGGGAGGGAGCCGCGGCTGTGTATTTGCAAGGCGCTGCGGTGAGAGCGCGGGCACTGAGGGTGACAGAGCCTCCCCTCCAAGTCGGCAGGGGTTACCTTGTGCCATAGTCCTCTGCTTGGGGCTCCGTGAGCGGTCCTCGCCGGGTGTTTCTGAGCGCGGTACTTGTCGGGTTAGGGCGCGGGCCGCTGTGCAGGGCCGCGGCTCTTCGGCTTCTTTTTGGCGGCTGGAGATCACCAGGTGAGCCTTGTCCGGGCCGGTTGTGGGTTCTGGTGGGTCCCCAGGTGCTGTGCTCTTGTCTGCTTCTGTTTGGGTCACTGATTTGACCCAGAAAAGGGCTGAAAAGGGAGATTCTGTGGAGGAGCAAAACAGCGTGCGACCTCTCTCCTTGCTTGCTAAGCCACGCCCCGGGCCATAGTGTTTTTACGTCCTCCCGAAGTGGGCTTTATTCTCTGAGGAAGTAAAAACATGTGTCCTGCAGAGAATAAAGCCCCTCGGGCTCTGGACGTGACAGCTCCATGCTGTCGGTGTCCGCAGCATGGAGCTGTCATCCCGGGCTGTTCGGACCCCCCCACCCCCGACATTGCGATCGGCGCTATGCAATGGATATGGATGCATTAGACACCTGCAGGTAGTAAAATACCTGCGGATGTCATTTTTCCCTGCAGGCGCGGGTCCCGCGTGCAGGAAAAAATCCGGACATGCTCCATTCAGGCGCGGGTCTCCCGCGGGGACGGCTCACCCTGGTTGAGAAGGCGTTGGGCGGGGCTATGCAAAGGTCTTCCGGCTCCCTCAGTGCATTGTGGGTGTGCCCGGAGTGCTGGCTGAGCGTGTTGCATCTGATACGTCCCCTATCTGGGGATCATATATTAAATGGATTTTTAGAACAGGGAGCTGGAAAAAGTGCTTGCTCTGTCCACTCCGCACATTGACCTGGTATTGCAGTACCTCCAGTACTGGTGCACCCCCTTTCCTACAGCAGTTTCCAAAAGCAGGAAAAAAAACTGATGAGCAAGAGGTGCAGCGCAGCTGCGGCTGCTAACAACCAAGCACTTAGATTTAGGCCTCATGTCCACGTGATACATGGCGGAAGTATCGCATGATACTTGTGCGATGGCTCGTGTTTTTGCGTGATGTCCTGTAGTTTTTATTTGTACCATTTTGGAGTTTATAAGACTTTATCGCTGTTTATTATAACTTTTTTTGGAGATAGGAATCGGTTACGTGCACACTTCCCATAGACTTGTACAGGGACCCTTGGTGCGCAAATGTGCACAAAAATAGAGCATGGTGAGGTTTTGCACGCATGCGAAATGTGTGAGTAAAGAGAATTCTGAAGGCATCCATTGAAACAAATATGTTTGTGTGAAGCGGCCCTTACTGTACTTTTGTTAGCACGAATCAAGCACATTTGCAAGCGCAAAAAAACACGCAACCATGCCGCCATTTATTGAAATGGGCTCTCTTGGAGCGTTAAGGATATGGGGGCGTGGTCAGACCATGATATTGTTCCAATATCCGCCTGTAAAACCCCCTCGAGGCCTGCCCGCGGCAGCAGGAACATATCTATCCTAGAATAAGATGCATGTGGCGCGGAGAGAAACGTGTAGTCCCTCTACGATCCATGCATGCACCTCCACACGTCGTATAATTCTTCTGAGTGTATGATTGGGACAATGGGTGACATGCCCCTGCCGCTCGTGGTGGAGTCCAAGGTAGGGTCCACCACTGAGTTTAGATCTCCTCCGATCACCAAATTCCCCTCTCGAATTTTAGCCACTTCGGAAAGAACATGTTTGAAGAATTTGGCCTGCCTTTTAAATGGGAAGTAGACATTTACTAGAGTGTAGGTGGTGGCGTTAATTACGCAGACTAATATTAGAAATCGCCCGCCTGGGTCCACGTATACGTTTTTTTGGGAAAATGTAACGTTCCGGCTAATGGCTATCATTACGCCTTTCTTTTTTTTCCCTTCATTTGATGCCAGGAAAATGTTTGGAAATTTAGGGTGGTTGCAGGGGGGGTGTTTATCTCTCAGGAAGTGTGTCTCTTGGGCGAGGAAGATGTCTGAGTGGGACTTAAGAGCCTGTCTCCAAATCATGCTACGTTTATAGGGGCTGTTCAGGCCTTTTACATTTAGGGATGTGATGCTAATGGGCATAACTGGTAGGTGGTTTATACGCTGGGGAGTCGTTGTGTTTTTTCATATTAAGTATGGTGGGGGGGGGGTAGGGAAGTGGCCTCCTACTGAACCTTTTATAACTATATTTGACATAAGGAAAAAAAACATCATTAACAGTTAACAAAATCAAAATATTGTTCATCCAGCGCCTATCTGCACTGGATGAATGAACCTTAGGTAGGGGTGGCATTTTAAACCATCCACTTTAGGCTCCGTAAAGGAGAAATATAACTATGGGTTCAAGACCCTTTACAACATCAATTTATGCGTGTCTGCCATGCTTATCTGATGTTTTCCAGTCTTGTTCGATTCTTGTAGGAGATTCTACCGCCGTCCTCAGAGGCTTCTGAAGGATAGGTATCCCCCATTGTTTCAGGAACGAGACGCCTTCTTCTGGCGAGGTGGCAACCTGGATGGTTCCATTTTTTGAGATCAGTAGTTTGGTTGGGAATCCCCATCTATACTTGATGTGCGCCTCTCGTAGTGCTGCTGTAACTTCTGTAAACTTTCTCCGAGACTGCAGAGTGGCGGCTGAAAGATCTGGAAATATTTGTATGTCTTCATATGGAGTCGGTAGTGTGCCTCTACGCCTTCCAACTGCCAAGACTTCCTCTTTTATTTTATGGAAGTGTATTCTTGCTAAGATTTCTCTGGGGGCTGACTCAGGGACAGAGCGTGCTTTTGGAATTCTGTGGGCTCTGTCAACTGCATATTCGATCTCGGGAAGGTCCGGGAGGAGCGTTTGGAGTAATTTGAGTATATATTGTGGAATGTCAGGGGGGGTCACAGTCTCTGGAACTCCCCTAAATTTGAGATTGTTTCTTCTGGATCGGTCTTCCAAGTCTATGACCTTCTCTCTCAAATATGCGACTTCTTCCATACTGCCATGCGCATCTACCAACTCGTTGTGGGCTTTGGTAAATTCTCCCATTTTCCGTTCAAGGTGGTCAGTTCTGGTAGCTAGGTGGTCGATGTTAGATTGTAATTGACCAGAGAGGCTCTGTATATCTTTAGAAATGTCCTTTTGCAGCGAGATTAGCATAGTCTTCAGAGCGTTTATAGTTAAGGGGCTTTCAGAGTCGGGATAAGCTTGGAGATTGTTGATAGGATCTGTCTGCGGGGGAGTTTCTTGTGGATTGTTATTTTGGCTCTTTTTTGCCGCCGGTCCTTTTGGGGAGGGGGAGGCTGGTAGGGGGTCCTGAACATTCCTTTTCCCTTCGCTTCCAGGGGAGGTGTTGGGATTGGCTGGGGTAGGCGGGAGAGATCCTGTGGAGGAGTATGGAGACAGAGCCGCAGGGCTGTGGGTGTTGGGTATTTCTTCGGTTACGGGGATGTTTGAATGAGATGTGGCGGGTTTGTTTTTGTTGCTCTGTGTGCCAGGCGGGAAGTACTCTGAGAGTCTCCTGGGGGCCGTTGCTTTAATACGTCGCTTAACCATCCTGAATAGTTAATTCTTGGATATGCGCTGTGGATTGGTCGCTATTTGTTGTATAGTGGTCTACTGGGTGGCGTATTCTTTATGGAGGCGTTGGAAGGCGTAGTTGTTTGTTAAAAGTTCCTTTAGAAGCTCATTGATGTTGAGTGGTCCTGTTATGTGTTGCTGAGGAGCCTCATGTGGCGGGTGGAGTTAGAACATAGAGTCCTGCTATTCCATCTTGAGTGCCTTAGGTAGCGCTCCTGTAGAGTTTTGAAGATTTGTTAAGTGTGGCTTTGCCTGATAAGAGTCCTTTCTTTTTTTAGAACTATCAGTATTTGCTGAGAAGAAAGTGTTTGGGATTGAGGAGTCCGCTGGGTCGCACCGGGAATTTGATATTTGCGTCTGCGAGGCGCGCGATGTATTGCTTCCTTGGGTGTTGCGGGGGCTGGGACTTGCTTCCAGGCTATTTTGTAATGCTGAGGAGGCTATATAGTGTTTTTCTGTCAGTACCCTTTGGCACAGGGTCTGTCTTTGTGGGTTGCTGACAGTTTCTATATAGCAGTCTGGCTATGCAGATATTCCTCCACAGATCACTTGGCAGTAAGGTGGGGAGGTATTCTCCTTGTAGTTAACTGTGGGTCCCTCTTCTCAACACACTTAGGCCTCATGTCCACGGGGAAAATCAGATCCGCTGCAGATTCTCCATGTAGAATCTGCAGCGGGTCCCTCCTGCCCCGCGGACATGAGCGCTGAAAATGGGAATAAATGAGAATAAACTCACCTCCCATCCGCTCCGTTTCTTCTCTTCGCGGCGGCGTCATCTTCTCTCGTCGCGGCCGGATCTTCATTCTTCGGCTCGGCGGATGTGCATGATGACGTCGGTGACGTGCCTCGCGCATGCGCCGGGCCGAAGCAAAATGATCCGGCCGCGACTGAGAGAAGATGGCGCGGCGCCGAAGAGAAGAACCGGAGCGTGTAAGTAAAATATGATTTTTGTGTCCCGCGGATCCAGGCGGCTTCCATAGGCTTCAATAGAAGCCCGCGGGAGCCGTCCCCGCGGGAGACCCGCATGAAAATGGAGCATGGTCCAGATTTTTTTCATGCTCCATTTTTTTTTAAATCACTTTTATTGACGATCCGCGGGTATTTATCTACCCGCGGGTGGTCAATGCATCCCTATGGGGTGCGGATCCGCGCCGCGGGAGAAGAGTTAAAATCCGCTGCGGATTTTAATTCTTATTTTCCCCGTGGACATGAGGCCTTAGGCCTCCTTCCCACGAACGGATTTACGCCGC
The DNA here is from genome assembly GCF_035609145.1 of Eleutherodactylus coqui. Classification (NCBI taxonomy): domain Eukaryota; kingdom Metazoa; phylum Chordata; class Amphibia; order Anura; family Eleutherodactylidae; genus Eleutherodactylus; species Eleutherodactylus coqui. Next base: position 1,303,688 of record NW_027102247.1, read on the forward strand.
GTAAATCCGCGGCAAAAATCCGCTGCGTTGCCCCATGCTATTAGGTTCTATTGAACCTAATAGCACAATGCACACGATGCGTAATTCCACCGCGGAATTACGCACCGTGAAATCTCCCGTTGTCACCCGCAGCATGTTCTATTTGCTGCGGGTGTACGCGCTGACGGCTTCCGTTCACGCTATCTCCCGCTGCAACCAGCGGAAGAAAGCGTGAAAAAACGCTTCCCCACCTACCGCCGCGCGTCATATGACGCGGCCGGCGCGTCACGTGACACGGCCGGCCGCGTCATGTGACGCGGTGGGCGTGTCACATGACGCGACGGCGGTGTGCAGGGAAGTGTCTTCACGCGATCTTCCGCTGGTAAGTATGGGGTCTCTGGGGGGCGCCGTGACGGGCTTCACTGCGTAATATTACGCGGCGGAGCCCGTCACGCTCGTGGGAAGGAGGCCTTAGGGGCCTCGTTGCTCTTTCTAATGGGCAAGGATTGGCTTTGTTTAGTGCTTTGAGAAAGGGATGAGAAGAGGTTCAGGTCCTGGTTATCTCTGTTTTGGCCACTAGATGGTGCTGTGGTGCATTGATATTTGAATTGCACTACACTTTAATGGAGCCTGCTGTCGGTCTGAGAGCTCCGGGGAGAGGACCTCCGTTCCCCCGCTGCACGTCAGAAATAGTGAGTACTGCTTTAAACTTTGCCTGGTGTTGATGTGCTGGGAGGATCACAGTATCCTCTCTTTTTTACTTTTCTGCTCTGGTCTGGCTAGTATGCCAAGCAGCCTGCTCGACTCAGGGGGGAGGGGGGGCGAGATGGCCGCTGCCTCACAGGGAGCTAGAGACTAGGTGCAGATCTTCCGGTGTGCCCGCCCGTGCTGATTGTCGGCTCTGGGGAGCAGGAGGGGGAAAACCACCAGCGTGGGGATTAGTCCAGCGGGGGATCACCCTGATGATTGTATGTGCCGCCGAGTTGCAGGTTGGTGGCCACGGCGGTATATTCAGAGGGAGGGAGCCGCGGCTGTGTATTTGCAAGGCGCTGCGGTGAGAGCGCGGGCACTGAGGGTGACAGAGCCTCCCCTCCAAGTCGGCAGGGGTTACCTTGTGCCATAGTCCTCTGCTTGGGGCTCCGTGAGCGGTCCTCGCCGGGTGTTTCTGAGCGCGGTACTTGTCGGGTTAGGGCGCGGGCCACTGTGCAGGGCCGCGGCTCTTCGGCTTCTTTTTGGCGGCTGGAGATCACCAGGTGAGCCTTGTCCGGGCCGGTTGTGGGTTCTGGTGGGTCCCCAGGTGCTGTGCTCTTGTCTGCCTCTGTTTGGGTCACTGATTTGACCCAGAAAAGGGCTGAAAAGGGAGATTCTATGGAGGAGCAAAACAGCGTGCGACCTCTCTCCTTGCTTGCTAAGCCACGCCCCGGGCCATAGTGTTTTTACGTCCTCCCGAAGTGGGCTTTATTCTCTGAGGAAGTAAAAACATGTGTCCTGCAGAGCCTAAAGCCCCTCGGGCTCTGGACGTGACAGCTCCATGCTGTCGGTGTCCGCAGCATGGAGCTGTCATCCCGGGCTGTTCGGACCCGCCCACCCCCGACATTGCGATCGGCGCTATGCAATGGATATGGATGCATTAGACACCTGCAGGTAGTAAAATACCTGCGGATGTCATTTTTCCCTGCAGGCGCGGGTCCCGCGTGCAGGAAAAAATCCGGACATGCTCCATTCAGGCGCGGGTCTCCCGCGGGGACGGCTCACCCTGGTTGAGAAGGCGTTGGGCGGGGCTATGCAAAGGTCTTCCGGCTCCCTCAGTGCATTGTGGGTGTGCCCGGAGTGCTGGCTGAGCGTGTTGCATCTGATACGTCCCCTATCTGGGGATCATATATTAAATGGATTTTTAGAACAGGGAGCTGGAAAAAGTGCTTGCTCTGTCCACTCCGCACATTGACCTGGTATTGCAGTACCTCCAGTACTGGTGCACCCCCTTTCCTACAGCAGTTTCCAAAAGCGGGAAAAAAAACTGATGAGCAAGAGGTGCAGCACAGCTGCGGCTGCTAACAACCAAGCACTTAGATTTAGGCCTCATGTCCACGTGATACATGGCGGAAGTATCGCATGATACTTGTGCGACGGCTCGTGTTTTTGCGTGATGTCCTGTAGTTTTTATTTGTACCATTTTGGAGTTTATAAGACTTTATCGCTGTTTATTATAACTTTTTTTGGAGATAGGAATCGGTTACGTGCACACTTCCCATAGACTTGTACAGGGACCCTTGGTGCGCAAATGTGCACAAAAATAGAGCATGGTGACGTTTTGCACGCATGCGAAATGTGTGAGTAAAGAGAATTCTGAAGGCATCCATTGAAACAAATATGTTTGTGTGAAGCGGCCCTTACTGTACTTTTGTTAGCACGAATCAAGCACATTTGCAAGCGCAAAAAAACACGCAACCATGCCGCCATTTATTGAAATGGGCTCTCTTGGAGCGTTAAGGATATGGGGGCGTGGTCAGACCATGATATTGTTCCAATATCCGCCTGTAAAACCCCCTCGAGGCCTGCCCACGGCAGCAGGAACATATCTATCCTAGAATAAGATGCATGTGGCGCGGAGAGAAACGTGTAGTCCCTCTACGATCCATGCATGCACCTCCACACGTCGTATAATTCTTCTGAGTGTATGATTGGGACAATGGGTGACATGCCCCTGCCGCTCGCGGTGGAGTCCAAGGTAGGGTCCACCACTGAGTTTAGATCTCCTCCGATCACCAAATTCCCCTCTCGAATTTTAGCCACTTCGGAAAGAACATGTTTGAAGAATTTGGCCCTGCCTTTTAAATGGGAAGTAGACATTTACTAGAGTGTAGGTGGTGGCGTTAATTACGCAGACTAATATTAGAAATCGCCCGCCTGGGTCCACGTATACGTTTTTTTGGGAAAATGTAACGTTCCGGCTAATGGCTATCATTACGCCTTTCTTTTTTTTCCCTTCATTTGATGCCAGGAAAATGTTTGGAAATTTAGGGTGGTTGCAGGGGGGGTGTTTATCTCTCAGGAAGTGTGTCTCTTGGGCGAGGAAGATGTCTGAGTGGGACTTAAGAGCCTGTCTCCAAAGCATGCTACGTTTATAGGGGCTGTTCAGGCCTTTTACATTTAGGGATGTGATGCTAATGGGCATAACTGGTAGGTGGTTTATACGCTGGGGAGTCGTTGTGTTTTTTCATATTAAGTATGGTGGGGGGGGGTAGGGAAGTGGCCTCCTACTGAACCTTTTATAACTATATTTGACATAAGGAAAAAAAACATCATTAACAGTTAACAAAATCAAAATATTGTTCATCCAGCGCCTATCTGCACTGGATGAATGAACCTTAGGTAGGGGTGGCATTTTAAACCATCCACTTTAGGCTCCGTAAAGGAGAAATATAACTATGGGTTCAAGACCCTTTACAACATCAATTTATGCGTGTCTGCCATGCTTATCTGATGTTTTCCAGTCTTGTTCGATTCTTGTAGGAGATTCTACCGCCGTCCTCAGAGGCTTCTGAAGGATAGGGATCCCCCATTGTTTCAGGAACGAGACGCCTTCTTCTGGCGAGGTGGCAACCTGGATGGTTCCATTTTTTGAGATCAGTAGTTTGGTTGGGAATCCCCATCTATACTTGATGTGCGCCTCTCGTAGTGCTGCTGTAACTTCTGTAAACTTTCTCCGAGACTGCAGAGTGGCGGCTGAAAGATCTGGAAATATTTGTATGTCTTCATATGGAGTCGGTAGTGTGCCTCTACGCCTTCCAACTGCCAAGACTTCCTCTTTTATTTTATGGAAGTGTATTCTTGCTAAGATTTCTCTGGGGGCTGACTCAGGGACAGAGCGTGCTTTTGGAATTCTGTGGGCTCTGTCAACTGCATATTCGATCTCGGGAAGGTCCGGGAGGAGCGTTTGGAGTAATTTGAGTATATATTGTGGAATGTCAGGGGGGGTCACAGTCTCTGGAACTCCCCTAAATTTGAGATTGTTTCTTCTGGATCGGTCTTCCAAGTCTATGACCTTCTCTCTCAAATATGCGACTTCTTCCATACTGCCATGCGCATCTACCAACTCGTTGTGGGCTTTGGTAAATTCTCCCATTTTCCGTTCAAGGTGGTCAGTTCTGGTAGCTAGGTGGTCGATGTTAGATTGTAATTGACCAGAGAGGCTCTGTATATCTTTAGAAATGTCCTTTTGCAGCGAGATTAGCATAGTCTTCAGAGCGTTTATAGTTAAGGGGCTTTCAGAGTCGGGATAAGCTTGGAGATTGTTGATAGGATCTGTCTGCGGGGGAGTTTCTTGTGGATTGTTATTTTGGCTCTTTTTTGCCGCCGGTCCTTTTGGGGAGGGGGAGGCTGGTAGGGGGTCCTGAACATTCCTTTTCCCTTCGCTTCCAGGGGAGGTGTTGGGATTGGCTGGGGTAGGCGGGAGAGATCCTGTGGAGGAGTATGGAGACAGAGCCGCAGGGCTGTGGGTGTTGGGTATTTCTTCGGTTACGGGGATGTTTGAATGAGATGTGGCGGGTTTGTTTTTGTTGCTCTGTGTGCCAGGCGGGAAGTACTCTGAGAGTCTCCTGGGGGCCGTTGCTTTAATACGTCGCTTAACCATCCTGAATAGTTAATTCTTGGATATGCGCTGTGGATTGGTCGCTATTTGTTGTATAGTGGTCTACTGGGTGGCGTATTCTTTATGGAGGCGTTGGAAGGCGTAGTTGTTTGTTAAAAGTTCCTTTAGAAGCTCATTGATGTTGAGTGGTCCTGTTATGTGTTGCTGAGGAGCCTCATGTGGCGGGTGGAGTTAGAACATAGAGTCCTGCTATTCCATCTTGAGTGCCTTAGGTAGCGCTCCTGTAGAGTTTTGAAGATTTGTTAAGTGTGGCTTTGCCTGATAAGAGTCCTTTCTTTTTTTAGAACTATCAGTATTTGCTGAGAAGAAAGTGTTTGGGATTGAGGAGTCCGCTGGGTCGCACCGGGAATTTGATATTTGCGTCTGCGAGGCGCGCGATGTATTGCTTCCTTGGGTGTTGCGGGGGCTGGGACTTGCTTCCAGGCTATTTTGTAATGCTGAGGAGGCTATATAGTGTTTTTCTGTCAGTACCCTTTGGCACAGGGTCTGTCTTTGTGGGTTGCTGACAGTTTCTATATAGCAGTCTGGCTATGCAGATATTCCTCCACAGATCACTTGGCAGTAAGGTGGGGAGGTATTCTCCTTGTAGTTAACTGTGGGTCCCTCTTCTCAACACACTTAGGCCTCATGTCCACGGGGAAAATCAGATCCGCTGCAGATTCTCCATGTAGAATCTGCAGCGGGTCCCTCCTGCCCCGCGGACATGAGCGCTGAAAATGGGAATAAATGAGAATAAACTCACCTCCCATCCGCTCCGTTTCTTCTCTTCGCGGCGGCGTCATCTTCTCTCGTCGCGGCCGGATCTTCATTCTTCGGCTCGGCGGATGTGCATGATGACGTCGGTGACGTGCCTCGCGCATGCGCCGGGCCGAAGCAAAATGATCCGGCCGCGACTGAGAGAAGATGGCGCGGCGCCGAAGAGAAGAACCGGAGCGTGTAAGTAAAATATGATTTTTGTGTCCCGCGGATCCAGGCGGCTTCCATAGGCTTCAATAGAAGCCCGCGGGAGCCGTCCCCGCGGGAGACCCGCATGAAAATGGAGCATGGTCCAGATTTTTTTCATGCTCCATTTTTTTTTAAATCACTTTTATTGACGATCCGCGGGTATTTATCTACCCGCGGGTGGTCAATGCATCCCTATGGGGTGCGGATCCGCGCCGCGGGAGAAGAGTTAAAATCCGCTGCGGATTTTAATTCTTATTTTCCCCGTGGACATGAGGCCTTAGGCCTCCTTCCCACGAACGGATTTACGCCGCGTAAATCCGCGGCAAAAATCCGCTGCGTTGCCCCATGCTATTAGGTTCTATTGAACCTAATAGCACAATGCACACGATGCGTAATTCCACCGCGGAATTACGCACCGTGAAATCTCCCGTTGTCACCCGCAGCATGTTCTATTTGCTGCGGGTGTACGCGCTGACGGCTTCCGTTCACGCTATCTCCCGCTGCAACCAGCGGAAGAAAGCGTGAAAAAACGCTTCCCCACCTACCGCCGCGCGTCATATGACGCGGCCGGCGCGTCACGTGACACGGCCGGCCGCGTCATGTGACGCGGTGGGCGTGTCACATGACGCGACGGCGGTGTGCAGGGAAGTGTCTTCACGCGATCTTCCGCTGGTAAGTATGGGGTCTCTGGGGGGCGCCGTGACGGGCTTCACTGCGTAATATTACGCGGCGGAGCCCGTCACGCTCGTGGGAAGGAGGCCTTAGGGGCCTCGTTGCTCTTTCTAATGGGCAAGGATTGGCTTTGTTTAGTGCTTTGAGAAAGGGATGAGAAGAGGTTCAGGTCCTGGTTATCTCTGTTTTGGCCACTAGATGGTGCTGTGGTGCATTGATATTTGAATTGCACTACACTTTAATGGAGCCTGCTGTCGGTCTGAGAGCTCCGGGGAGAGGACCTCCGTTCCCCCGCTGCACGTCAGAAATAGTGAGTACTGCTTTAAACTTTGCCTGGTGTTGATGTGCTGGGAGGATCACAGTATCCTCTCTTTTTTACTTTTCTGCTCTGGTCTGGCTAGTATGCCAAGCAGCCTGCTCGACTCAGGGGGGAGGGGGGGCGAGATGGCCGCTGCCTCACAGGGAGCTAGAGACTAGGTGCAGATCTTCCGGTGTGCCCGCCCGTGCTGATTGTCGGCTCTGGGGAGCAGGAGGGGGAAAACCACCAGCGTGGGGATTAGTCCAGCGGGGGATCACCCTGATGATTGTATGTGCCGCCGAGTTGCAGGTTGGTGGCCACGGCGGTATATTCAGAGGGAGGGAGCCGCGGCTGTGTATTTGCAAGGCGCTGCGGTGAGAGCGCGGGCACTGAGGGTGACAGAGCCTCCCCTCCAAGTCGGCAGGGGTTACCTTGTGCCATAGTCCTCTGCTTGGGGCTCCGTGAGCGGTCCTCGCCGGGTGTTTCTGAGCGCGGTACTTGTCGGGTTAGGGCGCGGGCCGCTGTGCAGGGCCGCGGCTCTTCGGCTTCTTTTTGGCGGCTGGAGATCACCAGGTGAGCCTTGTCCGGGCTGGTTGTGGGTTCTGGTGGGTCCCCAGGTGCTGTGCTCTTGTCTGCCTCTGTTTGGGTCACTGATTTGACCCAGAAAAGGGCTGAAAAGGGAGATTCTATGGAGGAGCAAAACAGCGTGCGACCTCTCTCCTTGCTTGCTAAGCCACGCCCCGGGCCATAGTGTTTTTACGTCCTCCCGAAGTGGGCTTTATTCTCTGAGGAAGTAAAAACATGTGTCCTGCAGAGCCTAAAGCCCCTCGGGCTCTGGACGTGACAGCTCCATGCTGTCGGTGTCCGCAGCATGGAGCTGTCATCCCGGGCTGTTCGGACCCGCCCACCCCCGACATTGCGATCGGCGCTATGCAATGGATATGGATGCATTAGACACCTGCAGGTAGTAAAATACCTGCGGATGTCATTTTTCCCTGCAGGCGCGGGTCCCGCGTGCAGGAAAAAATCCGGACATGCTCCATTCAGGCGCGGGTCTCCCGCGGGGACGGCTCACCCTGGTTGAGAAGGCGTTGGGCGGGGCTATGCAAAGGTCTTCCGGCTCCCTCAGTGCATTGTGGGTGTGCCCGGAGTGCTGGCTGAGCGTGTTGCATCTGATACGTCCCCTATCTGGGGATCATATATTAAATGGATTTTTAGAACAGGGAGCTGGAAAAAGTGCTTGCTCTGTCCACTCCGCACATTGACCTGGTATTGCAGTACCTCCAGTACTGGTGCACCCCCTTTCCTACAGCAGTTTCCAAAAGCGGGAAAAAAAACTGATGAGCAAGAGGTGCAGCACAGCTGCGGCTGCTAACAACCAAGCACTTAGATTTAGGCCTCATGTCCACGTGATACATGGCGGAAGTATCGCATGATACTTGTGCGACGGCTCGTGTTTTTGCGTGATGTCCTGTAGTTTTTATTTGTACCATTTTGGAGTTTATAAGACTTTATCGCTGTTTATTATAACTTTTTTTGGAGATAGGAATCGGTTACGTGCACACTTCCCATAGACTTGTACAGGGACCCTTGGTGCGCAAATGTGCACAAAAATAGAGCATGGTGACGTTTTGCACGCATGCGAAATGTGTGAGTAAAGAGAATTCTGAAGGCATCCATTGAAACAAATATGTTTGTGTGAAGCGGCCCTTACTGTACTTTTGTTAGCACGAATCAAGCACATTTGCAAGCGCAAAAAAACACGCAACCATGCCGCCATTTATTGAAATGGGCTCTCTTGGAGCGTTAAGGATATGGGGGCGTGGTCAGACCATGATATTGTTCCAATATCCGCCTGTAAAACCCCCTCGAGGCCTGCCCACGGCAGCAGGAACATATCTATCCTAGAATAAGATGCATGTGGCGCGGAGAGAAACGTGTAGTCCCTCTACGATCCATGCATGCACCTCCACACGTCGTATAATTCTTCTGAGTGTATGATTGGGACAATGGGTGACATGCCCCTGCCGCTCGCGGTGGAGTCCAAGGTAGGGTCCACCACTGAGTTTAGATCTCCTCCGATCACCAAATTCCCCTCTCGAATTTTAGCCACTTCGGAAAGAACATGTTTGAAGAATTTGGCCCTGCCTTTTAAATGGGAAGTAGACATTTACTAGAGTGTAGGTGGTGGCGTTAATTACGCAGACTAATATTAGAAATCGCCCGCCTGGGTCCACGTATACGTTTTTTTGGGAAAATGTAACGTTCCGGCTAATGGCTATCATTACGCCTTTCTTTTTTTTCCCTTCATTTGATGCCAGGAAAATGTTTGGAAATTTAGGGTGGTTGCAGGGGGGGTGTTTATCTCTCAGGAAGTGTGTCTCTTGGGCGAGGAAGATGTCTGAGTGGGACTTAAGAGCCTGTCTCCAAAGCATGCTACGTTTATAGGGGCTGTTCAGGCCTTTTACATTTAGGGATGTGATGCTAATGGGCATAACTGGTAGGTGGTTTATACGCTGGGGAGTCGTTGTGTTTTTTCATATTAAGTATGGTGGGGGGGGGTAGGGAAGTGGCCTCCTACTGAACCTTTTATAACTATATTTGACATAAGGAAAAAAAACATCATTAACAGTTAACAAAATCAAAATATTGTTCATCCAGCGCCTATCTGCACTGGATGAATGAACCTTAGGTAGGGGTGGCATTTTAAACCATCCACTTTAGGCTCCGTAAAGGAGAAATATAACTATGGGTTCAAGACCCTTTACAACATCAATTTATGCGTGTCTGCCATGCTTATCTGATGTTTTCCAGTCTTGTTCGATTCTTGTAGGAGATTCTACCGCCGTCCTCAGAGGCTTCTGAAGGATAGGGATCCCCCATTGTTTCAGGAACGAGACGCCTTCTTCTGGCGAGGTGGCAACCTGGATGGTTCCATTTTTTGAGATCAGTAGTTTGGTTGGGAATCCCCATCTATACTTGATGTGCGCCTCTCGTAGTGCTGCTGTAACTTCTGTAAACTTTCTCCGAGACTGCAGAGTGGCGGCTGAAAGATCTGGAAATATTTGTATGTCTTCATATGGAGTCGGTAGTGTGCCTCTACGCCTTCCAACTGCCAAGACTTCCTCTTTTATTTTATGGAAGTGTATTCTTGCTAAGATTTCTCTGGGGGCTGACTCAGGGACAGAGCGTGCTTTTGGAATTCTGTGGGCTCTGTCAACTGCATATTCGATCTCGGGAAGGTCCGGGAGGAGCGTTTGGAGTAATTTGAGTATATATTGTGGAATGTCAGGGGGGGTCACAGTCTCTGGAACTCCCCTAAATTTGAGATTGTTTCTTCTGGATCGGTCTTCCAAGTCTATGACCTTCTCTCTCAAATATGCGACTTCTTCCATACTGCCATGCGCATCTACCAACTCGTTGTGGGCTTTGGTAAATTCTCCCATTTTCCGTTCAAGGTGGTCAGTTCTGGTAGCTAGGTGGTCGATGTTAGATTGTAATTGACCAGAGAGGCTCTGTATATCTTTAGAAATGTCCTTTTGCAGCGAGATTAGCATAGTCTTCAGAGCGTTTATAGTTAAGGGGCTTTCAGAGTCGGGATAAGCTTGGAGATTGTTGATAGGATCTGTCTGCGGGGGAGTTTCTTGTGGATTGTTATTTTGGCTCTTTTTTGCCGCCGGTCCTTTTGGGGAGGGGGAGGCTGGTAGGGGGTCCTGAACATTCCTTTTCCCTTCGCTTCCAGGGGAGGTGTTGGGATTGGCTGGGGTAGGCGGGAGAGATCCTGTGGAGGAGTATGGAGACAGAGCCGCAGGGCTGTGGGTGTTGGGTATTTCTTCGGTTACGGGGATGTTTGAATGAGATGTGGCGGGTTTGTTTTTGTTGCTCTGTGTGCCAGGCGGGAAGTACTCTGAGAGTCTCCTGGGGGCCGTTGCTTTAATACGTCGCTTAACCATCCTGAATAGTTAATTCTTGGATATGCGCTGTGGATTGGTCGCTATTTGTTGTATAGTGGTCTACTGGGTGGCGTATTCTTTATGGAGGCGTTGGAAGGCGTAGTTGTTTGTTAAAAGTTCCTTTAGAAGCTCATTGATGTTGAGTGGTCCTGTTATGTGTTGCTGAGGAGCCTCATGTGGCGGGTGGAGTTAGAACATAGAGTCCTGCTATTCCATCTTGAGTGCCTTAGGTAGCGCTCCTGTAGAGTTTTGAAGATTTGTTAAGTGTGGCTTTGCCTGATAAGAGTCCTTTCTTTTTTTAGAACTATCAGTATTTGCTGAGAAGAAAGTGTTTGGGATTGAGGAGTCCGCTGGGTCGCACCGGGAATTTGATATTTGCGTCTGCGAGGCGCGCGATGTATTGCTTCCTTGGGTGTTGCGGGGGCTGGGACTTGCTTCCAGGCTATTTTGTAATGCTGAGGAGGCTATATAGTGTTTTTCTGTCAGTACCCTTTGGCACAGGGTCTGTCTTTGTGGGTTGCTGACAGTTTCTATATAGCAGTCTGGCTATGCAGATATTCCTCCACAGATCACTTGGCAGTAAGGTGGGGAGGTATTCTCCTTGTAGTTAACTGTGGGTCCCTCTTCTCAACACACTTAGGCCTCATGTCCACGGGGAAAATCAGATCCGCTGCAGATTCTCCATGTAGAATCTGCAGCGGGTCCCTCCTGCCCCGCGGACATGAGCGCTGAAAATGGGAATAAATGAGAATAAACTCACCTCCCATCCGCTCCGTTTCTTCTCTTCGCGGCGGCGTCATCTTCTCTCGTCGCGGCCGGATCTTCATTCTTCGGCTCGGCGGATGTGCATGATGACGTCGGTGACGTGCCTCGCGCATGCGCCGGGCCGAAGCAAAATGATCCGGCCGCGACTGAGAGAAGATGGCGCGGCGCCGAAGAGAAGAACCGGAGCGTGTAAGTAAAATATGATTTTTGTGTCCCGCGGATCCAGGCGGCTTCCATAGGCTTCAATAGAAGCCCGCGGGAGCCGTCCCCGCGGGAGACCCGCATGAAAATGGAGCATGGTCCAGATTTTTTTCATGCTCCATTTTTTTTTAAATCACTTTTATTGACGATCCGCGGGTATTTATCTACCCGCGGGTGGTCAATGCATCCCTATGGGGTGCGGATCCGCGCCGCGGGAGAAGAGTTAAAATCCGCTGCGGATTTTAATTCTTATTTTCCCCGTGGACATGAGGCCTTAGGCCTCCTTCCCACGAACGGATTTACGCCGCGTAAATCCGCGGCAAAAATCCGCTGCGTTGCCCCATGCTATTAGGTTCTATTGAACCTAATAGCACAATGCACACGATGCGTAATTCCACCGCGGAATTACGCACCGTGAAATCTCCCGTTGTCACCCGCAGCATGTTCTATTTGCTGCGGGTGTACGCGCTGACGGCTTCCGTTCACGCTATCTCCCGCTGCAACCAGCGGAAGAAAGCGTGAAAAAACGCTTCCCCACCTACCGCCGCGCGTCATATGACGCGGCCGGCGCGTCACGTGACACGGCCGGCCGCGTCATGTGACGCGGTGGGCGTGTCACATGACGCGACGGCGGTGTGCAGGGAAGTGTCTTCACGCGATCTTCCGCTGGTAAGTATGGGGTCTCTGGGGGGCGCCGTGACGGGCTTCACTGCGTAATATTACGCGGCGGAGCCCGTCACGCTCGTGGGAAGGAGGCCTTAGGGGCCTCGTTGCTCTTTCTAATGGGCAAGGATTGGCTTTGTTTAGTGCTTTGAGAAAGGGATGAGAAGAGGTTCAGGTCCTGGTTATCTCTGTTTTGGCCACTAGATGGTGCTGTGGTGCATTGATATTTGAATTGCACTACACTTTAATGGAGCCTGCTGTCGGTCTGAGAGCTCCGGGGAGAGGACCTCCGTTCCCCCGCTGCACGTCAGAAATAGTGAGTACTGCTTTAAACTTTGCCTGGTGTTGATGTGCTGGGAGGATCACAGTATCCTCTCTTTTTTACTTTTCTGCTCTGGTCTGGCTAGTATGCCAAGCAGCCTGCTCGACTCAGGGGGGAGGGGGGGCGAGATGGCCGCTGCCTCACAGGGAGCTAGAGACTAGGTGCAGATCTTCCGGTGTGCCCGCCCGTGCTGATTGTCGGCTCTGGGGAGCAGGAGGGGGAAAACCACCAGCGTGGGGATTAGTCCAGCGGGGGATCACCCTGATGATTGTATGTGCCGCCGAGTTGCAGGTTGGTGGCCACGGCGGTATATTCAGAGGGAGGGAGCCGCGGCTGTGTATTTGCAAGGCGCTGCGGTGAGAGCGCGGGCACTGAGGGTGACAGAGCCTCCCCTCCAAGTCGGCAGGGGTTACCTTGTGCCATAGTCCTCTGCTTGGGGCTCCGTGAGCGGTCCTCGCCGGGTGTTTCTGAGCGCGGTACTTGTCGGGTTAGGGCGCGGGCCGCTGTGCAGGGCCGCGGCTCTTCGGCTTCTTTTTGGCGGCTGGAGATCACCAGGTGAGCCTTGTCCGGGCTGGTTGTGGGTTCTGGTGGGTCCCCAGGTGCTGTGCTCTTGTCTGCCTCTGTTTGGGTCACTGATTTGACCCAGAAAAGGGCTGAAAAGGGAGATTCTATGGAGGAGCAAAACAGCGTGCGACCTCTCTCCTTGCTTGCTAAGCCACGCCCCGGGCCATAGTGTTTTTACGTCCTCCCGAAGTGGGCTTTATTCTCTGAGGAAGTAAAAACATGTGTCCTGCAGAGCCTAAAGCCCCTCGGGCTCTGGACGTGACAGCTCCATGCTGTCGGTGTCCGCAGCATGGAGCTGTCATCCCGGGCTGTTCGGACCCGCCCACCCCCGACATTGCGATCGGCGCTATGCAATGGATATGGATGCATTAGACACCTGCAGGTAGTAAAATACCTGCGGATGTCATTTTTCCCTGCAGGCGCGGGTCCCGCGTGCAGGAAAAAATCCGGACATGCTCCATTCAGGCGCGGGTCTCCCGCGGGGACGGCTCACCCTGGTTGAGAAGGCGTTGGGCGGGGCTATGCAAAGGTCTTCCGGCTCCCTCAGTGCATTGTGGGTGTGCCCGGAGTGCTGGCTGAGCGTGTTGCATCTGATACGTCCCCTATCTGGGGATCATATATTAAATGGATTTTTAGAACAGGGAGCTGGAAAAAGTGCTTGCTCTGTCCACTCCGCACATTGACCTGGTATTGCAGTACCTCCAGTACTGGTGCACCCCCTTTCCTACAGCAGTTTCCAAAAGCGGGAAAAAAAACTGATGAGCAAGAGGTGCAGCACAGCTGCGGCTGCTAACAACCAAGCACTTAGATTTAGGCCTCATGTCCACGTGATACATGGCGGAAGTATCGCATGATACTTGTGCGACGGCTCGTGTTTTTGCGTGATGTCCTGTAGTTTTTATTTGTACCATTTTGGAGTTTATAAGACTTTATCGCTGTTTATTATAACTTTTTTTGGAGATAGGAATCGGTTACGTGCACACTTCCCATAGACTTGTACAGGGACCCTTGGTGCGCAAATGTGCACAAAAATAGAGCATGGTGACGTTTTGCACGCATGCGAAATGTGTGAGTAAAGAGAATTCTGAAGGCATCCATTGAAACAAATATGTTTGTGTGAAGCGGCCCTTACTGTACTTTTGTTAGCACGAATCAAGCACATTTGCAAGCGCAAAAAAACACGCAACCATGCCGCCATTTATTGAAATGGGCTCTCTTGGAGCGTTAAGGATATGGGGGCGTGGTCAGACCATGATATTGTTCCAATATCCGCCTGTAAAACCCCCTCGAGGCCTGCCCACGGCAGCAGGAACATATCTATCCTAGAATAAGATGCATGTGGCGCGGAGAGAAACGTGTAGTCCCTCTACGATCCATGCATGCACCTCCACACGTCGTATAATTCTTCTGAGTGTATGATTGGGACAATGGGTGACATGCCCCTGCCGCTCGCGGTGGAGTCCAAGGTAGGGTCCACCACTGAGTTTAGATCTCCTCCGATCACCAAATTCCCCTCTCGAATTTTAGCCACTTCGGAAAGAACATGTTTGAAGAATTTGGCCCTGCCTTTTAAATGGGAAGTAGACATTTACTAGAGTGTAGGTGGTGGCGTTAATTACGCAGACTAATATTAGAAATCGCCCGCCTGGGTCCACGTATACGTTTTTTTGGGAAAATGTAACGTTCCGGCTAATGGCTATCATTACGCCTTTCTTTTTTTTCCCTTCATTTGATGCCAGGAAAATGTTTGGAAATTTAGGGTGGTTGCAGGGGGGGTGTTTATCTCTCAGGAAGTGTGTCTCTTGGGCGAGGAAGATGTCTGAGTGGGACTTAAGAGCCTGTCTCCAAAGCATGCTACGTTTATAGGGGCTGTTCAGGCCTTTTACATTTAGGGATGTGATGCTAATGGGCATAACTGGTAGGTGGTTTATACGCTGGGGAGTCGTTGTGTTTTTTCATATTAAGTATGGTGGGGGGGGGTAGGGAAGTGGCCTCCTACTGAACCTTTTATAACTATATTTGACATAAGGAAAAAAAACATCATTAACAGTTAACAAAATCAAAATATTGTTCATCCAGCGCCTATCTGCACTGGATGAATGAACCTTAGGTAGGGGTGGCATTTTAAACCATCCACTTTAGGCTCCGTAAAGGAGAAATATAACTATGGGTTCAAGACCCTTTACAACATCAATTTATGCGTGTCTGCCATGCTTATCTGATGTTTTCCAGTCTTGTTCGATTCTTGTAGGAGATTCTACCGCCGTCCTCAGAGGCTTCTGAAGGATAGGGATCCCCCATTGTTTCAGGAACGAGACGCCTTCTTCTGGCGAGGTGGCAACCTGGATGGTTCCATTTTTTGAGATCAGTAGTTTGGTTGGGAATCCCCATCTATACTTGATGTGCGCCTCTCGTAGTGCTGCTGTAACTTCTGTAAACTTTCTCCGAGACTGCAGAGTGGCGGCTGAAAGATCTGGAAATATTTGTATGTCTTCATATGGAGTCGGTAGTGTGCCTCTACGCCTTCCAACTGCCAAGACTTCCTCTTTTATTTTATGGAAGTGTATTCTTGCTAAGATTTCTCTGGGGGCTGACTCAGGGACAGAGCGTGCTTTTGGAATTCTGTGGGCTCTGTCAACTGCATATTCGATCTCGGGAAGGTCCGGGAGGAGCGTTTGGAGTAATTTGAGTATATATTGTGGAATGTCAGGGGGGGTCACAGTCTCTGGAACTCCCCTAAATTTGAGATTGTTTCTTCTGGATCGGTCTTCCAAGTCTATGACCTTCTCTCTCAAATATGCGACTTCTTCCATACTGCCATGCGCATCTACCAACTCGTTGTGGGCTTTGGTAAATTCTCCCATTTTCCGTTCAAGGTGGTCAGTTCTGGTAGCTAGGTGGTCGATGTTAGATTGTAATTGACCAGAGAGGCTCTGTATATCTTTAGAAATGTCCTTTTGCAGCGAGATTAGCATAGTCTTCAGAGCGTTTATAGTTAAGGGGCTTTCAGAGTCGGGATAAGCTTGGAGATTGTTGATAGGATCTGTCTGCGGGGGAGTTTCTTGTGGATTGTTATTTTGGCTCTTTTTTGCCGCCGGTCCTTTTGGGGAGGGGGAGGCTGGTAGGGGGTCCTGAACATTCCTTTTCCCTCCGCTTCCAGGGGAGGTGTTGGGATTGGCTGGGGTAGGCGGGAGAGATCCTGTGGAGGAGTATGGAGACAGAGCCGCAGGGCTGTGGGTGTTGGGTATTTCTTCGGTTACGGGGATGTTTGAATGAGATGTGGCGGGTTTGTTTTTGTTGCTCTGTGTGCCAGGCGGGAAGTACTCTGAGAGTCTCCTGGGGGCCGTTGCTTTAATACGTCGCTTAACCATCCTGAATAGTTAATTCTTGGATATGCGCTGTGGATTGGTCGCTATTTGTTGTATAGTGGTCTACTGGGTGGCGTATTCTTTATGGAGGCGTTGGAAGGCGTAGTTGTTTGTTAAAAGTTCCTTTAGAAGCTCATTGATGTTGAGTGGTCCTGTTATGTGTTGCTGAGGAGCCTCATGTGGCGGGTGGAGTTAGAACATAGAGTCCTGCTATTCCATCTTGAGTGCCTTAGGTAGCGCTCCTGTAGAGTTTTGAAGATTTGTTAAGTGTGGCTTTGCCTGATAAGAGTCCTTTCTTTTTTTAGAACTATCAGTATTTGCTGAGAAGAAAGTGTTTGGGATTGAGGAGTCCGCTGGGTCGCACCGGGAATTTGATATTTACGTCTGCGAGGCGCGCGATGTATTGCTTCCTTGGGTGTTGCGGGGGCTGGGACTTGCTTCCAGGCTATTTTGTAATGCTGAGGAGGCTATATAGTGTTTTTCTGTCAGTACCCTTTGGCACAGGGTCTGTCTTTGTGGGTTGCTGACAGTTTCTATATAGCAGTCTGGCTATGCAGATATTCCTCCACAGATCACTTGGCAGTAAGGTGGGGAGGTATTCTCCTTGTAGTTAACTGTGGGTCCCTCTTCTCAACACACTTAGGCCTCATGTCCACGGGGAAAATCAGATCCGCTGCAGATTCTCCATGTAGAATCTGCAGCGGGTCCCTCCTGCCCCGCGGACATGAGCGCTGAAAATGGGAATAAATGAGAATAAACTCACCTCCCATCCGCTCCGTTTCTTCTCTTCGCGGCGGCGTCATCTTCTCTCGTCGCGGCCGGATCTTCATTCTTCGGCTCGGCGGATGTGCATGATGACGTCGGTGACGTGCCTCGCGCATGCGCCGGGCCGAAGCAAAATGATCCGGCCGCGACTGAGAGAAGATGGCGCGGCGCCGAAGAGAAGAACCGGAGCGTGTAAGTAAAATATGATTTTTGTGTCCCGCGGATCCGGACGGCTTCCATAGGCTTCAATAGAAGCCCGCGGGAGACCCGCATGAAAATGGAGCATGGTCCAGATTTTTTTCATGCTCCATTTTTTTTAAAATCACTTTTATTGACGATCCGCGGGTATTTATCTACCCGCGGGTGGTCAATGCATCCCTATGGGGTGCGGATCCGCGCGCGGGAGAAGAGTTAAAATCCGCTGCGGATTTTAATTCTTATTTTCCCCGTGGACATGAGGCCTTAGGCCTCCTTCCCACGAACGGATTTACGCCGCGTAAATCCGCGGCAAAAATCCGCTGCGTTGCCCCATGCTATTAGGTTCTATTGAACCTAATAGCACAATGCACACGATGCGTAATTCCACCGCGGAATTACGCACCGTGAAATCTCCCGTTGTCACCCGCAGCATGTTCTATTTGCTGCGGGTGTACGCGCTGACGGCTTCCGTTCACGCTATCTCCCGCTGCAACCAGCGGAAGATAGCGTGAAAAAACGCTTCCCCGCCTACCGCCGCGCGTCATATGACGCGGCCAGTGCGTCACGTGACACGGCCGGCCGCGTCATGTGACGCGGTGGGCGTGTCACATGACGCGACGGCGGTGTGCAGGGAAGTGTCTTCACGCGATCTTCCGCTGGTAAGTATGGGGTCTCTGGGGGGCGCCGTGACGGGCTTCACTGCGTAATATTACGCGGCGGAGCCCGTCACGCTCGTGGGAAGGAGGCCTTAGGGGCCTCGTTGCTCTTTCTAATGGGCAAGGATTGGCTTTGTTTAGTGCTTTGAGAAAGGGATGAGAAGAGGTTCAGGTCCTGGTTATCTCTGTTTTGGCCACTAGATGGTGCTGTGGTGCATTGATATTTGAATTGCACTATACTTTAATGGAGCCTGCTGTCGGTCTGAGAGCTCCGGGGAGAGGACCTCCGTTCCCCCGCTGCACGTCAGAAATAGTGAGTACTGCTTTAAACTTTGCCTGGTGTTGATGTGCTGGGAGGATCACAGTATCCTCTCTTTTTTACTTTTCTGCTCTGGTCTGGCTAGTATGCCAAGCAGCCTGCTCGACTCAGGGGGGAGGGGGGGCGAGATGGCCGCTGCCTCACAGGGAGCTAGAGACTAGGTGCAGATCTTCCGGTGTGCCCGCCCGTGCTGATTGTCGGCTCTGGGGAGCAGGAGGGGGAAAACCACCAGCGTGGGGATTAGTCCAGCGGGGGATCACCCTGATGATTGTATGTGCCGCCGAGTTGCAGGTTGGTGGCCACGGCGGTATATTCAGAGGGAGGGAGCCGCGGCTGTGTATTTGCAAGGCGCTGCGGTGAGAGCGCGGGCACTGAGGGTGACAGAGCCTCCCCTCCAAGTCGGCAGGGGTTACCTTGTGCCATAGTCCTCTGCTTGGGGCTCCGTGAGCGGTCCTCGCCGGGTGTTTCTGAGCGCGGTACTTGTCGGGTTAGGGCGCGGGCCGCTGTGCAGGGCCGCGGCTCTTCGGCTTCTTTTTGGCGGCTGGAGATCACCAGGTGAGCCTTGTCCGGGCCGGTTGTGGGTTCTGGTGGGTCCCCAGGTGCTGTGCTCTTGTCTGCCTCTGTTTGGGTCACTGATTTGACCCAGAAAAGGGCTGAAAAGGGAGATTCTGTGGAGGAGCAAAACAGCGTGCGACCTCTCTCCTTGCTTGCTAAGCCACGCCCCGGGCCATAGTGTTTTTACGTCCTCCCGAAGTGGGCTTTATTCTCTGAGGAAGTAAAAACATGTGTCCTGCAGAGAATAAAGCCCCTCGGGCTCTGGACATGACAGCTCCATGCTGTCGGTGTCCGCAGCATGGAGCTGTCATCCCGGGCTGTTCGGACCCCCCCACCCCCGACATTGCGATCGGCGCTATGCAATGGATATGGATGCATTAGACACCTGCAGGTAGTAAAATACCTGCGGATGTCATTTTTCCCTGCAGGCGCGGGTCCCGCGTGCAGGAAAAAATCCGGACATGCTCCATTCAGGCGCGGGTCTCCCGCGGGGACGGCTCACCCTGGTTGAGAAGGTGTTGGGCGGGGCTATACAAAGGTCTTCCGGCTCCCTCAGTGCATTGTGGGTGTGCCCGGAGTGCTGGCTGAGCGTGTTGCATCTGATACGTCCCCTATCTGGGGATCATATATTAAATGGATTTTTAGAACAGGGAGCTGGAAAAAGTGCTTGCTCTGTCCACTCCGCACATTGACCTGGTATTGCAGTACCTCCAGTACTGGTGCACCCCCTTTCCTACAGCAGTTTCCAAAAGCGGGAAAAAAAACTGATGAGCAAGAGGTGCAGCACAGCTGCGGCTGCTAACAACCAAGCACTTAGATTTAGGCCTCATGTCCACGTGATACATGGCGGAAGTATCGCATGATACTTGTGCGACGGCTCGTGTTTTTGCGTGATGTCCTGTAGTTTTTATTTGTACCATTTTGGAGTTTATAAGACTTTATCGCTGTTTATTATAACTTTTTTTGGAGATAGGAATCGGTTACGTGCACACTTCCCATAGACTTGTACAGGGACCCTTGGTGCGCAAATGTGCACAAAAATAGAGCATGGTGAGGTTTTGCACGCATGCGAAATGTGTGAGTAAAGAGAATTCTGAAGGCATCCATTGAAACAAATATGTTTGTGTGAAGCGGCCCTTACTGTACTTTTGTTAGCACGAATCAAGCACATTTGCAAGCGCAAAAAAACACGCAACCATGCCGCCATTTATTGAAATGGGCTCTCTTGGAGCGTTAAGGATATGGGGGCGTGGTCAGACCATGATATTGTTCCAATATCCGCCTGTAAAACCCCCTCGAGGCCTGCCCACGGCAGCAGGAACATATCTATCCTAGAATAAGATGCATGTGGCGCGGAGAGAAACGTTTAGTCCCTCTACGATCCATGCATGCACCTCCACACGTCGTATAATTCTTCTGAGTGTATGATTGGGACAATGGGTGACATGCCCCTGCCGCTCGCGGTGGAGTCCAAGGTAGGGTCCACCACTGAGTTTAGATCTCCTCCGATCACCAAATTCCCCTCTCGAATTTTAGCCACTTCGGAAAGAACATGTTTGAAGAATTTGGCCCTGCCTTTTAAATGGGAAGTAGACATTTACTAGAGTGTAGGTGGTGGCGTTAATTACGCAGACTAATATTAGAAATCGCCCGCCTGGGTCCACGTATACGTTTTTTTGGGAAAATGTAACGTTCCGGCTAATGGCTATCATTACGCCTTTCTTTTTTTTCCCTTCATTTGATGCCAGGAAAATGTTTGGAAATTTAGGGTGGTTGCAGGGGGGGTGTTTATCTCTCAGGAAGTGTGTCTCTTGGGCGAGGAAGATGTCTGAGTGGGACTTAAGAGCCTGTCTCCAAAGCATGCTACGTTTATAGGGGCTGTTCAGGCCTTTTACATTTAGGGATGTGATGCTAATGGGCATAACTGGTAGGTGGTTTATACGCTGGGGAGTCGTTGTGTTTTTTCATATTAAGTATGGTGGGGGGGGGGGGGGTAGGGAAGTGGCCTCCTACTGAACCTTTTATAACTATATTTGACATAAGGAAAAAAAACATCATTAACAGTTAACAAAATCAAAATATTGTTCATCCAGCGCCTATCTGCACTGGATGAATGAACCTTAGGTAGGGGTGGCATTTTAAACCATCCACTTTAGGCTCCGTAAAGGAGAAATATAACTATGGGTTCAAGACCCTTTACAACATCAATTTATGCGTGTCTGCCATGCTTATCTGATGTTTTCCAGTCTTGTTCGATTCTTGTAGGAGATTCTACCGCCGTCCTCAGAGGCTTCTGAAGGATAGGGATCCCCCATTGTTTCAGGAACGAGACGCCTTCTTCTGGCGAGGTGGCAACCTGGATGGTTCCATTTTTTGAGATCAGTAGTTTGGTTGGGAATCCCCATCTATACTTGATGTGCGCCTCTCGTAGTGCTGCTGTAACTTCTGTAAACTTTCTCCGAGACTGCAGAGTGGCGGCTGAAAGATCTGGAAATATTTGTATGTCTTCATATGGAGTCGGTAGTGTGCCTCTACGCCTTCCAACTGCCAAGACTTCCTCTTTTATTTTATGGAAGTGTATTCTTGCTAAGATTTCTCTGGGGGCTGACTCAGGGACAGAGCGTGCTTTTGGAATTCTGTGGGCTCTGTCAACTGCATATTCGATCTCGGGAAGGTCCGGGAGGAGCGTTTGGAGTAATTTGAGTATATATTGTGGAATGTCAGGGGGGGTCACAGTCTCTGGAACTCCCCTAAATTTGAGATTGTTTCTTCTGGATCGGTCTTCCAAGTCTATGACCTTCTCTCTCAAATATGCGACTTCTTCCATACTGCCATGCGCATCTACCAACTCGTTGTGGGCTTTGGTAAATTCTCCCATTTTCCGTTCAAGGTGGTCAGTTCTGGTAGCTAGGTGGTCGATGTTAGATTGTAATTGACCAGAGAGGCTCTGTATATCTTTAGAAATGTCCTTTTGCAGCGAGATTAGCATAGTCTTCAGAGCGTTTATAGTTAAGGGGCTTTCAGAGTCGGGATAAGCTTGGAGATTGTTGATAGGATCTGTCTGCAGGGGAGTTTCTTGTGGATTGTTATTTTGGCTCTTTTTTGCCGCCGGTCCTTTTGGGGAGGGGGAGGCTGGTAGGGGGTCCTGAACATTCCTTTTCCCTCCGCTTCCAGGGGAGGTGTTGGGATTGGCTGGGGTAGGCGGGAGAGATCCTGTGGAGGAGTATGGAGACAGAGCCGCAGGGCTGTGGGTGTTGGGTATTTCTTCGGTTACGGGGATGTTTGAATGAGATGTGGCGGGTTTGTTTTTGTTGCTCTGTGTGCCAGGCGGGAAGTACTCTGAGAGTCTCCTGGGGGCCGTTGCTTTAATACGTCGCTTAACCATCCTGAATAGTTAATTCTTGGATATGCGCTGTGGATTGGTCGCTATTTGTTGTATAGTGGTCTACTGGGTGGCGTATTCTTTATGGAGGCGTTGGAAGGCGTAGTTGTTTGTTAAAAGTTCCTTTAGAAGCTCATTGATGTTGAGTGGTCCTGTTATGTGTTGCTGAGGAGCCTCATGTGGCGGGTGGAGTTA
The DNA here is from genome assembly GCF_035609145.1 of Eleutherodactylus coqui. NCBI lineage: Eukaryota > Metazoa > Chordata > Amphibia > Anura > Eleutherodactylidae > Eleutherodactylus > Eleutherodactylus coqui. Next base: position 1,326,139 of record NW_027102247.1, read on the forward strand.
GAACATAGAGTCCTGCTATTCCATCTTGAGTGCCTTAGGTAGCGCTCCTGTAGAGTTTTGAAGATTTGTTAAGTGTGGCTTTGCCTGATAAGAGTCCTTTCTTTTTTTAGAACTATCAGTATTTGCTGAGAAGAAAGTGTTTGGGATTGAGGAGTCCGCTGGGTCGCACCGGGAATTTGATATTTGCGTCTGCGAGGCGCGCGATGTATTGCTTCCTTGGGTGTTGCGGGGGCTGGGACTTGCTTCCAGGCTATTTTGTAATGCTGAGGAGGCTATATAGTGTTTTTCTGTCAGTACCCTTTGGCACAGGGTCTGTCTTTGTGGGTTGCTGACAGTTTCTATATAGCAGTCTGGCTATGCAGATATTCCTCCACAGATCACTTGGCAGTAAGGTGGGGAGGTATTCTCCTTGTAGTTAACTGTGGGTCCCTCTTCTCAACACACTTAGGCCTCATGTCCACGGGGAAAATCAGATCCGCTGCAGATTCTCCATGTAGAATCTGCAGCGGGTCCCTCCTGCCCCGCGGACATGAGCGCTGAAAATGGGAATAAATGAGAATAAACTCACCTCCCATCCACTCCGTTTCTTCTCTTCGCGGCGGCGTCATCTTCTCTCGTCGCGGCCGGATCTTCATTCTTCGGCTCGGCGGATGTGCATGATGACGTCGGTGACGTGCCTCGCGCATGCGCCGGGCCGAAGCAAAATGATCCGGCCGCGACTGAGAGAAGATGGCGCGGCGCCGAAGAGAAGAACCGGAGCGTGTAAGTAAAATATGATTTTTGTGTCCCGCGGATCCGGACGGCTTCCATAGGCTTCAATAGAAGCCCGCGGGAGACCCGCATGAAAATGGAGCATGGTCCAGATTTTTTTCATGCTCCATTTTTTTTAAAATCACTTTTATTGACGATCCGCGGGTATTTATCTACCCGCGGGTGGTCAATGCATCCCTATGGGGTGCGGATCCGCGCGCGGGAGAAGAGTTAAAATCCGCTGCGGATTTTAATTCTTATTTTCCCCGTGGACATGAGGCCTTAGGCCTCCTTCCCACGAACGGATTTACGCCGCGTAAATCCGCGGCAAAAATCCGCTGCGTTGCCCCATGCTATTAGGTTCTATTGAACCTAATAGCACAATGCACACGATGCGTAATTCCACCGCGGAATTACGCACCGTGAAATCTCCCGTTGTCACCCGCAGCATGTTCTATTTGCTGCGGGTGTACGCGCTGACGGCTTCCGTTCACGCTATCTCCCGCTGCAACCAGCGGAAGATAGCGTGAAAAAACGCTTCCCCGCCTACCGCCGCGCGTCATATGACGCGGCCGGCGCGTCACGTGACACGGCCGGCCGCGTCATGTGACGCGGTGGGCGTGTCACATGACGCGACGGCGGTGTGCAGGGAAGTGTCTTCACGCGATCTTCCGCTGGTAAGTATGGGGTCTCTGGGGGGCGCCGTGACGTGCTTCACTGCGTAATATTACGCGGCGGAGCCCGTCACGCTTGTGGGAAGGAGGCCTTAGGGGCCTCGTTGCTCTTTCTAATGGGCAAGGATTGGCTTTGTTTAGTGCTTTGAGAAAGGGATGAGAAGAGGTTCAGGTCCTGGTTATCTCTGTTTTGGCCACTAGATGGTGCTGTGGTGCATTGATATTTGAATTGCACTATACTTTAATGGAGCCTGCTGTCGGTCTGAGAGCTCCGGGGAGAGGACCTCCGTTCCCCCGCTGCACGTCAGAAATAGTGAGTACTGCTTTAAACTTTGCCTGGTGTTGATGTGCTGGGAGGATCACAGTATCCTCTCTTTTTTACTTTTCTGCTCTGGTCTGGCTAGTATGCCAAGCAGCCTGCTCGACTCAGGGGGGAGGGGGGGGAGATGGCCGCTGCCTCACAGGGAGCTAGAGACTAGGTGCAGATCTTCCGGTGTGCCCGCCCGTGCTGATTGTCGGCTCTGGGGAGCAGGAGGGGGAAAACCACCAGCGTGGGGATTAGTCCAGCGGGGGATCACCCTGATGATTGTATGTGCCGCCGAGTTGCAGGTTGGTGGCCACGGCGGTATATTCAGAGGGAGGGAGCCGCGGCTGTGTATTTGCAAGGCGCTGCGGTGAGAGCGCGGGCACTGAGGGTGACAGAGCCTCCCCTCCAAGTCGGCAGGGGTTACCTTGTGCCATAGTCCTCTGCTTGGGGCTCCGTGAGCGGTCCTCGCCGGGTGTTTCTGAGCGCGGTACTTGTCGGGTTAGGGCGCGGGCCGCTGTGCAGGGCCGCGGCTCTTCGGCTTCTTTTTGGCGGCTGGAGATCACCAGGTGAGCCTTGTCCGGGCCGGTTGTGGGTTCTGGTGGGTCCCCAGGTGCTGTGCTCTTGTCTGCCTCTGTTTGGGTCACTGATTTGACCCAGAAAAGGGCTGAAAAGGGAGATTCTGTGGAGGAGCAAAACAGCGTGCGACCTCTCTCCTTGCTTGCTAAGCCACGCCCCGGGCCATAGTGTTTTTACGTCCTCCCGAAGTGGGCTTTATTCTCTGAGGAAGTAAAAACATGTGTCCTGCAGAGAATAAAGCCCCTCGGGCTCTGGACATGACAGCTCCATGCTGTCGGTGTCCGCAGCATGGAGCTGTCATCCCGGGCTGTTCGGACCCCCCCACCCCCGACATTGCGATCGGCGCTATGCAATGGATATGGATGCATTAGACACCTGCAGGTAGTAAAATACCTGCGGATGTCATTTTTCCCTGCAGGCGCGGGTCCCGCGTGCAGGAAAAAATCCGGACATGCTCCATTCAGGCGCGGGTCTCCCGCGGGGACGGCTCACCCTGGTTGAGAAGGCGTTGGGCGGGGCTATGCAAAGGTCTTCCGGCTCCCTCAGTGCATTGTGGGTGTGCCCGGAGTGCTGGCTGAGCGTGTTGCATCTGATACGTCCCCTATCTGGGGATCATATATTAAATGGATTTTTAGAACAGGGAGCTGGAAAAAGTGCTTGCTCTGTCCACTCCGCACATTGACCTGGTATTGCAGTACCTCCAGTACTGGTGCACCCCCTTTCCTACAGCAGTTTCCAAAAGCAGGAAAAAAAACTGATGAGCAAGAGGTGCAGCGCAGCTGCGGCTGCTAACAACCAAGCACTTAGATTTAGGCCTCATGTCCACGTGATACATGGCGGAAGTATCGCATGATACTTGTGCGACGGCTCGTGTTTTTGCGTGATGTCCTGTAGTTTTTATTTGTACCATTTTGGAGTTTATAAGACTTTATCGCTGTTTATTATAACTTTTTTTGGAGATAGGAATCGGTTACGTGCACACTTCCCATAGACTTGTACAGGGACCCTTGGTGCGCAAATGTGCACAAAAATAGAGCATGGTGAGGTTTTGCACGCATGCGAAATGTGTGAGTAAAGAGAATTCTGAAGGCATCCATTGAAACAAATATGTTTGTGTGAAGCGGCCCTTACTGTACTTTTGTTAGCACGAATCAAGCACATTTGCAAGCGCAAAAAAACACGCAACCATGCCGCCATTTATTGAAATGGGCTCTCTTGGAGCGTTAAGGATATGGGGGCGTGGTCAGACCATGATATTGTTCCAATATCCGCCTGTAAAACCCCCTCGAGGCCTGCCCACGGCAGCAGGAACATATCTATCCTAGAATAAGATGCATGTGGCGCGGAGAGAAACGTTTAGTCCCTCTACGATCCATGCATGCACCTCCACACGTCGTATAATTCTTCTGAGTGTATGATTGGGACAATGGGTGACATGCCCCTGCCGCTCGCGGTGGAGTCCAAGGTAGGGTCCACCACTGAGTTTAGATCTCCTCCGATCACCAAATTCCCCTCTCGAATTTTAGCCACTTCGGAAAGAACATGTTTGAAGAATTTGGCCCTGCCTTTTAAATGGGAAGTAGACATTTACTAGAGTGTAGGTGGTGGCGTTAATTACGCAGACTAATATTAGAAATCGCCCGCCTGGGTCCACGTATACGTTTTTTTGGGAAAATGTAACGTTCCGGCTAATGGCTATCATTACGCCTTTCTTTTTTTTCCCTTCATTTGATGCCAGGAAAATGTTTGGAAATTTAGGGTGGTTGCAGGGGGGGTGTTTATCTCTCAGGAAGTGTGTCTCTTGGGCGAGGAAGATGTCTGAGTGGGACTTAAGAGCCTGTCTCCAAAGCATGCTACGTTTATAGGGGCTGTTCAGGCCTTTTACATTTAGGGATGTGATGCTAATGGGCATAACTGGTAGGTGGTTTATACGCTGGGGAGTCGTTGTGTTTTTTCATATTAAGTATGGTGGGGGGGGGGGGGGTAGGGAAGTGGCCTCCTACTGAACCTTTTATAACTATATTTGACATAAGGAAAAAAAACATCATCAACAGTTAACAAAATCAAAATATTGTTCATCCAGCGCCTATCTGCACTGGATGAATGAACCTTAGGTAGGGGTGGCATTTTAAACCATCCACTTTAGGCTCCGTAAAGGAGAAATATAACTATGGGTTCAAGACCCTTTACAACATCAATTTATGCGTGTCTGCCATGCTTATCTGATGTTTTCCAGTCTTGTTCGATTCTTGTAGGAGATTCTACCGCCGTCCTCAGAGGCTTCTGAAGGATAGGGATCCCCCATTGTTTCAGGAACGAGACGCCTTCTTCTGGCGAGGTGGCAACCTGGATGGTTCCATTTTTTGAGATCAGTAGTTTGGTTGGGAATCCCCATCTATACTTGATGTGCGCCTCTCGTAGTGCTGCTGTAACTTCTGTAAACTTTCTCCGAGACTGCAGAGTGGCGGCTGAAAGATCTGGAAATATTTGTATGTCTTCATATGGAGTCGGTAGTGTGCCTCTACGCCTTCCAACTGCCAAGACTTCCTCTTTTATTTTATGGAAGTGTATTCTTGCTAAGATTTCTCTGGGGGCTGACTCAGGGACAGAGCGTGCTTTTGGAATTCTGTGGGCTCTGTCAACTGCATATTCGATCTCGGGAAGGTCCGGGAGGAGCGTTTGGAGTAATTTGAGTATATATTGTGGAATGTCAGGGGGGGTCACAGTCTCTGGAACTCCCCTAAATTTGAGATTGTTTCTTCTGGATCGGTCTTCCAAGTCTATGACCTTCTCTCTCAAATATGCGACTTCTTCCATACTGCCATGCGCATCTACCAACTCGTTGTGGGCTTTGGTAAATTCTCCCATTTTCCGTTCAAGGTGGTCAGTTCTGGTAGCTAGGTGGTCGATGTTAGATTGTAATTGACCAGAGAGGCTCTGTATATCTTTAGAAATGTCCTTTTGCAGCGAGATTAGCATAGTCTTCAGAGCGTTTATAGTTAAGGGGCTTTCAGAGTCGGGATAAGCTTGGAGATTGTTGATAGGATCTGTCTGCGGGGGAGTTTCTTGTGGATTGTTATTTTGGCTCTTTTTTGCCGCCGGTCCTTTTGGGGAGGGGGAGGCTGGTAGGGGGTCCTGAACATTCCTTTTCCCTCCGCTTCCAGGGGAGGTGTTGGGATTGGCTGGGGTAGGCGGGAGAGATCCTGTGGAGGAGTATGGAGACAGAGCCGCAGGGCTGTGGGTGTTGGGTATTTCTTCGGTTACGGGGATGTTTGAATGAGATGTGGCGGGTTTGTTTTTGTTGCTCTGTGTGCCAGGCGGGAAGTACTCTGAGAGTCTCCTGGGGGCCGTTGCTTTAATACGTCGCTTAACCATCCTGAATAGTTAATTCTTGGATATGCGCTGTGGATTGGTCGCTATTTGTTGTATAGTGGTCTACTGGGTGGCGTATTCTTTATGGAGGCGTTGGAAGGCGTAGTTGTTTGTTAAAAGTTCCTTTAGAAGCTCATTGATGTTGAGTGGTCCTGTTATGTGTTGCTGAGGAGCCTCATGTGGCGGGTGGAGTTAGAACATAGAGTCCTGCTATTCCATCTTGAGTGCCTTAGGTAGCGCTCCTGTAGAGTTTTGAAGATTTGTTAAGTGTGGCTTTGCCTGATAAGAGTCCTTTCTTTTTTTAGAACTATCAGTATTTGCTGAGAAGAAAGTGTTTGGGATTGAGGAGTCCGCTGGGTCGCACCGGGAATTTGATATTTGCGTCTGCGAGGCGCGCGATGTATTGCTTCCTTGGGTGTTGCGGGGGCTGGGACTTGCTTCCAGGCTATTTTGTAATGCTGAGGAGGCTATATAGTGTTTTTCTGTCAGTACCCTTTGGCACAGGGTCTGTCTTTGTGGGTTGCTGACAGTTTCTATATAGCAGTCTGGCTATGCAGATATTCCTCCACAGATCACTTGGCAGTAAGGTGGGGAGGTATTCTCCTTGTAGTTAACTGTGGGTCCCTCTTCTCAACACACTTAGGCCTCATGTCCACGGGGAAAATCAGATCCGCTGCAGATTCTCCATGTAGAATCTGCAGCGGGTCCCTCCTGCCCCGCGGACATGAGCGCTGAAAATGGGAATAAATGAGAATAAACTCACCTCCCATCCGCTCCGTTTCTTCTCTTCGCGGCGGCGTCATCTTCTCTCGTCGCGGCCGGATCTTCATTCTTCGGCTCGGCGGATGTGCATGATGACGTCGGTGACGTGCCTCGCGCATGCGCCGGGCCGAAGCAAAATGATCCGGCCGCGACTGAGAGAAGATGGCGCGGCGCCGAAGAGAAGAACCGGAGCGTGTAAGTAAAATATGATTTTTGTGTCCCGCGGATCCGGACGGCTTCCATAGGCTTCAATAGAAGCCCGCGGGAGACCCGCATGAAAATGGAGCATGGTCCAGATTTTTTTCATGCTCCATTTTTTTTAAAATCACTTTTATTGACGATCCGCGGGTATTTATCTACCCGCGGGTGGTCAATGCATCCCTATGGGGTGCGGATCCGCGCGCGGGAGAAGAGTTAAAATCCGCTGCGGATTTTAATTCTTATTTTCCCCGTGGACATGAGGCCTTAGGCCTCCTTCCCACGAACGGATTTACGCCGCGTAAATCCGCGGCAAAAATCCGCTGCGTTGCCCCATGCTATTAGGTTCTATTGAACCTAATAGCACAATGCACACGATGCGTAATTCCACCGCGGAATTACGCACCGTGAAATCTCCCGTTGTCACCCGCAGCATGTTCTATTTGCTGCGGGTGTACGCGCTGACGGCTTCCGTTCACGCTATCTCCCGCTGCAACCAGCGGAAGATAGCGTGAAAAAACGCTTCCCCGCCTACCGCCGCGCGTCATATGACGCGGCCGGCGCGTCACGTGACACGGCCGGCCGCGTCATGTGACGCGGTGGGCGTGTCACATGACGCGACGGCGGTGTGCAGGGAAGTGTCTTCACGCGATCTTCCGCTGGTAAGTATGGGGTCTCTGGGGGGCGCCGTGACGGGCTTCACTGCGTAATATTACGCGGCGGAGCCCGTCACGCTTGTGGGAAGGAGGCCTTAGGGGCCTCGTTGCTCTTTCTAATGGGCAAGGATTGGCTTTGTTTAGTGCTTTGAGAAAGGGATGAGAAGAGGTTCAGGTCCTGGTTATCTCTGTTTTGGCCACTAGATGGTGCTGTGGTGCATTGATATTTGAATTGCACTATACTTTAATGGAGCCTGCTGTCGGTCTGAGAGCTCCGGGGAGAGGACCTCCGTTCCCCCGCTGCACGTCAGAAATAGTGAGTACTGCTTTAAACTTTGCCTGGTGTTGATATGCTGGGAGGATCACAGTATCCTCTCTTTTTTACTTTTCTGCTCTGGTCTGGCTAGTATGCCAAGCAGCCTGCTCGACTCAGGGGGGAGGGGGGGCGAGATGGCCGCTGCCTCACAGGGAGCTAGAGACTAGGTGCAGATCTTCCGGTGTGCCCGCCTGTGCTGATTGTCGGCTCTGGGGAGCAGGAGGGGGAAAACCACCAGCGTGGGGATTAGTCCAGCGGGGGATCACCCTGATGATTGTATGTGCCGCCGAGTTGCAGGTTGGTGGCCACGGCGGTATATTCAGAGGGAGGGAGCCGCGGCTGTGTATTTGCAAGGCGCTGCGGTGAGAGCGCGGGCACTGAGGGTGACAGAGCCTCCCCTCCAAGTCGGCAGGGGTTACCTTGTGCCATAGTCCTCTGCTTGGGGCTCCGTGAGCGGTCCTCGCCGGGTGTTTCTGAGCGCGGTACTTGTCGGGTTAGGGCGCGGGCCGCTGTGCAGGGCTGCGGCTCTTCGGCTTCTTTTTGGCGGCTGGAGATCACCAGGTGAGCCTTGTCCGGGCCGGTTGTGGGTTCTGGTGGGTCCCCAGGTGCTGTGCTCTTGTCTGCCTCTGTTTGGGTCACTGATTTGACCCAGAAAAGGGCTGAAAAGGGAGATTCTGTGGAGGAGCAAAACAGCGTGCGACCTCTCTCCTTGCTTGCTAAGCCACGCCCCGGGCCATAGTGTTTTTACGTCCTCCCGAAGTGGGCTTTATTCTCTGAGGAAGTAAAAACATGTGTCCTGCAGAGAATAAAGCCCCTCGGGCTCTGGACATGACAGCTCCATGCTGTCGGTGTCCGCAGCATGGAGCTGTCATCCCGGGCTGTTCGGACCCCCCCACCCCCGACATTGCGATCGGCGCTATGCAATGGATATGGATGCATTAGACACCTGCAGGTAGTAAAATACCTGCGGATGTCATTTTTCCCTGCAGGCGCGGGTCCCGCGTGCAGGAAAAAATCCGGACATGCTCCATTCAGGCGCGGGTCTCCCGCGGGGACGGCTCACCCTGGTTGAGAAGGCGTTGGGCGGGGCTATGCAAAGGTCTTCCGGCTCCCTCAGTGCATTGTGGGTGTGCCCGGAGTGCTGGCTGAGCGTGTTGCATCTGATACGTCCCCTATCTGGGGATCATATATTAAATGGATTTTTAGAACAGGGAGCTGGAAAAAGTGCTTGCTCTGTCCACTCCGCACATTGACCTGGTATTGCAGTACCTCCAGTACTGGTGCACCCCCTTTCCTACAGCAGTTTCCAAAAGCAGGAAAAAAAACTGATGAGCAAGAGGTGCAGCGCAGCTGCGGCTGCTAACAACCAAGCACTTAGATTTAGGCCTCATGTCCACGTGATACATGGCGGAAGTATCGCATGATACTTGTGCGACGGCTCGTGTTTTTGTGTGATGTCCTGTAGTTTTTATTTGTACCATTTTGGAGTTTATAAGACTTTATCGCTGTTTATTATAACTTTTTTTGGAGATAGGAATCGGTTACGTGCACACTTCCCATAGACTTGTACAGGGACCCTTGGTGCGCAAATGTGCACAAAAATAGAGCATGGTGAGGTTTTGCACGCATGCGAAATGTGTGAGTAAAGAGAATTCTGAAGGCATCCATTGAAACAAATATGTTTGTGTGAAGCGGCCCTTACTGTACTTTTGTTAGCACGAATCAAGCACATTTGCAAGCGCAAAAAAACACGCAACCATGCCGCCATTTATTGAAATGGGCAATTAGTGTAATTAGAATAATACATGTTCTGCCCCTGCAGAAATGCACGAGAAAATAAAGGGGACTGCTTTTTTTTTTTAACAAAATGCGCATGCAAAATACACTTATGTGAAGGAACTCGCTGCAATCAGCGGGTTCTACTGACGTGTATTTAGCATGTATATTTTTCATGCATAATATGCTGCGCAAATACATCTGTGTGAATCTGGCCGAAGAGCCCACGGTGGTATGCGTAAAACGCTGCGTCTCTGCGGTGAGAACACAGTCGTGGACATGAGCCCTAAGGCTGGAGCTCTATGGAGTCTTTCGCCATGACATGGGTCATGTGACCAAAGATCGCTGTGCAGCCCTGTGAACTTGCATTCTCAAATATATCAATGGGGTCGCGCAAGTTCCCACAACCTATAGATTGCTTAAACCTCTACGAGGTTGGATTTTTGCAATATATTGGTCGCAGCTACTTGTGAGTTGTATCGCAACTCCATTGTCTTCAGTAAGGCCGGTTGCACACGACCGCTTCACATTCCGAATGCGGGATACCACTGCGGAATCTGGCCGTTAACCCAGACGGTGACCCTGCGTTCCTGCAGAATCTGCAATGCGGATGACCGCGAGAGTGAAGGAAGTAGCAGTAGTATGTATCTTTCAATGCATGTGATTTGCTGCGGATCCTCCGTGTGGACGACGACTGTGGATTGAACAATAGGAAACCGGTGGTGTGAAGCCGGCCCGAGAGTGTGAGGTCGCAGGGCTATACAGCAATCTTGGTCGCGTAGCACTAGTCTCATTGCATGACTACGACTCCGCCGTTCATGGGAGCTCAGTGCTTGACCATCTCCGTCAGCTCGACAGAAGTGAATGGAGAAGTAGTCACACGTTTAAAGAAATCTCATCCATATAATGTTGTCTCTATTGTATATATTGTTATTATGCTGTCTCCATATGTGTATATGTCTGTATATATGTGTGTGTGTGTGTGTGTGTGTGTGTGTGTGTGTGTGTGTGTGTGTGTGTGTGTGTATGTGTATGTGTATGTGTATGTATATGTATATATATATATATTTTTTTTCTTTTTCTTTCCTGAGGAAGCGAAGCATGCCTTGAGGCTTGTGTTCTGGATGTTTTAAAACTCTGCTAAAACCACTGATTACCAATGATCTATTGGTGGGCAATTTAAAAAAAAAACAGTAATGGAGCTAAAAGTGATGTAGAAGTAGTAGCCGTGAAAAGGAGTGGAGGTTGGAGGGGTCTGTAGAGGGCCCCAAGCTAAACTTATGCACCCGAGCCCATGAGCCTCTATCTACGCCCCTGCTCTGGGTAATATGCAAATAAGGGAGCTGGCATGAATCCTCCTTAGGGAGAGCAACTACAAACTGAGTAAGCAGATGCACCTGGCCATGCACGCTCCTCTGGGTAATATGCAAATAAGGGAGCTGGCATAAATCCTCCTTAGGGAGAGCAAGTACAAATTGAGTAAGTAGACGCACCTGGCTGTGCACGCTCCTCTGGGTAATATGCAAATGAAGGAGCTGGCATGAATCCTCCTTAGGGAGAGCACCTACAAACTGAGTAAGGAGACGAACCTGGCCATGCACGCTCCTCTGGGTAATATGCAAATAAGGGAACTGGCATGAATCCTCCTTAGGGAGAGCAAGTACAAATTGAGTAAGTAGATGCACCTGGCCATGCACGCTCCTCTGGGTAATATGCAAATGAAGGAGCTGGCATGAATCCTCCTTAGGGAGAGCACCTACAAACTGAGTAAGGAGACGAACCTGGCCATGCACGCTCCTCTGGGTAATATACAAATAAGGGAACTGTCATGAATGAAAATAAAAGCTGATTTTTCTACGAAAAAGTTATCCAATGTGCTGGTCCTCCTTCTGAAACTTTCCTAAACACTCTGCTCCTCACACAGCTGCCCGCCTGCTCACCCACTTACTCAGCCACCCCCTCTCTCTCACACACACACTTGCTGTGTTCAATTTGTCTTATTGGTCGAAAAAGACATTACATTAGATTAGATTTGAGTATTTAATTCCTTTTTTTTTTTTAGCAAACGTACAGGTTGCATCACAATACTGCAACAAACACTAACCGAACAAACCTTCGGAGAAACATACCAATTGTCCAAATAAGATATCTTTATCTATTAAAGTAGGAGTGAAAAAAAGCAGGAACAGTGTGTTGCCTATAGATGTTTAGAGATGTATTAGGCAATAACTATGCAAACCCACGGAACTAAGCCAATTGCAGGGAATAGAGCCTCCTGAGTGTGAACAAGCTGGTGATGCCACCAGCTGCTTCCTTTCTGTAAGTGAGTGGAGCTATTCCAAAAGCACGCTCTGTCCCTGAGTCAGCCCCCAGAGAAATCTTAGCAAGAATACACTTCCATAAAATAAAAGAGGAAGTCTTGGCAGTTGGAAGGCGTAGAGGCACACTACCGACTCCATATGAAGACATACAAATATTTCCAGATCTTTCAGCCGCCACTCTGCAGTCTCGGCAGAAAGTTTACAGAAGTTACAGCAGCACTACGAGAGGCGCACATCAAGTATAGATGGGGATTCCCAACCAAACTACTGATCTCAAAAAATGGAACCATCCAGGTTGCCACCTCGCCAGAAGAAGGCGTCTCGTTCCTGAAACAATGGGGGATCCCTATCCTTCAGAAGCCTCTGAGGACGGCGGTAGAATCTCCTACAAGAATCGAACAAGACTGGAAAACAGCAGATAAGCATGGCAGACACGCATAAATTGATGTTGTAAAGGGTCTTGAACCCATAGTTATATTTCTCCTTTACGGAGCCTAAAGTGGATGGTTTAAAATGCCACCCCTACCTAAGGTTCATTCATCCAGTGCAGATAGGCGCTGGATGAACAATATTTTGATTTTGTTAACTGTTAATGATGTTTTTTTTCCTTATGTCAAATATAGTTATAAAAGGTTCAGTAGGAGGCCACTTCCCTACCCCCCCCACCATACTTAATATGAAAAAACACAACGACTCCCTAGCGTATAAACCACCTACCAGTTATGCCCATTAGCATCACATCCCTAAATGTAAAAGGCCTGAACAGCCCCTATAAACGTAGCATGCTTTGGAGACAGGCTCTTAAGTCCCACTCAGACATCTTCCTCGCCCAAGAGACACACTTCCTGAGAGATAAACACCCCCCCTGCAACCACCCTAAATTTCCAAACATTTTCCTGGCATCAAATGAAGGGAAAAAAAAGAAAGGCGTAATGATAGCCATTAGCCGGAACGTTACATTTTCCCAAAAAAACGTATACGTGGACCCAGGCGGGCGATTTCTAATATTAGTCTGCGTAATTAACGCCACCACCTACACTCTAGTAAATGTCTACTTCCCATTTAAAAGGCAGGCCAAATTCTTCAAACATGTTCTTTCCGAAGTGGCTAAAATTCGAGAGGGGAATTTGGTGATCGGAGGAGATCTAAACTCAGTGGTGGACCCTACCTTGGACTCCACCGCGAGCGGCAGGGGCATGTCACCCATTGTCCCAATCATACACTCAGAAGAATTATACGACGTGTGGAGGTGCATGCATGGATCGTAGAGGGACTACACGTTTCTCTCCGCGCCACATGCATCTTATTCTAGGATAGATATGTTCCTTCTGCCGCGGGCAGGCCTCGAGGGGGTTTTACAGGCGGATATTGGAACAATATCATGGTCTGACCACGCCCCCATATCCTTAACACTCCAAGAGAAATTCAACTACTCCCCATCATTCCCATGGAGATTAAATGAATACACTTTAAACCATCCTGAGCACGAACTACCTCTTAAAGAGGAATTAGAAGGATTTTTTGCAAACAATATAGGATCAGTCCCGAACATCTCCACAGTGTGGAATACACACAAAGCCTACATGAGAGGCATATTTATTAAACTTGGAGCAAGAGCCAAAAAGAAAAGAGAAGAGGAATTTAACCTCCTAATGGACAAAATTAAATCCCTAGAAGCATTAAATAAAAATAAACCTACCCCACAAAGGACAACAGACCTTTTTAACCTTCGGGCGAAGCTACAAAACCTGTTGGTTTTTAAACATGACCGCGTTTCAAAAACTCAGAATGCAATTTTATGCGCACGACAATAGGACGGGGGCCTTACTAGCGAAGCAGCTCAAAGATCTTAGAACTAAAGAAAGAATTGCATACCTCCTCGACCCACAAGGCAGAAAAATCTTCCATCCCCAAAAAATGGCGAACGCATTTGCTGCATATTATTCCTCCTTATATAACTTAAAAAATAACCAAAACATACACCATCCCCAAAAGGAAGAAATACACAGTTTCCTACAAAGTGTGAACCTCCCTCGCCTGTCTCCCGAGCAAATAGAAAATCTCTCTTCCCCAATCACCTCTCAGGAAGTGGAGGACGCGATTAAATTACTTAAGCCCCACAAAACCCCAGGCCCGGACGGATTTTCAAACGGTTATTATAAAAAATTTGCAACGCTCCTGGCCCCTCATCTGGCATCTGTGTTCAACAGGGCGATGGAAAACGGCTCCTTCCCACCCGAGATGTTGGAAGCTCTGATCGTTACAATCCCCAAACCAGGGAAGGAGAATACATCCCCAGCCAATTTCCGACCTATCTCCCTGTTGAACACAGATGTAAAAATTTACGCAAAAATCCTTGGTATAAGACTGTTCACAATCCTTCCGGTATTAGTAGCAACAGACCAAGTGGGATTTGTCCCCCAAAGACAGGCATCGGATGGTACCCGTCGCTTTCTAGACCTGGTCAGGGTGGCCGAAAGGAACAGAACACCAGCTATGCTCTTAGCACTAGATGCTGAGAAAGCATTCGACCGAATCCATTGGGGGTTCCTGGAAGCCACCCTGGAGAGGTTTGGATTTTCAGGACGTATCAAGACAGCAATTATGTCCCTGTACTCTGCCCCGTCAGCAAGGATATTCGCCTCGGGATGCCTTTCCTCTCCATTTGCCATCTCTAATGGTACAAGACAGGGGTGCCCCCTTTCCCCCCTAATATTTGCCTTGGTAATGGAACCACTGGCTGAAAAGTTTAGGACTAATCCAAACATTCAAGGGATCAAAGTAGCATTACAAGAACATAAGATTGGTTTATATGCAGACGACGTCATTTTAGCCATTACTAACCCAACCTCTTCCCTGCCACATGTCCAGTCTACTTTAGACCAATTTGGAGATGTCTCATACTATAAAATCAACAACACAAAATCCCAAATGTTAAATTTAGGCCTGGACCCCAAGACGACCCAAAGCATTACGGAAGCATTCCCTTTCACATGGTGCAGCAGTTCTATGCCATACCTGGGCATCAACATAGCATACCCCAGCTCCCTCACCTTCTCCAAAAACTATCTACCACTTCTTAACAGTATCCCCAATATTCTAAGTAAGTTTCGCAAACCCTTCATCTCCTGGGCAGGTAGAATAGCGGCAGTCAAAATGATGATGCTACCCCGAATCCTATATGTCTTCAGAACAGTACCAATCCCAATTCCGTCCCAATTCATAACCAAACTCCAAGCCTTGATTAACCAATTCATCTGGGGAGGATCCCACGCTAGAATAAAATTCGCCACTTTAGCAAAACCATATGAACTGGGAGGTATGAGAGCACCTGACATTAAGCGATACTTCGCAGCCACTATTCTAGATCAAATCAAACACTGGTGGGTTACCTCATCCCCCAAAAAATGGGTGAGCATAGAAAAAGCAACATTGGGAGCCCCCCTGATCTCCCTTCTCGGAGTTGCCAACCCCCGCCCCCCCCCCCCCCCGCTGCCAACTCGTACCCTACCAAGTCTTCAGGTGTCGGTGCAGATTTGGAACCAACTAGTGGCATCCAACTCGGAAAAGGTCTCGGCCATATCCCTCCCCCTGAGATTCCTATCCTCTATACTCCCGGACTTTGAATTTGGGACCTGGGAGAGAGCTGGGGTGAAAAAAGTAGGAGATCTATGGGAAGAGGCTGCTATAATGGACTTCCCTACATTAAGCAGAAAATTCAATCTCCCTAGTAAACTGGGCTTCTCACATTTGAGATTGAGATACGCACTACAATCCCTAGATATTAGTAAACCACTATTCCCAAAAACGGCCTTTACTTTCTACTCGCTCTCAACAGAGGTCTCCGGAGGCATATCTACTTTTTACGAGAGCTCGTTCTCTCAGATCTCCCAAACCAAATCAGCCCATATGATGCTATGGGAGCTTGACTTTAAACAAACATTCAGTCTGGAAGATTGGAGTAGGGCGCTTGCATGGACGAAAAAGATATCGCATGGAATAGCACACTGGGAAACATCCCAGAAGATATTTCTTCGCTGGTACCTTACCCCAGCTAGAATATCTAAGATGAACAACCTAATCCCGGAGACCTGCTGGAGAGAGTGCGGTGCGAAAGGCACATATTTTCACATGTGGTGGCTTTGTCCAGTCATAAGATCGTTCTGGAACACAGTGTTCAACTTCATCCACTCAGTCACCCACCAATATGTAGCCCCTGACCCGACCCTGGTCCTTTGTTTCCTGAACACAAAGAAGCTATCCCCCTTCTACTCGGCTCTCACCTCACACATTCTCCTAGCGTCACGTATGGCAATTGCCAAACACTGGAAAGCAAAGGAAGCCCCCTCCATACTGGAGGTAAGGAACTTAGTAAACCACACATTTCATTTAGAGGAGGCCTACTCACGAAGATTTGCTTCCGGGGGCCCACGAATGACGTTTTGGGCAACCTGGATAGACTATATGACTAATAATCCCACACACTCATACATACACACACACACACACACGAAAAGGCAATGCCACCTCCCTTAACTGCTAAACCCAAATGAGGCGGACCTGCTGACCCCCCACATGTTCTAACTCCCCCTCCGTCGACCGAAGCCCCCCCCTACCCACACCCCGGAAAACATACGGTAGTATGGTAAATTCGATAGATTTTGGACTCAAATAACTCATCAGTCCCCATCATAAGTGTACCTCCTCTATCTCATGTTATTTTATTCCATGTTATTTTATTTTATTTTATTTTGTTCCTCTTTCAATATGTTATATATATATGCTCTATTCTGCTCTGTAGTTCTGGTATAATTTGGATATTGCCACAGTACTACTACACTTCAATATGTTAACAATATGAAAAGTCCCTTTTTTTTTTTCTCTTTTTCTCTTTTGATTGTAATGGAAAATTGTTAATAAAGAGACAATTAAACAGGGTCATTTGTGGGGGTTCTCCAAAGCCGCTCAAGGGCTCCACAAGTGGGCAATGGGGCCTAAAACACTTTCATGCAAAATAACTTCACAAAGCCACCGGCTGCTCCTTTCGGTTTGGCCCCCATTGTGCATACGGACACAAGATTAGGGCCACAATGGGTATATCTCTGAACACGGGACATACAGGGGGTCTCCATTATCAAAGATTTGTACAGTATGTTTGCACATGTTTGAGATATTGCGGCTGAAAATAAATTACGTTTTTTTTTAAATTTTTCTCAATTTTGACGCTTTTAATAAATATACACTAATTTTATCAGACTATTTTCACCTCCTAAATGAAGTACAACATGTGGCAAAAAAACAATATCAGAATCACTTGGATATGCAGAGCCTTTAGGCCTCATGTCCACGGGGAAAAGAATTAAAATCCGCAGCGGATCACCTGCACGCGGATCCGCACCCCGTAGGGATGCATTGACCACCCGTGGGTAGATAAATACCCGCGGATGGTCAATAAAAGTGAATTAAAAAAAATGTGGAGCATGAAAAAAAATGGACATGCTCCATTTAGGTGCGGGTCTCCCGCGGGGACGGCTCCTGCAGGCTTCTATTGAAGCCTATGGAAGCCGTCCGGATCCGCGGGAGACCTAAAATAAGAATAACTTACCCGTAGCGGACCGGGCAGGTCTCCTCTTCTTTGCGGCCGGATCTTCTTTCTTCGGCCCGGCGGATGTGCCCGGCGCGCGGCACGCCTATAGCAGTTTATCTCCTCACCAACCATATGTATCAGTGTTATGTTGGATGGTCTATATTGCATCTATTACTTCTAGTTCTAGCTGTTTGTCATCCCTTTGATGACTGTCAGGATCCAACACCCCCCCCCCCAGGATCCAACAGCGTCCCACCCATCCTTCCCCTCTGAAGGTAATATAGCGCTCACTAGCTCCACAAGACTAGATTGGAGCGGCTCCTCTCTTCAGTAGCTCCACTCACTTACAGAAAGGAAGCAGCTGGTGGCATCACCAGCTTGTTCACACTCAGGAGGCTCTATTCCCTGCAATTGGCTTAGTTCCGTGGGTTTGCATAGTTATTGCCTAATACATCTCTAAACATCTATAGGCAACACACTGTTCCTGCTTTTTTTCACTCCTACTTTAATAGATAAAGATATCTTATTTGGACAATTGGTATGTTTCTCCGAAGGTTTGTTCAGTTACTGTTTGTTACAGTATTGTGATGGAACCTGTACGTTTGCTAAAAAAAAAAAAAGGAATTAAATACTCAAATCTAATCTAATGTAATGTCTTTTTCGACCAATAAGACAAATTGAACACAGCAAGTGTGTGTGTGAGAGAGAGGGGGTGGCTGAGTAAGTGGGTGAGCAGGCGGGCAGCTGTGTGAGGAGCAGAGTGTTTAGGAAAGTTTCAGAAGGAGGACCAGCACATTGGATAACTTTTTCGTAGAAAAATCAGCTTTTATTTTCCCAGTATGTAAGCATGAAAAGGAGTGCGACGTTTCAACCTCACATACCAGCTCTTTATCATACATACACACACACACACACACTCATACATACACACACACACACACACACTCATACATACATACACACACACACACACTCATACATACATACATACATACACACACACATACACACACTCATACATACACACACACACACACTCATACATACACACACACACACACTCATACATACACACACATTCATTCTCACACACACATACACACATACACACACATACACACACACACACATTCATACATACACACACACAAACACACACACACATTCATACACACACACACACATTCATATACACACGCACACACATTCATACACACACACACATTCATAAGTTTCACCTCCCCTCATGGATCGGATCCATGAGGGAAGGTGAAGATACTCACCCCACTTCGTATCCATAAGGGGAGATGAAATTACGTACCTAAGGTCCCCGGATTTGTCCCCTGATGGGATGTTGATCCGCGGACCTTACCCCGGCCATCAGCGAGAGGAGATGAAACATCTTCTCGGAGGCTTCCGCATTTGAATCCAGATCCGGTTATCCTCCATGGACCCTTCCGGCTTCTGTGCATGCGCCCGCCGGCCTCCACAAGTGGATTCTACATACGGCAGTGTGATCCCAGCGTTATTCAGACCACTACCTAGAATACATAATTTACAAGAAGCCCCGGGAACGCTTGCCTTCCTGCAGTTCCAAGAGCAGCTTGTTGAGAGTCTTCTGTGTGAGACTTCCGCACCATGGCAAGCATACGAAGCCTCACAGAGCGCCACTTTTTACACCCCATACCCGCCGCTGAGGTCAAGAAATACCCCCAAAAAAGCATGAGAGGAGGGCGGATACCTGATTTTCTTGCCCCATGTGCCCATCTCAACCAGCCTCTGTAATTACCCCGCCGTCGGACATAAAACGCAGTTTATATTATTACTTTTATCTAAGATTTAGGGAATGCTAAAAATTGGGGATGGCAGGGGGGAGGGGGGTTGTAGAGGGGGATTATTTTTAGAAAGTCAATTTTTTTTCCGCACAAGTGGGCAATGGGGCCTGGAATTTATTCAGTTGTGCACTGAAATCCAACAGGTGTTCCCTCCATTATAGGCCGTACATCATGTGGATGGCGTGGGATCAGAAGCTGAGCTCACACCATCCGATAGCGGGCTTCCCACTGCTACAGCGGGGTACATAAGGATAGCGATCCCTACTATTAAACTCTTACATTCTGTTGAGATGTAAGCAAGTAGAGGATTCCCCGAGGGAGCGTGCTCCCTATGTTATGTCGTCTGGCCCTTGTAATCGTGGCGGGCCGATTAGTTGCCATGACAACAGGTGTCCCTGCTTGCCATTACCTATGATCACTACTGTAACTGATGAGGCATTGCGGTACAGAAGCCTCTTGTATAATCATGGCTGTTGTGGCCCCTATAGAGAGATATATAGATATTCAACTTTTCTGTGCATTTTCCTCTATTTCATATGGGGGGGGGGGGGGTTGTATTGCAGACGAATAGTTTTACATTCAGTAAATCCTGTGCCTCGCTGAGAACTGTCTGCGTCGTTTTAGTTTGGTTTTCTCGCTCCGCCATATTTTCTTTGGGCGACTTTCAGGAATCTTTTCCTCCGTTATTCTCATCCGTGACTTACAGCTCTGTTTGCGCCTGACGTACATGGTAACAACTAGCGAATGCTGTCTGAAAAAAAACATATCTTTCATCTGCTGTGTAGCGTGGTATCGGTAAAGCCGGCCAAGGGATCGCTCTCCTCGAGGCACAATTGCGCTTCGTGCCGCCGAGTGTATTGCGCCCACGCTCCTGGGAAGAAGCTTTCGCAGTCATGAAGAGCGATAGCCTCGAACGCCCCTTTAACAATATTGTTTAGGGCTATTGGACTGCTTTTTGCCTGTGACTCACCTTTTTTTTTTTTTTATAAGCTTTTTCTTTAAAGAATTAGGACGGAGGATCCTGAAAAACTGCGCAATATTTTACACCGATTGAGTAAACAGAAAAGATACCCAAACACAGCGGCCTTTGGTTTATCAGGGAATGACACTTGGTGTAAAATCCACATTTTTAATAAATAATAAAACGTGATTTGAATTTGTTTTTTTGTTTTACCTTATTTATGTTTTCAGACTCCTGATTACCCACACTGTAAAGCCGGCTGCACATGGCTGTGACAGGCTCTGCCATGGAATTCCGGGGCGGAGCCCGTCACGGCGGCCCCAAGAGACCCCAATACTTCCGGTTTCGGAGTCCCGCATGACGCCACAGCGTGCATGGGCAATCGAGCGCGTGACGCCTGATTCTACGCGGATTGTATTTTTCTAGTGGACATGAGGCCTAAGGCCGCCTGCAGACGGCCGTGTCGCATCCAGCTGCTCGCAACGGGACCCAACCTGAGCGCCTGCAGAGAGCAGTGCGGAACTCGCCCGCTCCCGCAGCTCTGACTCATGTGCCAGCAGACGGCGCATGCGCACCCCGCACAGAATTAGAGCATGGCGCGGTTTGTTTTCTGCGCGTGATTTCGCGTAGATAAACCACGGCCTTCTGCATAGGATTGCGTATTAAAATGCAATCCTATGCAGGCGTGTACAGCCGGAAATGTACGGTGCTGCGTCTGGCATAGACTGAAGTGGCAGCGGTTCGCACTTGTCATCAGCTGCGTGTGTGTATGTACGTGCGTGCGTGTATGTATGTGCGTGTGTGTACGTGCGTGCGTGTGTGTATGTATGTATGTATGTACGTGCGTGTATGTATGTATGTACGTACGTGCGTGTATGTACGTACGTACGTGCGTGTATGTACGTACGTACGTGCGTGTATGTATGTACCTACGTGCGTGTATGTATGTATGTATGTACGTGCGTGTATGTATGTACGTATGTACATGTATGTATGTACGTACGTGCGTTTATGTATGTACGTCCGTGCATGTACGTACTCCCGTGTATGTATATACGTGTACGTACGTACGTACGTACGTGTATGTATGTACGTACGTGTGTGTACACGTACGTCGAATTTGGACAATAATTTGCTGTGTTAAAATTTCATCTTATAGGCCGGATAACAGATTACATAAAATTTTTGAATTTTTATTTTTTATTTGGCATTTTTGGATACACTAATAGCTTTTATTTATTTTCTTGCAAACGTACAGGTGCCATCACAATACTGTACCAAATTAGCACACAGCTAACAAAGCTTCGGAAAAACATACCAATTGTCCAAATGAGATGTCTGGATCTATTAACCCCTTCATGACATGGCCTATTTTGGCGTTGAGGACCAAGCGATTTTTTGGTATTTTTCCATCTCCATTTTTCAAAAGCCATAACTTTTTTATTTTTCCGTGGACGCGGCCGTATAAGGGCTTGTTTTTTGCGTGGCGAACTGTAGTTTTTATCGATGCCAATTTTGGGTACATAGACTATATTGTAAAATTTGTTTTTTTTTTTTAATGATAGCAGAGAGAGAAAACGCATCAATTCTGCCATAGATTTTTTTATTTTTTTTTTACACCGTTAATCATGCAGCATAAATGAGACTTTCCATTTTTTCTGCAGGACGGTTACAACGATACCAAAATTCTAAAATTTTTTTTAGGTTTTCCCACTTTTCTGCAATAAAAACCCTTTTTTTTGGAAATCTTTTTTCTATTCTAAATTGCTGCATTCAAAGTTACGTAACTTTTTTATTTTTTCATGTACAGGCTTATTTTTTGCGAGACGAGCTGTAGATTTTATTGGTACCATTTTGGCGTACATACGACTTTTTTGATCACTTTTATTGCGTTTTTAGTGAGGCAAAATGCTAAAAATGAGCATTTTGCCTCAGTTTTTTAGCTTTTTTTTAAGCGTTTTTTTCGGTGCACAGTCAAAAGCATGTGCAACTTATTGTATACATTGTTACGGACGCGACAATACCAAATATGTGGGGTTTTGTTTTTTTTTTACCTTTTTTTATGCTAATCTGAGAAAAAGCATAAAAAATGGTTTTTTTACTCTTTTTTTTACATTTTTTTTAATTCATTTTTTAAATCTTTCTTTTTTTTACACTGTTTGTGTCCCTCTGAGGGACTTTAATCACTGCCCTGATGATCGCTGTCATAAGGCATGGCAGAGCTACTGCTCTCCCATGCCTTATCGCTCATACAGCGATCTCAGGCATAGGCAATACAGGACGCCAGTGTCTGGTGTCCTGTTGCCATGGTGACAGGCCGGGCTCTCGCGATGACATCGCGAGTTCCGGCCGGAGACACAGAGGGAGCCGCGCTCCCGCTGTGAACTCTTTCCCTGCCGCGAGCTACTTAGATCGCGGCAGGGAAGGGGTTAACAGTGGCGGGCGCATCTCCGATGTCCCCCCGCTGCTGCAGCGAGACGCCGGCTGTGACTGACAGCCGGCTCCCGCTGCGGGATAGCGCTGGATCACATATGATCCAGCGCTATCTCCAGGACGTAAGTTTACGCCCTGTTGCGGGAAGTACCCCCGCTCCCAGGACGTAAACTTACGCCCTGCAGCGGGAATGGGTTAAAGTTGTGGTGAAGAAAAGCAGGGACAGTATGTAGCTTATAGCGGTTTAGAGATTTATTAGAGATCTCCTGTGTGATCGTTGTCCGGGTCTCCTGGACTCATGGTTAGGGTAGGGAATAGCGGTATAACCAGGAGCTTAGAAGTTCGCCCGCTAGCTTCACGTTTTGTCTAAAATGTCAAGTAATACCTGTTCTTTATAATCAGCCTATCTTTTAGTAGTGGTTGCATTTTTGGCTTCTGTATGCAGTGTTTTCTATCTCTGTGTATTCTGTTCTGTCTCTGTTATATGCCATGCGTGTGTCCTGTTCTGTGGCTCCTAAGATCAGCTATGGCCCAGTTCCGAAGACCGCTGGGCCGCTCTCTTATTTGGGCGATGTCTACGCTTAGGTTGGGCCACTGTCGACCCCCCCCCCCCCCTTTTAGCACAGGGTCAGTGGCATGGATTCCATGTGAATTTCCTGTGTGCATGTATACTACTAGACTACTAGTCCTTTGGTCACGATGGTATTGGCAGTCTGCTAAATCTGCCCACACGATCATAACAGTCTGTTCAGAAAGCCACATAGTACTGATTACATTTTGGGTCCCATTTGTGCATACTAACATAACATTAGGGCCACAATGGGTACATTTCTGAACACAATACAAACAGGGGTATCCATTTTGGGGCGTCAGTGCACATGAAAATGATTTTGGGGGAAAAATTTTTAGAATAGCACATTACCCGAACACTTTTTTTTTTTTAATCTGAATTGCATTAATTCCTGAAAATGTGGGATCTAAATAATGTGGCGCGCATGCGCAGAAGCCGGCGAGCCCGGCAAATTCAAAATCTCCCTGCACCCGGCTGTCACAGATAGCCGAGTGCAGGGAGATATGACTGGGGACCGCTGTATGCGGTTTCCAGTCATATGATCACCTTTATGCATCAGATAACGGTGATCATATAAAGTTAAAAAGTAAAAAAAAAAAAAAAGTTAAAAGTTTAAAAAGTTAAACTTTCATCTCCCCTTACAGGTCGTATCCGTAAGGGGGATGAAATTACGTACCCAAGGTCCCGGATTTGTTCCCTGGTGGGATGTTGATCCGTGGACCTTACCCCAGCTTCTGCGCATGCGCCCGTCAGCATTATGGCGGACGCATGCGCAAAAGTGAAAGATTGCCCAAGAAATGTAACATCTCCCTGCTGCTGGCTACCAAAGGTAGCCAAGAGCCTGGAGATGTCACGGGGAGCCGCGGTATGCGGTTACTGGTCACGTGATCGCCGTTATCCAATGCATAATGGCGATCACGTAAAAGTTCTTTAAAAAGTGGCAGTTTCATCTCCCCTCACCGATGCGATCGGTGAGAGGAGATGAAACATCTTCTCGGAGGCTTCCGCATTTGAATCCAGATGCGATTATCCTCCATGGATCCTGCCAGCTCCTGGGTATGGGCCCGCCGGCAAAATGCCGGACACATTCGCAGGAGCCGGGGAGCCCAGGAAATTTTAAATCTCCTTGCTCCCAGCGACCAATGGTTGCTGAGTGCTTGGAGCAGTGACCGGGGGCCTCGTTGAGCGGTCCCCGGTCACATGATAAAGTAGCGAACTAACATTAGGCCGGTCACACATGACCGGAGAGGAATTACAGGTTCTGCATGCGCTTGATCAACGGTAATCCACGGATCAATCGCATGCATTGGATTACACAATTCCCCCCAATTAGCGGGTCGGAATTACGTAATCCACTCGCAGAAACAGAACACGGCATGCTATATTTTACCGCGGATATCCGCGACCTAGAGCCCATTGTGCTCTATGACCACGGATATACCCGCAGCCCATATGCAAACACATTGTGTACGGGCTGCGGGTACCCGGGTCATCTCTAAGCGACGGCACGGGAAATATAAACAAAAAACTGCCTGTGTGAGTAGGCAGTTATGCCCAGAGGAGCGTGCGTGGCCATTTGAGTCTCCTCACTTAGTTTATAGTATATAGTTGCTCTCCCTAAGGAGAAAAGAGCGTTTCTGACCCCTGTCCCAGGCCTCTCACTAGCAAAAGCCAGACTCCTACTGTACACTGATGATGGGCAATAACCTGGAAACAGCTGTATGTACATGGAGTCTGGCTTTGCTTTTGATTCCCAGTCATTGTAAGAAGACTTGTATAAAAAGTCCCACTTTGACTCGAAGGAATGCTGCCTTTCAATAGGTGGCACTGTGGAGGATTTATTCCATCTCCCTTATTTGCATATTACCCAGAGGAGCGTGCGTGGCCATTTGAGTCTCCTCACTTAGTTTATAGTATATAGTTGCTCTCCCTAAGGAGAAAAGAGCGTTTCTGACCCCAGTAGGCAGTTATGCGCAGAACATTACGCGGCTGTACGCAGGGTCACAGCCGGGCTCACAGCTGGAATCCGCTGTGGGCCTCCGCAAGCAGATTCCGCCTACGGCTACGTAAGCCCGGCGTTATTCAGACCGCTACCTGTAATCCGTAATTTACAAGAAGCCCCGGGAACGCTCGCCTTCCTGCAGTTCCAGGAGCAGCTTGTTGTGCGCCTTGTCTGTGAGACCGCCGCACCGCAGCAAAATTACAAAGCCTCACAGAGCGCCACTTTTTACACCCCATACCCGCTGCTGAGGTTACGAAATCCCCCCCAAAATACATGAGAGGAGGGGGGATACCCGGTTTTCTTGCCCCATGTGCCCATCCCAAGGAGCCTCCGTAATTACCCCTGTCTTCGGACATAAAACGCAGTTTATATTATTACCTTTATCTAATATTTAGGGAATGCCAAAAAAATGGGGATGGCGGGGGGAGGGATTATTTTTAGGATGTCAGTTTTTTTTTCTGTATAAGTGGGCAATGGGGCCTGGAAATTATTCAGTTCTGCCCAGAAATCCAGCGGGCATTCCCTCCAGGCCTAGCCATGTGTCCTGTAAGTAGATTAGGGCCACAATGGGTATGTTTCTGAACACGGGACAAATGGGGGGATCCATTTTGGGGTGAAAGTCTTCATTCCTATGTGTGCTGTAAAAAAAACCAGTTTTTAAATTGACAAAATTGCCAAACAAATGAAAATCGTAATTTTTTCCTTCTGCTTTGCTTAGATTCAGTCAAATACTGTGGGGTCAAAATACGCAGTACACCCCTAGATGAATTTGTTAAGGGGTCTAGTTTTCAAAATAGGGTCATTTGTGAGGGTTCTTTTTCGTTTTGGCCGCCCAATGTCTCTACAAGTGGGCAATGGGGACTGGAATTTATTCCGTTGTACCCTGAAATCCAATGGGTGCTCCTTCCATTATAGGCCTAGCCATGTGTCCTTTAAGTAGATTAGGGCCACAATGGGTATGTTTCTGAACACGGGACAGCGGGGGTATCCATTTTGGGGTGAATGTCTTCATTCCTATGTACACTGTCCAAAAAACCCAGTTTTTAAATTGACACAATTGCCAAAAAAATGAAAGCCTGTTTGCACCTTAATGACCAGGCCAAACTTGCCACAACTTGCCTCCAGCTTTCCTAGTCTTCTGCACAACACCATTACATGTCTACACCACTTTGTTTTCAGGAGCCGAGGCAAGTGGGGTGACGACTACCGAGCGAGGCTCTGTTCGTGTCAGTGGTAGGGAGCTCCTTACCTATTGCTCCCCAGGCAGCCTGCTTACCTCTTCTTCTTATCCCAAATCTTCTCCTGGAGCCGCTTGTCACTTCGGTCACGTGACCTCCAGCAACCCGATTTTCCTCCATCCGGTCAAAAAGCGTGCATTGCGCTACCTTCCGCTTCCTTCACTAGTGACGTATGCGTACATTGCCTTGTCAGGAAGCGCGGAATGAAAGCAGCCGTGCGAGACAATGGCGTGACTGCGCACGTGCGAACCCGGCACACGACTGCGCATGCAGCTATCCTGGAGATAGCTATAGTCTATGGAATATACACGGGCTTTAGCCTTGGCAGTCGTCGTCTTTAAAATCTATGTATAGCTACCTCCCATGCTGTCCATTGGTTTCTACAGTAACATTGCAGCGCCCTCTATTGGTTTTACAGAAACGTGCTGCACCTATGCTCCCTTTAATAAATGATCCCCAGATAGGGGACGTATCAGATGCAACACGCTCAGGCAGCACTCCAGGCGCACCCGCAATGCTCTGAGGGAGCTGGAAGACCTTTGCATAGCCCCACCCAACGCTTTCTCAACCGCGCCCTCCCCCTCACATCCTCCTCAGTCCTTCCTCTTGCACCGTGCTCACGCATCCTAGGCTTGCAGAGCCTGCAGGACTCGTCACCTC
This sequence comes from Eleutherodactylus coqui, assembly GCF_035609145.1. Taxonomy (NCBI): domain Eukaryota; kingdom Metazoa; phylum Chordata; class Amphibia; order Anura; family Eleutherodactylidae; genus Eleutherodactylus; species Eleutherodactylus coqui. Next base: position 1,353,134 of record NW_027102247.1, read on the forward strand.
CCTACGCAGGATGGTTAAGCAGACGATGACACTAGAAGCAAGCACTAGTTTGCCTCTGAAGGTGCATCCGTCGGTCGTTTTGAGAGATCTCTTTTGGTGGACGCATTTCGAGTGGGGACGGACGGAAACTTTCTCCCAAAAAAAGGAAAAATGGCTTCGACCCCATAGGGCTTTATTGGCTTCCCCTGGGCTGGCATTAGTAGACCCTAGTAAGAATAAGAATAGATCAGCATGGTCATCTGAAGAAGTTAAAATGTACAGCAGGCCTTTTTTTTTTTTTCCTGCCATACATAAATAAATTCATCCATCCATCCATAACTATAGATTATATAGAGAAATAAATCTTGCTATTTGTATAGCGATAGATAGATAGATAGAGTGAGTAGATTATAGACATACATTATATCCAGATGATAGATTTTAGATTATTTATATCTGTGTAGATTTTATCATCTATATTAATTAGATAATCCATAGATCTATTATCTATCTATCAATCAATAGATCTATTATATAATCAACATACATTATAGAATCTACATATATACATAATACAGCTTTATGTGTTTGTGTATGTATGTAGATATATAAATATATATATATATATATATATATATCATCTAAAATCTATCTTTAATCTATATGCACAAAATCTATATAATCTATATCTACATAATTAATAAATAAATAGATAGATTCATTCATTCATACTCATTCATTCATACATACATACATACATACATACTGTATGCAAATGAGCCAGGTGTCTGGCAGGCTGATGTCACTGCATTGTGATGTCATCAATTTAGAAGTATAAATACCGTACTTGGCAGCCATGTTAGTCAGTCTCCGCTGCAGCTCGGAGACGGGGGTGGGGGAACCCCTATCTCCTCCGAGAAGCCACAGAACTGGACCCTTTTTATTTTTAGCAGAGTGCATTTTTAATGCAGCACACAAGGGGGAGACAGCGGCCTACCAAAATCTACTGGGTCATATGACGTGGCTGGCGGTGGGCGGGGAAGCGGTTTTTACTCACTCTGAGGAGTAAAGCCCTGGGGGCTGTGGACATGACAGCTCCTGGCGGAAGATGATGATTGGTATTTGTTTCGGGGGTGGGGGGAGAAATTTCCGGAATACTCATTGGGTGTCTCGTCTGAAGTTTTTGCATCTATGGTCGGGGAATGGGAGAGCCCAAATCTTATAGTTCCAGTGTATGTACAACCTTCCACGAGAGCGCGGGGATGTTACTAGTCTAAGTAAACGATGCGCATAAATGCTACAAATGTATTAACCCTTAATCGTACTGACCAGCAGATTGTGTGCCTTTAGGAAAAGCATAGGTGTACCGTCAGGTGTCACAATTGCAAACCGGCCCCTGCGGTGAGGGAACTCAGAGGCCCCCACCATATAAAGAATGTGCATGGAGTGCATTACTCCCTTGCCGCACTGCCTGTTGTGGGAGGGGGTGGAGGGTTGGCCAATGCAGTGTACAGCGCGGAGCTGGTTGATGACATCATCATTCTTCTGCTCCTGGCACCCGTGTGGTCTCCTCACACTACCAGACGCCTGTTTTGGGAGGGGTGGAGGGTCGGCCGACGCGGTGTATGGCGCGGAGTTGGATGATGACATCATCATCCTGCTCCTGGCGCCTGTGTGGTCCCTTCACACTGCCGGACGCCTGTTGTGGGAGGGGTGGAGTGTCGGCCGACGCGGTGTATGTAGTGGAGCCGGATGATGACATCATCATTCTTCTGCTCCTGGCACCTGTAGAGAGCATTGGTCCTGTTCCGGAGGGCTGGTCCCATGACTGTCATATTCTGACTGCCCTGTGTTTGTCCCCCCCTTCCCCACGGCTCAGGGGTCAATGTATTTCTTGGAAGCCCCTTGAGGCTATCCCCCTTCTACTCGGCTCTCACCTCACACATTCTCCTAGCGTCACGTATGGCAATTGCCAAACACTGGAAAGCAAAGGAAGCCCCCTCCATACTGGAGGTAAGGAACTTAGTAAACCACACATTTCATTTAGAGGAGGCCTACTCACGAAGATTTGCTTCCGGGGGCCCACGAATGACCTTTTGGGCAACCTGGATAGACTATATGACTAATAATCCCTAAAGACACGAAAAGGCAATGCCACCTCCCTTAACTGCTAAACCCAAATGAGGCGGACCTGCTGACCCCCCACATGTTCTAACTCCCCCTCCGTCGACCGAAGCCCCCCCCTACCCACACCCCGGAAAACATACGGTAGTATGGTAAATTCGATAGATTTTGGACTCAAATAACTCATCAGTCCCCATCATAAGTGTACCTCCTCTATCTCATGTTATTTTATTCCATGTTATTTTATTTTATTTTATTTTGTTCCTCTTTCAATATGTTATATATATATGCTCTATTCTGCTCTGTAGTTCTGGTATAATTTGGATATTGCCACAGTACTACTACACTTCAATATGTTAACAATATGAAAAGTCCCTTTTTTTTTTCTCTTTTGATTGTAATGGAAAATTGTTAATAAAGAGACAATTAAACAGGGTCATTTGTGGGGGTTCTCCAAAGCCGCTCAAGGGCTCCACAAGTGGGCAATGGGGCCTAAAACACTTTCATGCAAAATAACTTCACAAAGCCACCGGCTGCTCCTTTCGGTTTGGCCCCCATTGTGCATATGGACACAAGATTAGGGCCACAATGGGTATATCTCTGAACACGGGACATACAGGGGGTCTCCATTATCAAAGATTTGTACAGTATGTTTGCACATGTTTGAGATATTGCGGCTGAAAATAAATTACGTTTTTTTTTAAATTTTTCTCAATTTTGACGCTTTTAATAAATATACACTAATTTTATCAGACTATTTTCACCTCCTAAATGAAGTACAACATGTGGCAAAAAAACAATATCAGAATCACTTGGATATGCAGAGCCTTTAGGCCTCATGTCCACGGGGAAAAGAATTAAAATCCGCAGCGGATCACCTGCACGCGTCCATTAGGAGGTTAAATTCCTCTTCTCTTTTCTTTTTGGCTCTTGCTCCAAGTTTAATAAATATGCCTCTCATGTAGGCTTTGTGTGTATTCCACACTGTGGAGATGTTCGGGACTGATCCTATATTGTTTGCAAAAAATCCTTCTAATTCCTCTTTAAGAGGTAGTTCGTGCTCAGGATGGTTTAAAGTGTATTCATTTAATCTCCATGGGAATGATGGGGAGTAGTTGAATTTCTCTTGGAGCGTTAAGGATATGGGGGCGTGGTCAGACCATGATATTGTTCCAATATCCGCCTGTAAAACCCCCTCGAGGCCTGCCCGCGGCAGAAGGAACATATCTATCCTAGAATAAGATGCATGTGGCGCGGAGAGAAACGTGTAGTCCCTCTACGATCCATGCATGCACCTCCACACGTCGTATAATTCTTCTGAGTGTATGATTGGGACAATGGGTGACATGCCCCTGCCGCTCGCGGTGGAGTCCAAGGTAGGGTCCACCACTGAGTTTAGATCTCCTCCGATCACCAAATTCCCCTCTCGGATTTTAGCCACTTCGGAAAGAACATGTTTGAAGAATTTGGCCTGCCTTTTAAATGGGAAGTAGACATTTACTAGAGTGTAGGTGGTGGCGTTAATTACGCAGACTAATATTAGAAATCGCCCGCCTGGGTCCACGTATACGTTTTTTTGGGAAAATGTAACGTTCCGGCTAATGGCTATCATTACGCCTTTCTTTTTTTTCCCTTCATTTGATGCCAGGAAAATGTTTGGAAATTTAGGGTGGTTGCAGGGGGGGTGTTTATCTCTCAGGAAGTGTGTCTCTTGGGCGAGGAAGATGTCTGAGTGGGACTTAAGAGCCTGTCTCCAAAGCATGCTACGTTTATAGGGGCTGTTCAGGCCTTTTACATTTAGGGATGTGATGCTAATGGGCATAACTGGTAGGTGGTTTATACGCTAGGGAGTCGTTGTGTTTTTTCATATTAAGTATGGTGGGGGGGTAGGGAAGTGGCCTCCTACTGAACCTTTTATAACTATATTTGACATAAGGAAAAAAAACATCATTAACAGTTAACAAAATCAAAATATTGTTCATCCAGCGCCTATCTGCACTGGATGAATGAACATTAGGTAGGGGTGGCATTTTAAACCATCCACTTTAGGCTCCGTAAAGGAGAAATATAACTATGGGTTCAAGACCCTTTACAACATCAATTTATGCGTGTCTGCCATGCTTATCTGCTGTTTTCCAGTCTTGTTCGATTCTTGTAGGAGATTCTACCGCCGTCCTCAGAGGCTTCTGAAGGATAGGGATCCCCCATTGTTTCAGGAACGAGACGCCTTCTTCTGGCGAGGTGGCAACCTGGATGGTTCCATTTTTTGAGATCAGTAGTTTGGTTGGGAATCCCCATCTATACTTGATGTGCGCCTCTCGTAGTGCTGCTGTAACTTCTGTAAACTTTCTCCGAGACTGCAGAGTGGCGGCTGAAAGATCTGGAAATATTTGTATGTCTTCATATGGAGTCGGTAGTGTGCCTCTACGCCTTCCAACTGCCAAGACTTCCTGTTTTATTTTATGGAAGTGTATTCTTGCTAAGATGTCTCTGGGGGCTGACTCAGGGACAGAGCGTGCTTTTGGAATTCTGTGGGCTCTGTCAACTGCATATTCGATCTCGGGAAGGTCCAGGAGGAGCGTTTGGAGTAATTTGAGTATATATTGTGGAATGTCAGGGGGGGGGTCACAGTCTCTGGAACTCCCCTAAATTTGAGATTGTTTCTTCTGGATCAGTCTTCCAAGTCTATGACCTTCTCTCTCAAATATGCGACTTCTTCCATACTGCCATGCGCATCTACCAACTCGTTGTGGGCTTTGGTAAATTCTCCCATTTTCCGTTCAAGGTGGTCAGTTCTGGTAGCTAGGTGGTCGATGTTAGATTGTAATTGACCAGAGAGGCTCTGTATATCTTTAGAAATGTCCTTTTGCAGCGAGATTAGCATAGTCTTCAGAGCGTTTATAGTTAAGGGGCTTTCAGAGTCGGGATAAGCTTGGAGATTGTTGATAGGATCTGTCTGCGGGGGAGTTTCTTGTGGATTGTTATTTTGGCTCTTTTTTGCCACCGGTCCTTTTGGGGAGGGGGAGGCTGGTAGGGGGTCCTGAACATTCCTTTTCCCTCCGCTTCCAGGGGAGGTGTTGGGATTGGCTGGGGTAGGCGGGAGAGATCCTGTGGAGGAGTATGGAGACAGAGCCGCAGGGCTGTGGGTGTTGGGTATTTCTTCGGTTACGGGGATGTTTGAATGAGATGTGGTGGGTTTGTTTTTGTTGCTCTGTGTGCCAGGCGGGAAGTACTCTGAGAGTCTCCTGGGGGCCGTTGCTTTAATACGTCGCTTAACCATCCTGAATAGTTAATTCTTGGATATGCGCTGTGGATTGGTCGCTATTTGTTGTATAGTGGTCTACCGGGTGGCGTATTCTTTATGGAGGCGTTGGAAGGCGTAGTTGTTTGTTAAAAGTTCCTTTAGAAGCTCATTGATGTTGAGTGGTCCTGTTATGTGTTGCTGAGGAGCCTCATGTGGCGGGTGGAGTTAGAACATAGAGTCCTGCTATTCCATCTTGAGTGCCTTAGGTAGCGCTCCTGTAGAGTTTTGAAGATTTGTTAAGTGTGGCTTTGCCTGATAAGAGTCCTTTCTTTTTTTAGAACTATCAGTATTTGCTGAGAAGAAAGTGTTTGGGATTGAGGAGTCCGCTGGGTCGCACCAGGAAATTGATATTTGCGTCTGCGAGGCGCGCAATGTATTGCTTCCTTGGGTGTTGCGGGGGCTGGGACTTGCTTCCAGGCTATTTTGTAATGCTGAGGAGGCTATATAGTGTTTTTCTGTCAGTACCCTTTGGCACAGGGTCTGTCTTTGTGGGTTGCTGACAGTTTCTATATAGCAGTCTGGCTATGCAGATATTCCTCCACAGATCACTTGGCAGTAAGGTGGGGAGGTATTCTCCTTGTAGTTAACTGTGGGTCCCTCTTCTCAACACACTTAGGCCTCATGTCCACGGGGAAAATCAGATCCGCTGCAGATTCTCCATGTAGAATCTGCAGCGGGTCCCTCCTGCCCCGCGGACATGAGCGCTGAAAATGGGAATAAATTAGAATAAACTCACCTCCCATCCGCTCCGTTTCTTCTCTTCTCGGCGGCGTCATCTTCTCTCATCGCGGCCGGATCTTCATTCTTCGGCTCGGCGGATGTGCATGATGACGTCGGTGACGTGCCTCGCGCATGCGCCGGGCCGAAGCAAAATGATCCGGCCGCGACTGAGAGAAGATGGCGCGGCGCCGAAGAGAAGAACCGGAGCGTGTATGTAAAATATGATTTTTGTGTCCCGCGGATCCGGACGGCTTCCATAGGCTTCAATAGAAGCCCGCGGGAGCCGTCCCCGCGGGAGACCCGCATGAAAATGGAGCATGGTCCAGATTTTTTCATGCTCCATTTTTAAAAAAATCACTTTTATTGACGATCCGCGGGTATTTATCTACCCGCGGGTGGTCAATGCATCCCTATGGGGTGCAGATCCGCGCGCGGGAGAAGAGTTAAAATCCGCTGCGGATTTTAATTCTTATTTTCCCCGTGGACATGAGGCCTTAGGCCTCCTTCCCACGACCGGATTTACGCCGCGTAAATCCGCGGCAAAAATCCGCTGCGTTGCCCCATGCTATTAGGTTCTATTGAACCTAATAGCACAATGCACATGATGCGTAATTCCACCGCGGAATTACGCACCGTGAAATCTCCCGTTGTCACCCGCAGCATGTTCTATTTGCTGCGGGTGTACGCGCTGACGGCTTCCATTGCAGTCAATGGAAGCCGTCCGTTCACGCTATCTCCCGCTGCAACCAGCGGAAGATAGCGTGAAAAAACGCTTCCCCGCCTACCGCCGCGCGTCATATGACGCGGCCGGCGCGTCACGTGACACGGCCGGCCGCGTCATGTGACGCCGTGGGCGTGTCACATGACGCGACGGCGGTGGGCAGGGAAGCGTCTTCACGCGATCTTCCGCTGGTAAGTATGGGGTCTCTGGGGGGCGCCGTGACGGGCTTCACTGCGTAATATTACGCGGCGGAGCCCGTCACGCTCGTGGGAAGGAGGCCTTAGGGGCCTCGTTGCTCTTTCTAATGGGCAAGGATTGGCTTTGTTTAGTGCTTTGAGAAAGGGATGAGAAGAGGTTCAGGTCCTGGTTATCTCTGTTTTGGCCACTAGATGGTGCTGTGGTGCATTGATATTTGAACTGCACTATACTTTAATGGAGCCTGCTGTCGGTCTGAGAGCTCCGGGGAGAGGACCTTCGTTCCCCCGCTGCACGTCAGAAATAGTGAGTACTGCTTTAAACTTTGCCTGGTGTTGATGTGCTGGATCACAGTATCCTCTCTTTTTTACTTTTACTTTTCTGCTCTGGTCTGGCTAGTATGCCAAGCAGCCTGCTCGACTCAGGGGGGAGGGGGGGCGAGATGGCCGCTGCCTCACAGGGAGCTAGAGATTAGGTGCAGATCTTCCGGTGTGCCTGCCCGTGCTGATTGTCGGCTCTGGGGAGCAGGAGGGGGAAAACCACCAGCGTGGGGATTAGTCCAGCGGGGGATCACCCTGATGAGTGTATGTGCCGCCGAGTTGCAGGTTGGTGGCCACGGCGGTATATTCAGAGGGAGGGAGCCGCGGCTGTGTATTTGCAAGGCGCTGCGGTGAGAGCGCGGGCACTGAGGGTGACAGAGCCTCCCCTCCAAGTCGGCAGGGGTTACCTTGTGCCGTAGTCCTCTGCTTGGGGCTCCGTGAGCGGTCCTCGCCGGGTGTTTCTGAGCGCGGTATTTGTCGGGTTAGGCCGCGGGCCGCTGTGCAGGGCCACGGCTCTTCGGCTTCTTTTTGGCGGCTGGAGATCACCAGGTGAGCCTTGTCCGGGCCGGTTGTGGGTTCTGGTGGGTCCCCAGGTGCTGTGCTCTTGTCTGCCTCTGTTTGGGTCACTGATTTGACCCAGAAAAGGGCTGAAAAGGGAGATTCTGTGGAGGAGCAAAACAGCGTGCGACCTCTCTCCTTGCTTGCTAAGCCACGCCCCGGGCCATAGTGTTTTTACGTCCTCCCGAAGTGGGCTTTATTCTCTGAGGAAGTAAAAACATGTGTCCTGCAGAGAATAAAGCCCCTCGGGCTCTGGACGTGACAGCTCCATGCTGTCGGTGTCCGCAGCATGGAGCTGTCATCCCGGGCTGTTCGGACCCCCCCACCCCCGACATTGCGATCGGCGCTATGCAATGGATATGGATGCATTAGACACCTGCAGGTAGTAAAATACCTGCGGATGTCATTTTTCCCTGCAGGCGCGGGTCCCGCGTGCAGGAAAAAATCCGGACATGCTCCATTCAGGCGCGGGTCTCCCGCGGGGACGGCTCACCCTGGTTGAGAAGGCGTTGGGCGGGGCTATGCAAAGGTCTTCCGGCTCCCTCAGTGCATTGTGGGTGTGCCCGGAGTGCTGGCTGAGCGTGTTGCATCTGATACGTCCCCTATCTGGGGATCATATATTAAATGGATTTTTAGAACAGGGAGCTGGAAAAAGTGCTTGCTCTGTCCACTCCGCACATTGACCTGGTATTGCAGTACCTCCAGTACTGGTGCACCCCCTTTCCTACAGCAGTTTCCAAAAGCAGGAAAAAAAACTGATGAGCAAGAGGTGCAGCGCAGCTGCGGCTGCTAACAACCAAGCACTTAGATTTAGGCCTCATGTCCACGTGATACATGGCGGAAGTATCGCATGATACTTGTGCGACGGCTCGTGTTTTTGCGTGATGTCCTGTAGTTTTTATTTGTACCATTTTGGAGTTTATAAGACTTTATCGCTGTTTATTATAACTTTTTTTGGAGATAGGAATCGGTTACGTGCACACTTCCCATAGACTTGTACAGGGACCCTTGGTGCGCAAATGTGCACAAAAATAGAGCATGGTGAGGTTTTGCATGCATGCGAAATGTGTGAGTAAAGAGAATTCTGAAGGCATCCATTGAAACAAATATGTTTGTGTGAAGCGGCCCTTACTGTACTTTTGTTAGCACGAATCAAGCACATTTGCAAGCGCAAAAAAACACGCAACCATGCCGCCATTTATTGAAATGGGCAATTAGTGTAATTAGAATAATACATGTTCTGCCCCTGCAGAAATGCACGAGAAAATAAAGGGGACTGTTTTTTTTTTAAACAAAATGCGCATGCAAAATACACTTATGTGAAGGAACTCGCTGCAATCAGCGGGTTCTACTGACGTGTATTTAGCATGTATATTTTTCATGCATAATATGCTGCGCAAATACATCTGTGTGAATCTGGCCGAAGAGCCCACGGTGGTATGCGTAAAACGCTGCGTCTCTGCGGTGAGAACAGTGTCGTGGACATGAGCCCTAAGGCTGGAGCTCTATGGAGTCTTTCGCCATGACATGGGTCATGTGACCAAAGATCGCTGTGCAGCCCTGTGAACTTGCATTCTCAAATATATCAATGGGGTCGCGCAAGTTCCCACAACCTATAGATTGCTTAAACCTCTACGAGGTTGGATTTTTGCAATATATTGGTCGCAGCCACTTGTGAGTTGTATCGCAACTCCATTGTCTTCAGTAAGGCCGGTTGCACACGACCGCTTCACATTCCGAATGCGGGATACCACTGCGGAATCTGGCCGTTAACCCAGACGGTGACCCTGCGTTCCTGCAGAATCTGCAATGCGGATGACCGCGAGAGTGAAGGAAGTAGCAGTAGTATGTATCTTTCAATGCATGTGATTTGCTGCGGATCCTCCGTGTGGACGACGACTGTGGATTGAACAATAGGAAACCGGTGGTGTGAAGCCGGCCCGAGAGTGTGAGGTCGCAGGGCTATACAGCAATCTTGGTCGCGTAGCACTAGTCTCATTGCATGACTACGACTCCGCCGTTCATGGGAGCTCAGTGCTTGACCATCTCCGTCAGCTCCACAGAAGTGAATGGAGAAGTAGTCACACGTTTAAAGAAATCTCATCCATATAATGCGGAAAAACAATCTACAGTTTAAATTGACCTGTGGGGTGGATTTTAAAGCTGCCCCTTCAGCAGCGCTCTGCACTCACACTATAGCAGGTTAGTGTGAGAGCGCAGAGTGCTGCTGAAGGGGCCACGGGATTGTTCCTTTTAGAACAAAAGTTCCTGGCGGGAACAAATCCCAATCATCATCTTCCGCCAAGTCACTAAGATGACTAATCCGATATTTTTGTATCTAAGTGAACTGAATATGGCCGCCACCACAACTTGCCTCCAACTTTCCTAGTCTTCTGCACAACATCATTACATGTCTACACCACTTTGTTTTCAGGAGCCGAGGCAAGTGGGGTGACGACTACCGAGCGAGGCTCTGTTCGTGTCAGTGGTAGGGAGCTCCATGATGGTCATCAGGTTACCAACATGTTCTGTCACCCAGCTTTCCTAGTTCCTGAATGGCCAGCTTCACAGAGCGCCACTTTTTACAACCCATACCCGTCGCTGAGGTCAAGAAATACCCCAAAAAGCATTAGAGGAGGGGGGAAACCTGGTTTTCTTGCCCCATGTGCCCATCCCAACCAGCCTCTGTAATTACCCCCGCCGTCGGACATAAAACGCAGTTTACGTTATTTTAGGGAATGCTAAAATGCTCCTCTCTTCAGTAGCTCCACTCTAGCCACTTCACTGATCTGCTGGATAGAATGTATTGGCTAGTGGTAGGATCTCCCAGCAGCCACTACACTCCAGACGCACCATCCAATCAGTGAGCGGGGAGCAGGGCTAGTGAGCGGCAGCTCTGGGGAGGACGCAGCAGTTCTGAACTCCATGTCTTCTGGGGTGGGTGCGGTGGCCGGGCTTCAGTTCCTGCAGGCAGAGCTGCACATCCAGCAGGTGAGGCCATCATATCTCTAGTGGGCATTAGTGTTTACAGCTGCTTTAACCAGGGCATTGTGGGTAATGGGCGGGGCCATAGTCTCCGCTGGGGCATTGTGGGTAATTGGGGGGGGGGGCTCTCTAGTCTTCGCTGGGACTGGTGGGGTCATAAATGGAGAGGTTTATGTGCACAACAGAAGCAGCTGCACAGCGCAGGCCAAGTCTTCATGCATGGCTGTCGTCGCACAGGAGGCTGGAGGGGCGGGTGTATAACAGCACCTAGCGGAGACGGCGCGGCCCCAACTGCACCGCTCTGCACCATTTGCGTGCGGCGCGGGGACTTCTTACAGATGCGACACCATTGTACCCGTGGGATTGGTTTACTGGGCTAACAGCTGGCCACGGGTTCCCGTAAAAGGGAAGTCCGCGCCAATATCTGCAGTGGCCGAAGGTTCGTGGCCACTGACTGGTGCCCGCTCATTACCTCGTGTGAACATGGCAGCGATGAGCGGACTAACGAGGAAATGCTCATTTGTTGGCTGATGGCGTCCTTTACATGGGCTAAACATGAACGGCTCCTTGTCGTCTCTCCGTGTAAACCACAACCATAGCTGCGGATTTGGACAGCTCCCAGTGTGTGTATATATATATGTGTATATATATATATATATATATATATATATATATATATATATATATATATATATATATATATATACTGGGAGGAAGCTGCAGCAGCGCCGGGCAGCGCTCCTAGGTGATGTGTGTGTATATATATAGGCCTTAGGTTATGGCTGTGATGATAGGATTTCCTCCTGTCAAAGTTGCATCGCACACCGCACAAAAATCACGCTTTCATGCGATGCAACAGAGAGGAAGGCTCCATAGGATAACATGGGCCACGAAACCTCACGAGTCGCGGGCATATCGGGATGTCGCACCCTCCAAAACATGTGAATTGCCCCATTGGAAAGCATAGGCCGAACAAACACGTGATTTGTCGCAGTGTGACTTTGTCGCTCATGTAAACGCGGCCTGAGTATTAGGGGACTCCCTAATATATACGAGCCTCCTAACATTTAGGCCATGTTTGTAGCTTGCTGGACCACGTGGTGCTAATAATCTCCGCTGTCGGTGTCCTGCGGCAGATTTGTACGTATTGCTGCGAACGTGTCGGACGCTCCTCGACTTCACAGCAGGTTTGCTGTTTCTGTGTTCATTGTGTGAAAATCCTGCTTAAGACGTGTTCTGCCTCCGAACGCCAACCGTAAATGCGCCAATATTCAGATGGAACATAAACGGTTGTATTCCCACGTTTGAGCGTTTCACTATTACCCGACTCCAGTTTACCATATGGTGCAGCCAACATGTCTGTTCATCATATGGCAGAAGGACGGCGTAATACTTAATTTCTCCTGCGGGGGCGTTGCAGGGGAATTGAACACTTCGGCCTTTTTCACGCGGCAGAGCAAATATTGCACGTATATGAACCGCGGCTCGTTCTATCTTTGGGCGGGGCCTTGCATCACCCATTGTTTTAATGGGGCTGGCGGCAGCATCGCACCGCGTGCTAGGAGCGGACAGCCGCAGCGGGAGGGAGGGGAGGCAGTTTTATTACAAAAATGACTCACATCCACAGAAAAATCGTACGTTAGCGAGCGCGAAAACGGGCCGCGATTCACGGCCTGGTATCGCACTCACTGTGTGACATTAGCCTTACTGCCAGATCTTCCTTGGATTACAGCGGATCGCTGGGGGTTCAGCTAACCTAATGCCAACACAATGGATCTCCCAGCTTTCCTAGAACCCTCTAGAGCAGTGCTCCCCACCTCCGCCCCTCAGCGCCCCCAACAGGTCATGTACAGGATCTCGTATAGTAAGAACACCTGTGGCAATGTCTGAGGTACCGATGATAATTACATCACCTGTACAACACTGAGGAAGTCCTGAAAACATGACCTGTGGGGTCCCGAGGACTGGAGGTGGGAGTCACTGCCCTACAGTGATATGACAAAAGGAGGCTGACTGGCCATTCAGGGACTAGGAAAGCTGGGTGACAGAACTGTTGGTAACCTGATGACCATCATGGAGCCCCCTACCGCTGACACGAACAGAGCCTCGCTCGGTAGTCGTCACACCACTTGCCTCGGCTCCTGAAAACAAAGTGGTGTAGACATGTAATGATGTTGTGCAGAAGACTAGGAAAGCTGGAGGCAAGTTGTGGTGGTGGCCATATTCAGTTCACTAAGATACAAAAATATCGTGAGTTCAGAACTGCTGCGTCCTCCCCAGAGCTGCCGCTCACTAGCCCCGCCCCCGCTCACTGATTGGATGGTGCGTCTGGAGTGTATTGGCTGCTGGGAGATCCTACCACCAGCCAATACATTCTAGCCAGCAGATCAGTGAAGTGGCTAGAGTGGAGCTACTGAAGAGAGGAGCCGCTCCAATCTAGTCTTGTGGAGCTAGTGAGCGCTATATTACCTTCAGAGAGGAAGGATGGGTGGGGGGCCGCTGGATCCTGATGGGTGGGGGGCCGCTGGATCCTGATGGGTGGGGGGCCGCTGGATCCTGATGGGTGGGGCGCTGTTGGATCCTGATGGGTGGGGGGGCTGGTGGATCCTGATGGGTGGGAGGGGGGGGGGGTTGTTGGATCCTGACAGTCATCAAAGGGATGACAACCAGCTAGAACTAGGAGTAATAGATGCAATATAGACCATCCACCATAACACTGATACATATGGTTGGTGAGGAGACAAACTGTTATAGGCGTGCCGCGTGCGTGCGCCGGGCACATCTGCCGGGCCGAAGAAAGAAGATCGGGCCGCAAAGAAGAGAAGATCTGCCCGGTCCGCTACGGGTAAGTTATTCTTATTTTAGGTCTCCCGCGGATCCGGACGGCTTCCATAGGCTTCAATAGAAGCCTGCGGGAGACCCGCACCTAAATGGAGCATGTCCATTTTTTTTTTCATGCTCCACATTTTTCTTAATTCACTTTTATTGACCATCCGCGGGTATTTATCTACCTGCGGGTGGTCAATGCATCCCTATGGGGTGCGGATCCGCGTGCGGGTGATCCGCTGCGGATTTTAATTCTTCTTTTCCCCGTGGACATGAGGCCTAAAGGCTCTGCATATCCAAGTGATTCTGATATTGTTTTTTTGCCACATGTTGTACTTCATTTAGGTGGTGAAAATAGTCTGAGAAAATTAGTGTATATTTATTAAAAGCGTCAAAATTGAGAAAAAATTTATAAAAATGTAATTTATTTTCAGCCACAATATCTCAAATATGTGCAAACATACTGTACAAATCTTTGATAAGATATATATTTCCATCTGTTTACTTTATTCTGGACGCACATTAGAAAAACAGGAGACGTACAAATTTTACATTGATTTTTAACATTTTGAGGAACACTTTTTTTTCCTGCACCAAGCCAAGATTGCAAAGTCTCATGGGTGTCCAAATGATAGATCCCCCCACAAATGACCCCATTTTATAAACTACACCCCTTAATGTATTCACTGAGGGGGTCAGGAGGATTTTTACCCCACAGGTTTTGTCAAGAATTAATGCAATTTGGAGGGGAAGAAATTAAATTTCATATTTTTGCAAATATGTCATTTTAATTTTAATGATGGGCTTTTTTTCTATATTGCACATGAAGATGAGGATTGGCACCCCAAAATGGAGACCCCCCGTATGTCCCGTGTTCAGAGATATACCCATTGTGGCCCTAATCTTGTGTCCGTATGCACAATGGGGCCCAAACCGAAAGGAGCAGCCGGTGGCTTTGTGAACAGTTATTTTGCATGAAAGTGTTTTAGGTCCTATTGCTCACTTGTGGAGCCCTTGAGCACTTGGGAGAACCCCCACAAATGACCCTGTTTAAAAAACTAGACCCCTTAACGAATTCCTCTAGGGCTGTGCTGCGTATTTTGACCCACAGTATTTGAATGAATCTGAGCAAAGCAGAAGGAAAAAAGTTAAAGTTGTACTACCTCTAGCTTGGATACAAAATGTGAAACAGATCCTGTTGTATCGCCTCTAGCTTGGATACAAGACGTGATATGGGTGGGCAAGCTGCCACTTGGGATGCATTATGCATTGACACTTGGGGGTCAGGATAACAGCATGCTGACAATAGAGGGCAATGTATAGCTTTATGTCTTTGGTGATGTTAAATTCATTCTCTGTGGCTGATTTTACACAAGTGAGCACTATATCAGCCCGAGAAACTCAAACCTATATCTCGCATGGCAAATATGCGAGTGTGTCTGCCAGTGCAGTGCGCCTTGTAAGAACAATGCATTGCGATGTGTGTATGTGTCTAAAATATATACACATACATACACACATACATATACAAACACACACACACCGCTGTAGGAGCAACTGTAAGAAACAAAATAAATGGTGGGAATATGGCGGCCGCCTGATCTTTCACGCACATAGTATTCATAGGGGAGGTCCTATATTTTCTCGGTCAAGTATTAACGGGAGAGAATACTGCTGGTGAAAACGAAACCACAGAAAGCTTAGGCTTAGTTTTGTCCCAATATACGGCCGTGACAATCACCAGCGATGCTTTTTTTTTTTAGAGGATTAAATCGCATCGCTGCCGCGCACATTAAAAACCACATGTTTTTGTTTAACGCGCAAGTCGGTAGGACTTTCCAGTGTTAACATTGCAGCGCATATTTGTCGCCTTGTGATGCGATAAAACGCAGCCTCCATAGGATTACATGGGAGATTTTAAAAAACGCACTGCGCAGAAGGACACAGCAGGCTGCGATTTTCTCTCTCAACATCACATCAGTGAAAACCTTGCTGAAGGGAAGGGAACCGTCGGGAATCATTGGCTGCGAAATCTGCTTTTTTTTTTTTTTCAATAACCAACGCATCGGTTAAAAATGGCGCGATTTTACCCGCCGGTTTGAAACCACCCTAGAGAAAAATAGGGCAAAAAGATGGAGAACTGGGAGGTGACCCGCTAATCTCTATGGTGCTGTAAGTTTGGGTAAATCCAATAGGTGGTGCAACACGTTTCTGTAAAACCAACAGAGGGCGCTGCAATGTTACTGTAGAAACCAATGGACAGCATGGCAGGTAGCTATACATAAACTATACAAAATCTGATTGGTTGCTGCTGCCGCCGCCATTTTTTTAAAAGGTACGCTCAGTTCTTTCATAGAGAACAAGAAGGTAGGTACTTACAATTCAGGTAGGTAGGTTCAGTTTGGGCCTGGGAGAGACTCCAGTGGAGACTGACGGAAAAATGGCTGCTTACAACCTGTGGTCCTTGTTTCGGGTGCGTGTGTCACCATCGATCTAATGTATCTTACTGCATAGATATATATCTAGCTATAAAAATAGATAGTTATATATCAATATAGATATTTCTAAAAATATCTAGCTTTACGTATAAATTTAAACTTCTATAGTTATAGTTTTGTAAGGCTGAAAACAGACATACAGAATTTGTATTATTATCAGCATTATTCTTATAATTGCCATTGATGTTATTCCAGGGTCAGGTAATACACTGCATGAGGCTTTGACCAATTTTTACTATTTTAGGTAAAAAGCTGCATTGACTGCACTTCTGCATTTAGTGCGATATGGTAGGACTGCAAGCAAAGCCTGAGACAAGATCTTGGTGCGCCCCATGACAATACATATCAGGTAGGTATCCTGCCCTAGAGGTATGAAGGCACCATACAGCAGCACTCATCTGTAATCCAACCTGCAGGGACATTGTGTGCTGCTGTAATGCCCCAAAGTTACTGTAAGATTCTATTGCTTTACTGGTTTTTGCTTTTTTTGGTGTTTTTTATCTTTCATCCCAGTGCTACAAAGACCGAGGACAGAAAGCTCTGGCACTGAAATACTGTGATGAGGCTTCAGCCATGCCACCTGTTACTAAAGAGGTGAGGACTGTCAGTAGTAACGTGGTAACACAATTCAACTGTTATTTCAGCCATTGATTTACTGACCTACTCCACTGCTTACTGTATTGATTCTCTAGAATAGAGCCTCCATAGCCGCCTGTTCCCCATCTTCTATACTAGAAGCTAGAAGTGGTACAACGCAGTACTAGAGTCCCCTTCCCTGTCCTTATCTTATCTTTTATCCAAGCTACAAGGCGTACAACAGGGTACTAGAGCCTCCATTCCCATCTGTATAACCTCTTGTATCCAAGCTAGAAGTGGTACAACAGGATACCAGAGCCTCCTTGCCCACGTTTCATGTTTTGTCACCAGCTGCTTCCTTTGGGTAAGTGAGAATAGTGAGAATTTTGGCCCATGTGAAAGGGGAATTACTGTATGCTAAACTGTTCACTTCATTTTCATTACCTTCTATGACATTTATGGAAATGACACGGCACAGATTATTGTTAGGGGTTCCATCACACTCCCCTTCTGTAGCCGCACCGCCTCCACGCTCCCCTCATGTAAGCCCACTTTCCTAGTGTAACCGTATTGTCACCACACCCCCCTTAGGTAACCATACCGTCTTCACACTCCCCGCATGTAACCATACCACGGTTCGAAAAGTGTCATAATAGAGCCTTAAAGGGGTTCTGTCATTAAAAACAAAAAAATATACTGTATACTTACCTATTGCTCCCCAGGGAGCCTGCTTACCTCTTCTTCTTATCCCAAATCTTCTCCTGGAGCCGCTTGTCACTTCGGTCACGTGACCTCCAGCAACCCGATTTTCCTCCATCCGGTCAAAAAGTGTACATTGCGCTACCTTCCGCTTCCTTCACTAGTGACGTATGCGTACATTGCCTTGTCAGGAAGCGCGGAATGAAAGCAGCCGTGCGAGACAATGGCGCGACTGCGCACGTGCGAACCCGGCACACGACTGCGCATGCAGCTATCCTGGAGATAGCTATAGTCTATGGAATATACACGGGCTTTAGCCTTGGCAGTCGTCGTCTTTAAAATCTATGTATAGCTACCTCCCATGCTGTCCATTGGTTTCTACAGTAACATTGCAGCGCCCTCTATTGGTTTTACAGAAACGTGCTGCACCTATGCTCCCTTTAATAAATGATCCCCAAATAGGGGACGTATCAGATGCAACACGCTCAGGCAGCACTCCGGGCGCACCCACAATGCTCTGAGGGAGCTGGAAGACCTTTGCATAGCCCCACCCAACGCTTTATCAACCGCGCCCTCCCCCCTCCCCCTCACACCCTCCTCAGTCCTTCCTCTTGCACCGTGCTCACGCATCCTAGGCTTGCAGAGCCTGCAGGACTCGTCACCTCCCTACGCAGGATGGTTAAGCAGACGATGACACTAGAAGCAAGCACTAGTTTGCCTCTGAAGGTGCGTCCGTCGGTCGTTTTGAGAGATCTCTTTTGGTGGACGCATTTCGAGTGGGGACGGACGGAAACTTTTTCCCAAAAAAAGGAAAATTGGCTTCGAGCCCATAGGGCTTTATTGGCTTCCCCTGGGCTGGCATTAGTAGACCCTAGTAAGAATAACTATAGATCAGCATGGTCATCTGAAGAAGTTAAAATGTACAGCAGGCCTTTTTTTTTTCCCGCCATACATAAATAAATTCATCCATCCATCCATAACTATAGATTATATAGAGAAATAAATCTTGCTATTTGTATAGCGATAGATAGATAGATAGAGTGAGTAGATTATAGACATACATTATATCCAGATGATAGATTTTAGATTATTTATATCTGTGTAGATTTTATCATCTATATTAATTATATAATAGATCTATGGATTATCTATCTATCAATCAATAGATCTATTATATAATCAACATACATTATAGAATCTACATATATACATAATACAGCTTTATGTGTTTGTGTATGTATGTAGATATATAAATATATATATATATATATATATATATATATCATCTAAAATCTATCTTTAATCTATATGCACAAGATCTATAATTCAGATATAATCTATATCTATAATCTACATAATTAATAAATAGATAGATTCATTCAGTCATACTCATTCATTCATACATACATACATACATACACACTGTATGCAAATGAGCCAGGTGTCTGGCAGGCTGGTGTCACTGCATTGTGATGTCATCAATTTAGAAGTATAAATACCGGACTTGGCAGCCATGTTAGTCAGTCTCTGCTGCAGCTCGTGGACTGGAGGTGGGGGATCCCCTATCTCCTCCGAGAAGCCACAGAACTGGACCCTTTTTATTTTTAGCAGAGTGCATTTTTAATGCAGCACACAAGGGGGAGACAGCGGCCTACCAAAATCTACTGGGTCATATGACGTGGCTGGCGGTGGGCGGGGAAGCGGTTTTTACTCTATCTTCCGCTGTGCTACAGCGGAAGATAGCGTGACGCACTGCTTCCATTGACTAGAATGGAGGCCGGCCGCGCGTACACCCGCGGCAAATAAAGCATACCGCGGGTGAGGTCAGGTGATTTCACGGTGCGGAATTCCACGATGGAATTCCGCACCGTGAGCATTGAGCTATTGGGTTCAATAGAACCTAATAGCTGCGGGCAACGCAGCAGATTTACGCAGCATAAATCCCTCCGTGGGAATGAGCCCTAACTTTAGCCAGCAGAAGGCGCCATAGTATAAGGCAGAAAAAGAAAAGCCCCATGGCAACCCAAATCCAAAATTGGATTGCAGAGGGTTAAAGAGGCCCTGTCCTTTTTAGAACGACGGGGGTAAAATCATACGTCCTGATCAGCCCCGCCCCTGACACGTTGGCGCTTTGCGATAAATAAGTGGGTTTTGTGTTGCAGTTTGGGTACCCAGTCTCTAAAAGGTTCGCCATCACTGATATAGAGGAAGCCCCGACATGTTGGATACACATGGGAGTGCAGCGCCAAAAACGCATGGAACCGTAGTAACAGTGTGAAAATGGCCTTATAAAGATATATGTTTACATTTAGGCTGGATTCCGATGAGCTTACGCATATTTGCACAGACAAAGAAATAACACGCAACGATTATCTCAGCTAGTGAAATAGACAATTAGTATAATATGCGTTCTTTCCCTATGAGAATGTGCGAGAAAATATAGTATGCTGCGTATTTTTTTGTGCGAACGAAATGCACATGGAAAATACGCGCCTGTGAACAAACCCATTGAAATCAATCATTTCTATTTTCTGTGACTTTCGTAGGTGCAACTGCCCCAGAACAAATGGAATCCTGTCCCCTTCACCAGCAGTTTACACTCCGTGCCAGTGCGCGGAAGTTTGGAAATTGCTACGAGATGACAGGCGCCGCCCGATCTTCACCACCTAAATCAAGTACAACATGTGGCAAAAAAACAATATCAGAATCACTTGGATATGCAGAGCCTTTAGGCCTCATGTCCACGGGGAAAAGAAGAATTAAAATCCGCAGCGGATCACCCGCACGCGGATCCGCACCCCATAGGGATGCAATGACCACCCGCGGATAGATAAATACCTGCGGATGGTCAATAAAAGTGAATTAATAAAAATGTGGACATGCTCCATTTAGGTGCGGGTCTCCCGCGGGGACGGCTCCCGCAGGCTTCTATTGAAGCCTATAGAAGCCGTCCGGATCCGCGGGAGACCTAAAATAAGAATAACTTACCCGTAGCGGACCGGGCAGATCTTCTTTCTTCGGCCCGGCGGATGTGCCCGGCGCACGCGCGCGGCACGCCTATAGCAGTTTGTCTCCTCACCAACCATATGTATCAGTGTTATGGTGGATGGTCTATATTGCATCTATTACTCCTAGTTCTAGCTGGTTGTCATCCCTTTGATGACTGTCAGGATCCAGCAGCCCCCCACCCATCCTTCCCCTCTGAAGGTAATATGGAGCTCACTAGCTCCACAAGACTAGATTGGAGCGGCTCCTCTCTTCAGTAGCTCCACTCTAGCGACTTCACTGATCTGCTGGCTAGAATGTATTGGCTGGTGGTAGGATCTCCCAGCAGCCACTACACTCCAGACGCACCATCCAATCAGTGAGCGCGGGGCGGGGCTAGTGGGCGGCAGCGCTGGGGAGGACGCAGCAGTTCTGAACTTCATGTCTTTTGGGGTGGGTGCGGTGGCCTTCAGTTCCTGCAGGCAGAGCTGCACATCCAGCAGGTGAGGCCATCATATCTCTAGTGGGCATTAGTGTTTACAGCTGCTTTAACCAGGGCATTGTGGGTAATGGGCGGGGCCATAGTCTCCGCTGGGGCATTGTGGGTAATGGGGGGGGGCTCTCTAGTCTTCGCTGGGACTAGTGGGGTCATAAATAAAGAGAGGTTTATGCGCACAACAGAACCATCTGCACAGCGCAGGCCGAGTCTTCATGCATGGCTGCTGCCGCACAGGAGGCTGGAGGGGCGGGTGAATAACAGCACCTAGCGGACATGGCGCGGCCCCAACTGCACCGCTCTGCGCCATCTGCGTGCAGCACGGGGACTTCTTACAGATGCGACACCATTGTACCCTTTACATTCCACGGTCAGCATAGATTGCTGTCAGTCCCAACCAGCTCCCACTGTGAACCCTTTACATTCCACGGTCAGCATAGATTGCTGTCAGCCCCAGCCAGCTCCCTCTGTGAACCCTTTACATGTCACGGTCAGCATAGATTGCTGTCAGCCCAAGCCAGCTCCCTCTGTAAACCTTTTACATGCCACGGTCAGCATAGATTGCTGTCAGCCCCAGCCAGCTCCCTCTGTAAACCCTTTACATGCCGTGGTCAGCATTTATTGCTTTCAATCCCAGCCAGCTCCCACTGTGAACCCTTTACATGCCGCGGTCAGCCAAGATGGCTGTCAGTCCCAGCCAGCTCCCTCTGCGAACCCTTTACATGCCGCGGTCAGCATAGATTGCTGTCAGCCCCAGCCAGCTCCCTCTGTAAACCCTTTACATGTCGCGATCAGCGTAGATGGCTGTCAGTCCCAGCCAGCTCCCTCTGTAAACCTTTTACATGCCCAGTCAGCATAGATTGCTGTCAGCCCCAGCCAGCTTCCTCTGTGAACCCTTTACATGCCGCGGTAAGCATAGATTGCTGTCAGTCCCAGCCAGCTTCCTCTGTGAACCCTTTACATGCCACGGTCAGCATAGATTGCTGTCAGTCCCAACCAGCTCCCTCTATAAACCCTTTACATGCCACGGTCAGCATAGATTGCTGTGAGCCCCAGCCAGCTCCCACTGTGAACCCTTTACATGCCACGGTCAGCATAGATTGCTGTCAGTCCCAGCTAGCTCCCATTGTGAAGCCTTTACATGTCACGGTCAGCATAGATTGCTGTCAGCCCCAGCCAGCTCCCTCTTTGACCACTTTACATGCCGTGGTCAGCATAGATTGCAGTCAGTCCCAGCCAGCTCCCTCTGTGAACCCTTTACATGCCACGATCAGCATAGATTGCTGTCAGTCCCAGCCAGCTCCCACTGTGGGATAGTACAATCTCAGATTCTGCTCCCACGAGTTTACAGCAAGTACCAGCCACCCAGGACATAAGTTATCTCTTAAGGGGTTAAACCCTTAATGCCACCGGATGTACGTCTGTCCTGGCTGTGTGGTACTTGCCACAACAGGACACAAACGTACATCATGTGGATGGCGTGGGATCAGAAGCTGAGCTCACACCATCCGATAGCGGGCTTCCCACTGCTACAGCAGGGTACCTAAGGATAGCGATCCCTACTATTAAACTCCTACATTCTGTTGAGATGGCAGCAAGTAGAGGATTCCCTGAGGGAGCATGCTCCCTATGTTATGTCGTCTGGCCCTTGTAATCGTGGCGGGCCGATTGGTTGCCATGACAACAGGTGTCCCTGCTTGCCATTACCTATGATCACTACTGTAACTGATGAGGCATTGCGGTACAGAAGCCTCTTGTATAATCATGGCTGTTGTGGCCCCTATAGAGAGAGATATAGATATTCAACTTTTCTGTGCATTTTCCTCTATTTCATATGGGGGGGGGTGAAGACCCCCATATTTGGTATCACCATATCCGTAATGGCCTGTACAATACACTGAATACACTATCAAACACAGAAAAACTGGAGAAAGACAAACCTCTAATAAATGGAGGCAAAATACTAAGTGATCAAAAGTATGGACCCAAAATGGGGCAAAAAGCTCGTCACGTAGAAAGCAAGGCCTCACATACCTCTGACCGGGAAAGATGCAGAAGTTATGGGATGCTGAATGCGGGGATGGGAAAAGAACTTCCAAAACCAAGTGTTGTGTTTGATATGGAGATAATCTGCCCCCCGCAGGACACAATGTATCCGGGCATTAATGCTGGAATACATCACAGGCGTCGAGAGATGGGAAAATAAGAACTACACTTCACCAGGCCTCATATGGCCATGTCCTCAAGGGGCTTCCAAGAAATACATTGACCCCTGGGGAAGGGGGGGACAAACACAGGGCAGTCAGAATATGACAGTCATGGGACCAGCCCTCCGGAACAGGACCAATGCTCTCTACAGGTGCCAGGAGCAGAAGAATGATGATGTCATCATCCGGCTCCACTACATACACCGCGTCGGCCGACACTCCACCCCTCCCACAACAGGCGTCCGGCAGTGTGAAGGGACCACACAGGCGCCAGGAGCAGGATGATGATGTCATCATCCAACTCCGCGCCGGCCGACCCTCCACCCCTCCCACAACAGTTGTCTGGTAGTGTGAGGAGACCACACGGGTGCCAGGAGCAGAAGAATGATGATGTCATCAACCAGCTCCGCGCTGTACACTGCATTGGCCAACCCTCCACCCCCTCCCACAACAGGCAGTGCGGCAAGGGAGTAACGCACTCCATGCACAGTCTTTATATGGTGGGGGCCTCTGAGTTCCCTCACCGCAGGGGCCGGTTTGCAATTGTGACACCTGACGGTACACCTATGCTTTTCCTAAAGGCACACAATCTGCTGGTCAGTACGATTAAGGGCGCCCACCCACTGGCGATTTTTTTCCCTGCGAAATTCGCAGCATTTTGTTCTCTGCAGGGGTCTACGGGACTTGTAATGTTAAAATTGCGATCGCGCAAAATCGCGATAAATTGCGATTTTGCGCGATCGCGATTTTAACATTACAAGTCCCATAGACCACTGCAGAGAAAAAAATGCTGCGAATTTCGCAGGGGGGAAAAAAAAATAAAAAAATAAAAATCGCCAGTGCGTCGGCGCCCTAAGGGTTAATACATTTGTGGCATTTATGCGCATCGTTTACTTAGACTAGTAACGTCCCCGCGCTCTCGTGGAAGGTTGTACATACACTGGAACTATAAGATTTGGGCTCTCCCATTCCCCGACCATAGATGCAAAAACTTCAGACGAGACACCCAATGAGTATTCCGGAAATTTCTCCCCCCACCCCCGAAACAAATACCAATCATCATCTTCCGCCAGGAGCTGTCATGTCCACAGCCCCCAGGGCTTTAATCCTCAGAGTGAGCATGTTTTTACGGCCCTAGGGATCAAAAACACTATAGGGTGGTCAATAAGGGGTTAAGGAGCAAACAGACTTTGTCTCTAAGGCCTCTCTATTTTAGTTTGTTTCAGCCCTTTTTAACGCCCCTCATCACCTATTGTAATGATGGAGTGCGTTACACAACGCTGTTGAGCACGTTTGAAAATGGCGTTCGAAAACACTTTAAAATGCAGCATTTTACCAGACGCCTGTGTGAAAGCAGCCTTAGGGCTCATGTCCACGGGCGTATACGTAACACACTGTGGGTCTCCTGCGGTGTTTTACAAATTGCAACCAATACTCTCTGCCGGCAGATAGACGGCAGAGGCCGCGTATGTGGTAAGTATAGCACTGTGCATGCCCACTAATTTCACATCACGGACATGCGCAGTTTGATTTTTTTTTTTTAATTCCCGCTCTGTTCAGAGCAGGAGAGTGTATCGAAACACTGCCCTCTTGCAATTTGGAATTTCTGCGGTTTTGTTTTTACCACTTCTTTTCCCGCCCGTTATTTGTGCGCTCGGGAAAAGATAATACCTGCCCTATCATGTAGTGACAGTACCTGCAGGGAAGATCGGGCGGCGCCGTAGCAATTTCCAAACTTCCGCGCACTGGCACGGAGTGTAAACTGCTGGTGAAGGGGACAGGATTCCATTTGTTCTGGGGCAGTTGCACCTATGAAAGTCACAGAAAATAGAAATGATTGATTTCAATGGGTTTGTTCACAGGCGCGTATTTTCCATGTGCATTTCGATCTCACAAAAAAATACGCAGCATACTATATTTTCTCGTACATTCTCATAGGGAAAGAACGCATATTATACTAATTGTCTATTTCACTAGCTGAGATAATCGTTGCGTGTTATTTCTTTGTCTGTGCAAATATGCGTAAGCTCATCGGAATCCAGCCTAAATGTAAACATATATCTTTATAAGGCCATTTTCACACTGTTTTTCCTCTTACTACGGTTCCATGCGTTTTTGGCGCTGCACTCCCATGTGTATCCAACATGTCGGGGCTTCCTCTATATCAGTGATGGCGAACCTTTTAGAGACTGGGTACCCAAACTGCAACACAAAACCCACTTATTTATCGCAAAGCGCCAACGTGTCAGGGGCGGGGCTGATCAGGACGTATGATTTTACCCCCGTCGTTCTAAAAAGGACAGGGCCTCTTTAACCCTCTGCAATCCAATTTTGGATTTGGGTTGCCATGGGGCTTTTCTTTTTCTGCCTTATACTATGGCGCCTTCTGCTGGCTAAAGTTAGGGCTCATTCCCACGGAGGGATTTATGCTGCGTAAATCTGCTGCGTTGCCCGCAGCTATTAGGTTCTATTGAACCCAATAGCTCAATGCTCACGGTGCGGAATTCCACCGTGAAATCACCTGACCTCACCCGCGGTATGCTTTATTTGCCGCGGGTGTACGCGCGGCCGGCCTCCATTCTAGTCAATGGAAGCAGTGCGTCACGCTATCTTCCGCTGTAGCACAGCGGAAGATAGAGTAAAAACCGCTTCCCCGCCCACCGCCAGCCACGTCATATGACCCAGTAGATTTTGGTAGGCCGCTGTCTCCCCCTTGTGTGCTGCATTAAAAATGCACTCTGCTAAAAATAAAAAGGGTCCAGTTCTGTGGCTTCTCGGAGGAGATAGGGGATCCCCCACCTCCAGTCCACGAGCTGCAGCGGAGACTGACTAACATGGCTGCCAAGTCCGGTATTTATACTTCTACATTGATGACCTCACAATGCAGTGACATCAGCCTGCCAGACACCTGGCTCATTTGCATACAGTGTGTATGTATGTATGTATGTATGAATGAATGAGTATGACTGAATGAATCTATCTATTTATTAATTATGTAGATTATAGATATAGATTATATCTGAATTATAGATCTTGTGCATATAGATTAAAGATAGATTTTAGATGATATATATATATATATATATATATATATATATATTTATATATCTACATACATACACAAACACATAAAGCTGTATTATGTATATATGTAGATTCTATAATGTATGTTGATTATATAATAGATCTATTGATTGATAGATAGATAATCCATAGATCTATTATATAATTAATATAGATGATAAAATCTACACAGATATAAATAATCTAAAATCTATCATCTGGATATAATGTATGTCTATAATCTACTCACTCTATCTATCTATCTATCTATCTATCTATCGCTATACAAATAGCAAGATTTATTTCTCTATATAATCTATAGTTATGGATGGATGGATGAATTTATTTATGTATGGCGGGGAAAAAAAAAGGCCTGCTGTACATTTTAACTTCTTCAGATGACCATGCTGATCTATAGTTATTCTTACTAGGGTCTACTAATGCCAGCCCAGGGGAAGCCAATAAAGCCCTATGGGCTCGAAGCCAATTTTCCTTTTTTTGGGAAAAAGTTTCCGTCCGTCCCCACTCGAAATGCGTCCACCAAAAGAGATCTCTCAAAACGACCGACGGACGCACCTTCAGAGGCAAACTAGTGCTTGCTTCTAGTGTCATCGTCTGCTTAACCATCCTGCATAGGGAGGTGACGAGTCCTGCAGGCTCTGCAAGCCTAGGATGCGTGAGCACGGTGCAAGAGGAAGGACTGAGGAGGATGTGAGGGGGAGGGGGGAGGGCGCGGTTGATAAAGCGTTGGGTGGGGCTATGCAAAGGTCTTCCAGCTCCCTCAGAGCATTGTGGGTGCGCCCGGAGTGCTGCCTGAGCGTGTTGCATCTGATACGTCCCCTATTTGGGGATCATTTATTAAAGGGAGCATAGGTGCAGCACGTTTCTGTAAAACCAATAGAGGGCGCTGCAATGTTACTGTAGAAACCAATGGACAGCATGGGAGGTAGCTATACATAGATTTTAAAGACGACGACTGCCAAGGCTAAAGCCCGTGTATATTCCATAGACTATAGCTATCTCCAGGATAGCTGCATGCGCAGTCGTGTGCCGGGTTCGCACGTGCGCAGTCGCGCCATTGTCTCGCACGGCTGCTTTCATTCCGCGCTTCCTGACAAGGCAATGTACGCATACGTCACTAGTGAAGGAAGCGGAAGGTAGCGCAATGTACACTTTTTGACCGGATGGAGGAAAATCGGGTTGCTGGAGGTCACGTGACCGAAGTGACAAGCGGCTCCAGGAGAAGATTTGGGATAAGAAGAAGAGGTAAGCAGGCTCCCTGGGGAGCAATAGGTAAGTATACAGTATATTTTTTTGTTTTTAATGACAGAACCCCTTTAAGGCTCTATTATGACACTTTTCGAACCGTGGTATGGTTACATGCGGGGAGTGTGAAGACGGTATGGTTACCTAAGGGGGGTGTGGTGACAATACTGTTACACTAGGAAAGTGGGCTTACATGAGGGGAGCGTGGAGGCGGTGCGGCTACAGAAGGGGAGTGTGATGGAACCCCTAACAATAATCTGTGCCGTGTCATTTCCATAAATGTCATAGAAGGTAATGAAAATGAAGTGAACAGTTTAGCATACAGTAATTCCCCTTTCACATGGGCCAAAATTCTCACTATTCTCACTTACCCAAAGGAAGCAGCTGGTGACAAAACATGAAACGTGGGCAAGGAGGCTCTGGTATCCTGTTGTACCACTTCTAGCTTGGATACAAGAGGTTATACAGATGGGAATGGAGGCTCTAGTACCCTGTTGTACGCCTTGTAGCTTGGATAAAAGATAAGATAAGGACAGGCAAGGGGACTCTAGTACTGCGTTGTACCACTTCTAGCTTCTAGTATAGAAGATGGGGAACAGGCGGCTATGGAGGCTCTATTCTAGAGAATCAATACAGTAAGCAGTGGAGTAGGTCAGTAAATCAATGGCTGAAATAACAGTTGAATTGTGTTACCACGTTACTACTGACAGTCCTCACCTCTTTAGTAACAGGTGGCATGGCTGAAGCCTCATCACAGTATTTCAGTGCCAGAGCTTTCTGTCCTCGGTCTTTGTAGCACTGGGATGAAAGATAAAAAACACCAAAAAAAGCAAAAACCAGTAAAGCAATAGAATCTTACAGTAACTTTGGGGCATTACAGCAGCACACAATGTCCCTGCAGGTTGGATTACAGATGAGTGCTGCTGTATGGTGCCTTCATACCTCTAGGGCAGGATACCTACCTGATATGTATTGTCATGGGGCGCACCAAGATCTTGTCTCAGGCTTTGCTTGCAGTCCTACCATATCGCACTAAATGCAGAAGTGCAGTCAATGCAGCTTTTTACCTAAAATAGTAAAAATTGGTCAAAGCCTCATGCAGTGTATTACCTGACCCTGGAATAACATCAATGGCAATTATAAGAATAATGCTGATAATAATACAAATTCTGTATGTCTGTTTTCAGCCTTACAAAACTATAACTATAGAAGTTTAAATTTATACGTAAAGCTAGATATTTTTAGAAATATCTATATTGATATATAACTATCTATTTTTATAGCTAGATATGAAATGTGTGAGTAAAGAGAATTCTGAAGGCATCCATTGAAACAAATATGTTTGTGTGAAGCGGCCCTTACTGTACTTTTGTTAGCACGAATCAAGCACATTTGCAAGCGCAAAAAAACACGCAACCATGCCGCCATTTATTGAAATGGGCTCTCTTGGAGCGTTAAGGATATGGGAGCGTGGTCAGACCATGATATTGTTCCAATATCCGCCTGTAAAGCCCCCTCGAGGCCTGCCCGCGGCAGCAGGAACATATCTATCCTAGAATAAGATGCATGTGGCGCGGAGAGAAACGTGTAGTCCCTCTACGATCCATGCATGCACCTCCACACGTCGTATAATTCTTCTGAGTGTATGATTGGGACAATGGGTGACATGCCCCTGCCGCTCGCGGTGGAGTCCAAGGTAGGGTCCACCACTGAGTTTAGATCTCCTCCGATCACCAAATTCCCCTCTCGAATTTTAGCCACTTCGGAAAGAACATGTTTGAAGAATTTGGCCTGCCTTTTAAATGGGAAGTAGACATTTACTAGAGTGTAGGTGGTGGCGTTAATTACGCAGACTAATATTAGAAATCGCCCGCCTGGGTCCACGTATACGTTTTTTTGGGAAAATGTAACGTTCCGGCTAATGGCTATCATTACGCCTTTCTTTTTTTTCCCTTCATTTGATGCCAGGAAAATGTTTGGAAATTTAGGGTGGTTGCAGGGGGGGTGTTTATCTCTCAGGAAGTGTGTCTCTTGGGCGAGGAAGATGTCTGAGTGGGACTTAAGAGCCTGTCTCCAAAGCATGCTACGTTTATAGGGGCTGTTCAGGCCTTTTACATTTAGGGATGTGATGCTAATGGGCATAACTGGTAGGTGGTTTATACGCTGGGGAGTCGTTGTGTTTTTTCATATTAAGTATGGTGGGGGGGGGTAGGGAAGTGGCCTCCTACTGAACCTTTTATAACTATATTTGACATAAGGAAAAAAAACATCATTAACAGTTAACAAAATCAAAATATTGTTCATCCAGCGCCTATCTGCACTGGATGAATGAACCTTAGGTAGGGGTGGCATTTTAAACCATCCACTTTAGGCTCCGTAAAGGAGAAATATAACTATGGGTTCAAGACCCTTTACAACATCAATTTATGCGTGTCTGCCATGCTTATCTGATGTTTTCCAGTCTTGTTCGATTCTTGTAGGAGATTCTACCGCCGTCCTCAGAGGCTTCTGAAGGATAGGGATCCCCCATTGTTTCAGGAACGAGACGCCTTCTTCTGGCGAGGTGGCAACCTGGATGGTTCCATTTTTTGAGATCAGTAGTTTGGTTGGGAATCCCCATCTATACTTGATGTGCGCCTCTCGTAGTGCTGCTGTAACTTCTGTAAACTTTCTCCGAGACTGCAGAGTGGCGGCTGAAAGATCTGGAAATATTTGTATGTCTTCATATTGAGCATAAAACGCTGCGTCTCTGCGGTGAGAACACAATTGTGGACGTGAGCCCTAAGGCTGGAGCTCTATGGAGTCTTTCGCCATGCCATGGGTCATGTGACCAAAGATCGCTGTGCAGCCCTGTGAACTTGCATTCTCAAATATATCAATGGGGTCGCGCAAGTTCCCACAACCTATAGATTGCTAAAACCTCACCGAGGTTGGATTTTTGCAATATATTGGTCGCAGCTACTTGTGAGTTGTATCGCAACTCCATTGTCTTCAGTAAGGCCAGCTGCACACAACCACTTCACATTCCGAATACGGGATACCACAGCGGAATCTGGCCGTTACCCCAGCCGGCGACCCTGCGTTCCTGCAGAATCTGTAATGCGGATGACCGCGAGTGTGAAGGAAGTAGCAGTAGTATGTATCTTTCAATGTATGTGATTTGCTGCAGATCCTCCGTGTGGACGACAACTGCGGATTGAACAATAGGAAACTGGTGGTGTGAAGCCGGCCCGAGAGTGTGAGGTCGCAGGGCTATACAGCAATCTTGGTCGCGTAGCACTAGTCTCATTGCATGACTACGACTCCGCCGTTCATGGGAGCTCAGTGCTTGACCATCTCCGTCAGCTCGACAGAAGTGAATGGAGAAGTAGTCACACGTTTAAAGAAATCTCATCCATATAATGTTGTCTCTATTGTATATATTGTTATTATGCTGTCTCCATATGTGTATATGTCTGTATATGTGTGTGTGTATGTATATATATATTTTTTTTTTTTTCTTTTTCTTTCCTGAGGAAGCGAAGCATGCCTTGAGGCTTGTGTTCTGGATGTTTTAAAACTCTGCTAAAACCACTGATTACCAATGATCTATTGGTGGGCAATTAAAAAAAAAAAACAGTAATGGAGCTAAAAGTGATGTAGAAGTAGTAGCCGTGAAAAGGAGTGGAGGTTGGAGGGGTCTGTAGAGGGCCCCAAGCTAAACTTATGCACCCGAGCCCATGAGCCTCTATCTACGCCCCTGCTCTGGGTAATATGCAAATAAGGGAGCTGGCATGAATCCTCCTTAGGGAGAGCAACTACAAACTGAGTAAGCAGATGCACCTGGCCATGCACGCTCCTCTGGGTAATATGCAAATAAGGGAGCTGGCATAAATCCTCCTTAGGGAGAGCAAGTACAAATTGAGTAAGTAGACGCACCTGGCTGTGCACGCTCCTCTGGGTAATATGCAAATGAAGGAGCTGGCATGAATCCTCCTTAGGGAGAGCACCTACAAACTGAGTAAGGAGACGAACCTGGCCATGCACGCTCCTCTGGGTAATATACAAATAAGGGAACTGTCATGAATCCCCCTAACGGAGAGCAACTGCAAACTGAGTAAGTAGACGCACCTGGCCATGCACGCTCCTCTGGGTAATATGCAAATGAGGGAGCTGGCTGCGTAATTGCGCAGGAGAGGAACACACCCAGAACTCGTTAGACTAATTTCAATAGCTGGGATCAGCGGTGGGTATCTTTCTGAATGCACAAAAGCCAGCAAAATATCTGCAGATGCGAATACACATACGCGGGCAAGCGCAATATCGCTACAAGAAAATCAGACTGATATCGCACTCATAAAGCTGCTTTCATACAAATGTTTTCTCGCAGATAAATGTCGCCCACAAATCGTCGCCATGTAAAGCATTGGACTCCAATGCATTCATTCACACGGGCGATTATTATCCCCCCTCCCCTCCCGCACAGCATCAAAATATGAGCCATGACCTATTTTTTGACAAAAACCGCAGAGAGGGGGAGGGAGTTTACCGGCACTTGTTGCAGAAGACAGCGGGCTTCTATTTAGCTATTAAGGCTTAACAAAAGCCATTCTGCCGACCGCGGCAGCGGAGTCCATTCACGCGATGCAGCCCTGTGAATGGACGAGACAGCGCTAATTCCAAAAGGGATTAGATTGCAGCAATGCTGCGCTGCCGCAATTCTTCCACGCGATGCCTTTGCGTGTGAATGCAACGCTTGTATGAAAGAGGCCTAAAGCTGCGGGGTTTTTTTCTCCCCCCTTCCCCCAATGCACAGAATTAGGGGCTTATTCACACGGGCATATTTTTCATCAGTATTTTGTGAGCCAAAACCAGAAGTGTAGAGAAAGTCTAATTGGGAAGATTTTCATTTCTTCCGTATTTTGCGCCCGTTCCTGGTTTGGCTCACAAAATACTGATGTATAATTCCGCTGCGGAAAACCGCTGCGGATTTAAAATCCGAATTTGCCCGTGGACATGAGGCCTAAGGCGGATTTTAACTCTTCTCCTGCCCGCGGATCCGCATCCCCTAGGGATGCATTGATCTCCCGCGGGTAGATAAATACCCGCGGATGGTCAATAAAAGTGATTTTTTTAAAAATTGAGCATGAAAAAATCTGGACCGTGCTCCATTTTCGTGCGGGAGACCAAAATCGGAATTTACTCACCTGCTCCGGATCTTCCCTTCGCCGCGGCTGGCTGTATAACATATCCAGTCGTGTGAGACCGGCCTTCGGTAGATCACTACCTTTTTATCACGTGACCAGGGACAGCTCAACGAGACCACCGATCACTGCTCCAGGCTCTCGGTGACCTTTGTTAGCCGGGAACACAGAGATTTAAAATTTTCCGGGCTCCCCAGCTGCTGCGCATGTGTCTGGCATTTTAAGGCAGGTTCATGCGCAGAAGCCGGAGAAGGTCCACGGAGGAGGATCACATCGAGGTTCAAATACGGAGGCCTCCGGTAAGAAGTTTCATCTCCTCTCACCGATCAAAGAGGGGAGGTTAAACTTCAACTTTTTCTTAACTTTTACATGATCGCCGTTATCCAACCGAGGATAAGGATCCCATCGGGGGACATCGCCGGAGGCCTTAGGGAAGAATTTTCACCTTCCCTTACGGATTGGATTCGTGACAGGAGGTGAAGCTGTAACTCTTTTACTTTTACATGATCGCCGTTATCCATTGGCTAATGGCAATCACGTGACTGGGGACCACGTACTGCGGCCCACCATGAAATCTCCAGGCTCTCGGCTATGTTTGGTAGCCAGGAGCAGGGATATCTTAAATTACTCAGGCAATCTTCGGCTCTTGCATCGGCCAACGTTGACGACGGGCGCGTGCGCAGAAGCCGAGGTGAGGTCCAAGGGTAAATCCGGGGGCCTTAGGTATGTAATTGTATCTCCCCTCACGAATATGAGCGAAGATTACATTTTACCATTTTTTAACTTTCTGTTTACTTTTAAGGGTGACTGGTGGTCGCGCCAACAGCAGGGAGCATCCTATGGGATGCGGATCCGCGGGCAGGAGAAGAGTTAAAATCCGCCTTAGGCCTCATGTCCACGGGCAAATGCGGATTTTAAATCCGCAGCGTTTTTCCTGCACGCGGATCCGCGCCCCATAGGGATGCATTAGACACCCGCAGGTAGTAAAATATCTGCGGATGTCATTTTTTCCTGCAGGCGCGGGTCCCGTGTGCAGGAAAAAATCCGGCCATGCTCCATTCAGGCGCGGGTCTCCCGCGGGGATGGCTCCTGCAGGCTTCTATTGAGGCCTATGGAAGCCGTCCGGATCCGCAGGAGACCCGCGCCTGAATTAAACTCACCTGCTCCGGGCAATGCAGGTCTTCCTTCCTTCGCGGCCGGAAACTTCTTTCTTCGGCCCGGCGAATGTGACCGGCGCATGCGAACGGCACACAGCCGACATGCCAAGCACATCCGCTGGGCTGAAGAAAGAAGTTCCGTTCGTGATGGAAGGAAGACACGCACGGACCGCTGCAGGTGAGTTTATTCCTATTTCTTAGCATCATGTCCGCGGGGCAGGCGGGACCAGCTACGGATTCTCCATGGAGAATCCGTAGCGGGCCTGATTTTCCCCGTGGCCCTGGGGCCTTAGGCCTCATGTCCACGGGGAAAATCATGCCCGCCGCAGATTCTTCATGCAGAATCCCGCAGCGGCTCCCTCCTTTCCCGCGGTCATGACGCTGCGCTATTTGCAATGGGATAGAGGCGGGGGCGGGGCTAAGTTCCGAGAATTAGCCCCGCCCCCGTCCCACCTCTCCCCATTACAAATAGTGCAGAGGGGCGGAGAGGAGGCAGAGAGGGGGACAGGAGCTCAGTTCCTGCTCCTGGCTCTTCCCCCCCCCCCTTCCCCTGCACACGAGGACAACGTATATCTGTGCATGGGGGAAGAGGGGAGAAAAAAAAACCCGCAGCTTTATGCCTCTTTCATACAAGCGTTGCATTCACCCGCACCCGGCTTAGGTAGTTAACCATGTGCTGCCTGCTTCCTGGAGGAGAACCCCTCTGTCTGCTGGGAGTCCCCCAAACTATTGCAGATTTACATGCAGTTCAACCAACATCCCTCCATCTGTAACCTGCATTCGCCCGCAGTTAACTCCTTCATGACTGACCTGGTTTAAGCACTAATGAGCATAGGCCAGTGATGGCGAACCTTTTAGAGATCGAGTGCCCAAACCGCAACCTAAAACCCACTTATTTATCACAAAGTGCCAACACGTCGGGGGCGGGGTTTATCACGGCGTATGATTTTACCCCCGTCGTTCCAAAAAGGACCAGCCGCTTCAAAATTGACAGCATGCAGATTTTGACTGCTTTTAGATGCGGAAATGTTGCAGAACGTCCTCAGCGGAAATTTCTGTGGAAAATTCTGCAGCATTTCCGCATCCAAAAAGTAGTCAAAATTTGCACCCTATTTTGAAACAGCCCTGCCCATTTCCGCCACATGTAAACATACCCCAGCGGTAATAGTGACCCACCCCCAGCAGCCCCAGCAGTAATAGTCCACAGCGCATATCCAATCCACAGCGCATATCCAAGAATTAACTATTCAGGATGGTTAAGCGACGTATTAAAGCAACGGCCCCCAGGAGACTCTCAGAGTACTTCCCGCCTGGCACACAGAGCAACAAAAACAAACCCGCCACATCTCATTCAAACATCCCCGTAACCGAAGAAATACCCAACACCCACAGCCCTGCGGCTCTGTCTCCATACTCCTCCACAGGATCTCTCCCGCCTACCCCAGCCAATCCCAACACCTCCCCTGGAAGCGAAGGGAAAAGGAATGTTCAGGACCCCCTACCAGCCTCCCCCTCCCCAAAAGGACCGGCGGCAAAAAAGAGCCAAAATAACAATCCACAAGAAACTCCCCCGCAGACAGATCCTATCAACAATCTCCAAGCTTATCCCGACTCTGAAAGCCCCTTAACTATAAACGCTCTGAAGACTATGCTAATCTCGCTGCAAAAGGACATTTCTAAAGATATACAGAGCCTCTCTGGTCAATTACAATCTAACATCGACCACCTAGCTACCAGAACTGACCACCTTGAACGGAAAATGGGAGAATTTACCAAAGCCCACAACGAGTTGGTAGATGCGCATGGCAGTATGGAAGAAGTCGCATATTTGAGAGAGAAGGTCATAGACTTGGAAGACCGATCCAGAAGAAACAATCTCAAATTTAGGGGAGTTCCAGAGACTGTGACCCCCCCTGACATTCCACAATATATACTCAAATTACTCCAAACGCTCCTCCCGGACCTTCCCGAGATCGAATATGCAGTTGACAGAGCCCACAGAATTCCAAAAGCACGCTCTGTCCCTGAGTCAGCCCCCAGAGAAATCTTAGCAAGAATACACTTCCATAAAATAAAAGAGGAAGTCTTGGCAGTTGGAAGGCGTAGAGGCACACTACCGACTCCATATGAAGACATACAAATATTTCCAGATCTTTCAGCCGCCACTCTGCAGTCTCGGAGAAAGTTTACAGAAGTTACAGCAGCACTACGAGAGGCGCACATCAAGTATAGATGGGGATTCCCAACCAAACTACTGATCTCAAAAAATGGAACCATCCAGGTTGCCACCTCGCCAGAAGAAGGCGTCTCGTTCCTGAAACAATGGGGGATCCCTATCCTTCAGAAGCCTCTGAGGACGGCGGTAGAATCTCCTACAAGAATCGAACAAGACTGGAAAACATCAGATAAGCATGGCAGACACGCATAAATTGATGTTGTAAAGGGTCTTGAACCCATAGTTATATTTCTCCTTTACGGAGCCTAAAGTGGATGGTTTAAAATGCCACCCCTACCTAAGGTTCATTCATCCAGTGCAGATAGGCGCTGGATGAACAATATTTTGATTTTGTTAACTGTTAATGATGTTTTTTTTCCTTATGTCAAATATAGTTATAAAAGGTTCAGTAGGAGGCCACTTCCCTACCCCCCCCCCACCATACTTAATATGAAAAAACACAACGACTCCCCAGCGTATAAACCACCTACCAGTTATGCCCATTAGCATCACATCCCTAAATGTAAAAGGCCTGAACAGCCCCTATAAACGTAGCATGCTTTGGAGACAGGCTCTTAAGTCCCACTCAGACATCTTCCTCGCCCAAGAGACACACTTCCTGAGAGATAAACACCCCCCCTGCAACCACCCTAAATTTCCAAACATTTTCCTGGCATCAAATGAAGGGAAAAAAAAGAAAGGCGTAATGATAGCCATTAGCCGGAACGTTACATTTTCCCAAAAAAACGTATACGTGGACCCAGGCGGGCGATTTCTAATATTAGTCTGCGTAATTAACGCCACCACCTACACTCTAGTAAATGTCTACTTCCCATTTAAAAGGCAGGCCAAATTCTTCAAACATGTTCTTTCCGAAGTGGCTAAAATTCGAGAGGGGAATTTGGTGATCGGAGGAGATCTAAACTCAGTGGTGGACCCTACCTTGGACTCCACCGCGAGCGGCAGGGGCATGTCACCCATTGTCCCAATCATACACTCAGAAGAATTATACGACGTGTGGAGGTGCATGCATGGATCGTAGAGGGACTACACGTTTCTCTCCGCGCCACATGCATCTTATTCTAGGATAGATATGTTCCTGCTGCCGCGGGCAGGCCTCGAGGGGGCTTTACAGGCGGATATTGGAACAATATCATGGTCTGACCACGCTCCCATATCCTTAACGCTCCAAGAGAGCCCATTTCAATAAATGGCGGCATGGTTGCGTGTTTTTTTGCGCTTGCAAATGTGCTTGATTCGTGCTAACAAAAGTACAGTAAGGGCCGCTTCACACAAACATATTTGTTTCAATGGATGCCTTCAGAATTCTCTTTACTCACACATTTCATATCTAGCTATAAAAATAGATAGTTATATATCAATATAGATATTTCTAAAAATATCTAGCTTTACGTATAAATTTAAACTTCTATAGTTATAGTTTTGTAAGGCTGAAAACAGACATACAGAATTTGTATTATTATCAGCATTATTCTTATAATTGCCATTGATGTTATTCCAGGGTCAGGTAATACACTGCATGAGGCTTTGACCAATTTTTACTATTTTAGGTAAAAAGCTGCATTGACTGCACTTCTGCATTTAGTGCGATATGGTAGGACTGCAAGCAAAGCCTGAGACAAGATCTTGGTGCGCCCCATGACAATACATATCAGGTAGGTATCCTGCCCTAGAGGTATGAAGGCACCATACAGCAGCACTCATCTGTAATCCAACCTGCAGGGACATTGTGTGCTGCTGTAATGCCCCAAAGTTACTGTAAGATTCTATTGCTTTACTGGTTTTTGCTTTTTTTGGTGTTTTTTATCTTTCATCCCAGTGCTACAAAGACCGAGGACAGAAAGCTCTGGCACTGAAATACTGTGATGAGGCTTCAGCCATGCCACCTGTTACTAAAGAGGTGAGGACTGTCAGTAGTAACGTGGTAACACAATTCAACTGTTATTTCAGCCATTGATTTACTGACCTACTCCACTGCTTACTGTATTGATTCTCTAGAATAGAGCCTCCATAGCCGCCTGTTCCCCATCTTCTATACTAGAAGCTAGAAGTGGTACAACGCAGTACTAGAGTCCCCTTGCCTGTCCTTATCTTATCTTTTATCCAAGCTACAAGGCGTACAACAGGGTACTAGAGCCTCCATTCCCATCTGTATAACCTCTTGTATCCAAGCTAGAAGTGGTACAACAGGATACCAGAGCCTCCTTGCCCACGTTTCATGTTTTGTCACCAGCTGCTTCCTTTGGGTAAGTGAGAATAGTGAGAATTTTGGCCCATGTGAAAGGGGAATTACTGTATGCTAAACTGTTCACTTCATTTTCATTACCTTCTATGACATTTATGGAAATGACACGGCACAGATTATTGTTAGGGGTTCCATCACACTCCCCTTCTGTAGCCGCACCGCCTCCACGCTCCCCTCATGTAAGCCCACTTTCCTAGTGTAACCGTATTGTCACCACACCCCCCTTAGGTAACCATACCGTCTTCACACTCCCCGCATGTAACCATACCACGGTTCGAAAAGTGTCATAATAGAGCCTTAAAGGGGTTCTGTCATTAAAAACAAAAAAATATACTGTATACTTACCTATTGCTCCCCAGGGAGCCTGCTTACCTCTTCTTCTTATCCCAAATCTTCTCCTGGAGCCGCTTGTCACTTCGGTCACGTGACCTCCAGCAACCCGATTTTCCTCCATCCGGTCAAAAAGTGTACATTGCGCTACCTTCCGCTTCCTTCACTAGTGACGTATGCGTACATTGCCTTGTCAGGAAGCGCGGAATGAAAGCAGCCGTGCGAGACAATGGCGCGACTGCGCACGTGCGAACCCGGCACACGACTGCGCATGCAGCTATCCTGGAGATAGCTATAGTCTATGGAATATACACGGGCTTTAGCCTTGGCAGTCGTCGTCTTTAAAATCTATGTATAGCTACCTCCCATGCTGTCCATTGGTTTCTACAGTAACATTGCAGCGCCCTCTATTGGTTTTACAGAAACGTGCTGCACCTATGCTCCCTTTAATAAATGATCCCCAAATAGGGGACGTATCAGATGCAACACGCTCAGGCAGCACTCCGGGCGCACCCACAATGCTCTGAGGGAGCTGGAAGACCTTTGCATAGCCCCACCCAACGCTTTATCAACCGCGCCCTCCCCCCTCCCCCTCACATCCTCCTCAGTCCTTCCTCTTGCACCGTGCTCACGCATCCTAGGCTTGCAGAGCCTGCAGGACTCGTCACCTCCCTACGCAGGATGGTTAAGCAGACGATGACACTAGAAGCAAGCACTAGTTTGCCTCTGAAGGTGCGTCCGTCGGTCGTTTTGAGAGATCTCTTTTGGTGGACGCATTTCGAGTGGGGACGGACGGAAACTTTTTCCCAAAAAAAGGAAAATTGGCTTCGAGCCCATAGGGCTTTATTGGCTTCCCCTGGGCTGGCATTAGTAGACCCTAGTAAGAATAACTATAGATCAGCATGGTCATCTGAAGAAGTTAAAATGTACAGCAGGCCTTTTTTTTTTCCCGCCATACATAAATAAATTCATCCATCCATCCATAACTATAGATTATATAGAGAAATAAATCTTGCTATTTGTATAGCGATAGATAGATAGATAGAGTGAGTAGATTATAGACATACATTATATCCAGATGATAGATTTTAGATTATTTATATCTGTGTAGATTTTATCATCTATATTAATTATATAATAGATCTATGGATTATCTATCTATCAATCAATAGATCTATTATATAATCAACATACATTATAGAATCTACATATATACATAATACAGCTTTATGTGTTTGTGTATGTATGTAGATATATAAATATATATATATATATATATATATCATCTAAAATCTATCTTTAATCTATATGCACAAGATCTATAATTCAGATATAATCTATATCTATAATCTACATAATTAATAAATAGATAGATTCATTCAGTCATACTCATTCATTCATACATACATACATACATACACACTGTATGCAAATGAGCCAGGTGTCTGGCAGGCTGATGTCACTGCATTGTGAGGTCATCAATGTAGAAGTATAAATACCGGACTTGGCAGCCATGTTAGTCAGTCTCCGCTGCAGCTCGTGGACTGGAGGTGGGGGATCCCCTATCTCCTCCGAGAAGCCACAGAACTGGACCCTTTTTATTTTTAGCAGAGTGCATTTTTAATGCAGCACACAAGGGGGAGACAGCGGCCTACCAAAATCTACTGGGTCATATGACGTGGCTGGCGGTGGGCGGGGAAGCGGTTTTTACTCTATCTTCCGCTGTGCTACAGCGGAAGATAGCGTGACGCACTGCTTCCATTGACTAGAATGGAGGCCGGCCGCGCGTACACCCGCGGCAAATAAAGCATACCGCGGGTGAGGTCAGGTGATTTCACGGTGGAATTCCGCACCGTGAGCATTGAGCTATTGGGTTCAATAGAACCTAATAGCTGCGGGCAACGCAGCAGATTTACGCAGCATAAATCCCTCCGTGGGAATGAGCCCTAACTTTAGCCAGCAGAAGGCGCCATAGTATAAGGCAGAAAAAGAAAAGCCCCATGGCAACCCAAATCCAAAATTGGATTGCAGAGGGTTAAAGAGGCCCTGTCCTTTTTAGAACGACGGGGGTAAAATCATACGTCCTGATCAGCCCCGCCCCTGACACGTTGGCGCTTTGCGATAAATAAGTGGGTTTTGTGTTGCAGTTTGGGTACCCAGTCTCTAAAAGGTTCGCCATCACTGATATAGAGGAAGCCCCGACATGTTGGATACACATGGGAGTGCAGCGCCAAAAACGCATGGAACCGTAGTAAGAGGAAAAACAGTGTGAAAATGGCCTTATAAAGATATATGTTTACATTTAGGCTGGATTCCGATGAGCTTACGCATATTTGCACAGACAAAGAAATAACACGCAACGATTATCTCAGCTAGTGAAATAGACAATTAGTATAATATGCGTTCTTTCCCTATGAGAATGTACGAGAAAATATAGTATGCTGCGTATTTTTTTGTGAGATCGAAATGCACATGGAAAATACGCGCCTGTGAACAAACCCATTGAAATCAATCATTTCTATTTTCTGTGACTTTCATAGGTGCAACTGCCCCAGAACAAATGGAATCCTGTCCCCTTCACCAGCAGTTTACACTCCGTGCCAGTGCGCGGAAGTTTGGAAATTGCTACGGCGCCGCCCGATCTTCCCTGCAGGTACTGTCACTACATGATAGGGCAGGTATTATCTTTTCCCGAGCGCACAAATAACGGGCGGGAAAAGAAGTGGTAAAAACAAAACCGCAGAAATTCCAAATTGCAAGAGGGCAGTGTTTCGATACACTCTCCTGCTCTGAACAGAGCGGGAATTAAAAAAAAAAAATCAAACTGCGCATGTCCGTGATGTGAAATTAGTGGGCATGCACAGTGCTATACTTACCACATACGCGGCCTCTGCCGTCTATCTGCCGGCAGAGAGTATTGGTTGCAATTTGTAAAACACCGCAGGAGACCCACAGTGTGTTACGTATACGCCCGTGGACATGAGCCCTAAGGCTGCTTTCACACAGGCGTCTGGTAAAATGCTGCATTTTAAAGTGTTTTCGAACGCCATTTTCAAACGTGCTCAACAGCGTTGTGTAACGCACTCCATCATTACAATAGGTGATGAGGGGCGTTAAAAAGGGCTGAAACAAACTAAAATAGAGAGGCCTTAGAGACAAAGTCTGTTTGCTCCTTAACCCCTTATTGACCGCCCTATAGTGTTTTTGATCCCTAGGGCCGTAAAAACATGCTCACTCTGAGGATTAAAGCCCTGGGGGCTGTGGACATGACAGCTCCTGGCGGAAGATGATGATTGGTATTTGTTTCGGGGGTGGGGGGAGAAATTTCCGGAATACTCATTGGGTGTCTCGTCTGAAGTTTTTGCATCTATGGTCGGGGAATGGGAGAGCCCAAATCTTATAGTTCCAGTGTATGTACAACCTTCCACGAGAGCGCGGGGACGTTACTAGTCTAAGTAAACGATGCGCATAAATGCCACAAATGTATTAACCCTTAGGGCGCCGACGCACTGGCGATTTTTATTTTTTTATTTTTTTTCCCCCCTGCGAAATTCGCAGCATTTTTTTCTCTGCAGTGGTCTATGGGACTTGTAATGTTAAAATCGCGATCGCGCAAAATCGCAATTTATCGCGATTTTGCGCGATCGCAATTTTAACATTACAAGTCCCGTAGACCCCTGCAGAGAACAAAATGCTGCGAATTTCGCAGGGAAAAAAATCGCCAGTGGGTGGGCGCCCTTAATCGTACTGACCAGCAGATTGTGTGCCTTTAGGAAAAGCATAGGTGTACCGTCAGGTGTCACAATTGCAAACCGGCCCCTGCGGTGAGGGAACTCAGAGGCCCCCACCATATAAAGACTGTGCATGGAGTGCGTTACTCCCTTGCCGCACTGCCTGTTGTGGGAGGGGGTGGAGGGTTGGCCAATGCAGTGTACAGCGCGGAGCTGGTTGATGACATCATCATTCTTCTGCTCCTGGCACCCGTGTGGTCTCCTCACACTACCAGACAACTGTTGTGGGAGGGGTGGAGGGTCGGCCGGCGCGGAGTTGGATGATGACATCATCATCCTGCTCCTGGCGCCTGTGTGGTCCCTTCACACTGCCGGACGCCTGTTGTGGGAGGGGTG
Source organism: Eleutherodactylus coqui (assembly GCF_035609145.1). Lineage (NCBI taxonomy): Eukaryota > Metazoa > Chordata > Amphibia > Anura > Eleutherodactylidae > Eleutherodactylus > Eleutherodactylus coqui. The sequence goes on from NW_027102247.1 coordinate 1,395,934, forward strand.
GAGTGTCGGCCGACGCGGTGTATGTAGTGGAGCCGGATGATGACATCATCATTCTTCTGCTCCTGGCACCTGTAGAGAGCATTGGTCCTGTTCCGGAGGGCTGGTCCCATGACTGTCATATTCTGACTGCCCTGTGTTTGTCCCCCCCTTCCCCAGGGGTCAATGTATTTCTTGGAAGCCCCTTGAGGACATGGCCATATGAGGCCTGGTGAAGTGTAGTTCTTATTTTCCCATCTCTCGACGCCTGTGATGTATTCCAGCATTAATGCCCGGATACATTGTGTCCTGCGGGGGGCAGATTATCTCCATATCAAACACAACACTTGGTTTTGGAAGTTCTTTTCCCATCCCCGCATTCAGCATCCCATAACTTCTGCATCTTTCCCGGTCAGAGGTATGTGAGGCCTTGCTTTCTACGTGACGAGCTTTTTGCCCCATTTTGGGTCCATACTTTTGATCACTTAGTATTTTGCCTCCATTTATTAGAGGTTTGTCTTTCTCCAGTTTTTCTGTGTTTGATAGTGTATTCAGTGTATTGTACAGGCCATTACGGATATGGTGATACCAAATATGGGGGTCTTCACCCCCCCCCCATATGAAATAGAGGAAAATGCACAGAAAAGTTGAATATCTATATCTCTCTCTATAGGGGCCACAACAGCCATGATTATACAAGAGGCTTCTGTACCGCAATGCCTCATCAGTTACAGTAGTGATCATAGGTAATGGCAAGCAGGGACACCTGTTGTCATGGCAACCAATCGGCCCGCCACGATTACAAGGGCCAGACGACATAACATAGGGAGCATGCTCCCTCAGGGAATCCTCTACTTGCTGCCATCTCAACAGAATGTAGGAGTTTAATAGTAGGGATCGCTATCCTTAGGTACCCTGCTGTAGCAGTGGGAAGCCCGCTATCGGATGGTGTGAGCTCAGCTTCTGATCCCACGCCATCCACATGATGTACGTTTGTGTCCTGTTGTGGCAAGTACCACACAGCCAGGACAGACGTACATCCGGTGGCATTAAGGGTTTAACCCCTTAAGAGATAACTTATGTCCTGGGTGGCTGGTACTTGCTGTAAACTCGTGGGAGCAGAATCTGAGATTGTACTATCCCACAGTGGGAGCTGGCTGGGACTGACAGCAATCTATGCTGATCGTGGCATGTAAAGGGTTCACAGAGGGAGCTGGCTGGGACTGACTGCAATCTATGCTGACCACGGCATGTAAAGTGGTCAAAGAGGGAGCTGGCTGGGGCTGACAGCAATCTATGCTGACCGTGACATGTAAAGGCTTCACAATGGGAGCTAGCTGGGACTGACAGCAATCTATGCTGACCGTGGCATGTAAAGGGTTCACAGTGGGAGCTGGCTGGGGCTCACAGCAATCTATGCTGACCGTGGCATGTAAAGGGTTTATAGAGGGAGCTGGTTGGGACTGACAGCAATCTATGCTGACCGTGGCATGTAAAGGGTTCACAGAGGAAGCTGGCTGGGACTGACAGCAATCTATGCTTACCGCGGCATGTAAAGGGTTCACAGAGGAAGCTGGCTGGGGCTGACAGCAATCTATGCTGACTGGGCATGTAAAAGGTTTACAGAGGGAGCTGGCTGGGACTGACAGCCATCTACGCTGATCGCGACATGTAAAGGGTTTACAGAGGGAGCTGGCTGGGGCTGACAGCAATCTATGCTGACCGCGGCATGTAAAGGGTTCGCAGAGGGAGCTGGCTGGGACTGACAGCCATCTTGGCTGACCGCGGCATGTAAAGGGTTCACAGTGGGAGCTGGCTGGGATTGAAAGCAATAAATGCTGACCACGGCATGTAAAGGGTTTACAGAGGGAGCTGGCTGGGGCTGACAGCAATCTATGCTGACCGTGGCATGTAAAAGGTTTACAGAGGGAGCTGGCTTGGGCTGACAGCAATCTATGCTGACCGTGACATGTAAAGGGTTCACAGAGGGAGCTGGCTGGGGCTGACAGCAATCTATGCTGACCGTGGAATGTAAAGGGTTCACAGTGGGAGCTGGTTGGGACTGACAGCAATCTATGCTGACCGTGGAATGTAAAGGGTACAATGGTGTCGCATCTGTAAGAAGTCCCCGTGCTGCACGCAGATGGCGCAGAGCGGTGCAGTTGGGGCCGCGCCATGTCCGCTAGGTGCTGTTATTCACCCGCCCCTCCAGCCTCCTGTGCGGCAGCAGCCATGCATGAAGACTCGGCCTGCGCTGTGCAGATGGTTCTGTTGTGCGCATAAACCTCTCTTTATTTATGACCCCACTAGTCCCAGCGAAGACTAGAGAGCCCCCCCCATTACCCACAATGCCCCAGCGGAGACTATGGCCCCGCCCATTACCCACAATGCCCTGGTTAAAGCAGCTGTAAACACTAATGCCCACTAGAGATATGATGGCCTCACCTGCTGGATGTGCAGCTCTGCCTGCAGGAACTGAAGGCCACCGCACCCACCCCAAAAGACATGAAGTTCAGAACTGCTGCGTCCTCCCCAGCGCTGCCGCCCACTAGCCCCGCCCCGCGCTCACTGATTGGATGGTGCGTCTGGAGTGTAGTGGCTGCTGGGAGATCCTACCACCAGCCAATACATTCTAGCCAGCAGATCAGTGAAGTCGCTAGAGTGGAGCTACTGAAGAGAGGAGCCGCTCCAATCTAGTCTTGTGGAGCTAGTGAGCTCCATATTACCTTCAGAGGGGAAGGATGGGTGGGGGGCTGCTGGATCCTGACAGTCATCAAAGGGATGACAACCAGCTAGAACTAGGAGTAATAGATGCAATATAGACCATCCACCATAACACTGATACATATGGTTGGTGAGGAGACAAACTGCTATAGGCGTGCCGCGCGCGTGCGCCGGGCACATCCGCCGGGCCGAAGAAAGAAGATCTGCCCGGTCCGCTACGGGTAAGTTATTCTTATTTTAGGTCTCCCGCGGATCCGGACGGCTTCTATAGGCTTCAATAGAAGCCTGCGGGAGCCGTCCCCGCGGGAGACCCGCACCTAAATGGAGCATGTCCACATTTTTATTAATTCACTTTTATTGACCATCCGCAGGTATTTATCTATCCGCGGGTGGTCATTGCATCCCTATGGGGTGCGGATCCGCGTGCGGGTGATCCGCTGCGGATTTTAATTCTTCTTTTCCCCGTGGACATGAGGCCTAAAGGCTCTGCATATCCAAGTGATTCTGATATTGTTTTTTTGCCACATGTTGTACTTGATTTAGGTGGTGAAGATCGGGCGGCGCCTGTCATCTCGTAGCAATTTCCAAACTTCCGCGCACTGGCACGGAGTGTAAACTGCTGGTGAAGGGGACAGGATTCCATTTGTTCTGGGGCAGTTGCACCTACGAAAGTCACAGAAAATAGAAATGATTGATTTCAATGGGTTTGTTCACAGGCGCGTATTTTCCATGTGCATTTCGATCGCACAAAAAAATACGCAGCATACTATATTTTCTCGCACATTCTCATAGGGAAAGAACGCATATTATACTAATTGTCTATTTCACTAGCTGAGATAATCGTTGCGTGTTATTTCTTTGTCTGTGCAAATATGCGTAAGCTCATCGGAATCCAGCCTAAATGTAAACATATATCTTTATAAGGCCATTTTCACACTGTTACTACGGTTCCATGCGTTTTTGGCGCTGCACTCCCATGTGTATCCAACATGTCGGGGCTTCCTCTATATCAGTGATGGCGAACCTTTTAGAGACTGGGTACCCAAACTGCAACACAAAACCCACTTATTTATCGCAAAGCGCCAACGTGTCAGGGGCGGGGCTGATCAGGACGTATGATTTTACCCCCGTCGTTCTAAAAAGGACAGGGCCTCTTTAACCCTCTGCAATCCAATTTTGGATTTGGGTTGCCATGGGGCTTTTCTTTTTCTGCCTTATACTATGGCGCCTTCTGCTGGCTAAAGTTAGGGCTCATTCCCACGGAGGGATTTATGCTGCGTAAATCTGCTGCGTTGCCCGCAGCTATTAGGTTCTATTGAACCCAATAGCTCAATGCTCACGGTGCGGAATTCCATCGTGGAATTCCGCACCGTGAAATCACCTGACCTCACCCGCGGTATGCTTTATTTGCCGCGGGTGTACGCGCGGCCGGCCTCCATTCTAGTCAATGGAAGCAGTGCGTCACGCTATCTTCCGCTGTAGCACAGCGGAAGATAGAGTAAAAACCGCTTCCCCGCCCACCGCCAGCCACGTCATATGACCCAGTAGATTTTGGTAGGCCGCTGTCTCCCCCTTGTGTGCTGCATTAAAAATGCACTCTGCTAAAAATAAAAAGGGTCCAGTTCTGTGGCTTCTCGGAGGAGATAGGGGATCCCCCACCTCCAGTCCACGAGCTGCAGCGGAGACTGACTAACATGGCTGCCAAGTCCGGTATTTATACTTCTAAATTGATGACATCACAATGCAGTGACACCAGCCTGCCAGACACCTGGCTCATTTGCATACAGTGTGTATGTATGTATGTATGTATGAATGAATGAGTATGACTGAATGAATCTATCTATTTATTAATTATGTAGATTATAGATATAGATTATATCTGAATTATAGATCTTGTGCATATAGATTAAAGATAGATTTTAGATGATATATATATATATATATTTATATATCTACATACATACACAAACACATAAAGCTGTATTATGTATATATGTAGATTCTATAATGTATGTTGATTATATAATAGATCTATTGATTGATAGATAGATAATCCATAGATCTATTATATAATTAATATAGATGATAAAATCTACACAGATATAAATAATCTAAAATCTATCATCTGGATATAATGTATGTCTATAATCTACTCACTCTATCTATCTATCTATCTATCTATCGCTATACAAATAGCAAGATTTATTTCTCTATATAATCTATAGTTATGGATGGATGGATGAATTTATTTATGTATGGCGGGAAAAAAAAAAGGCCTGCTGTACATTTTAACTTCTTCAGATGACCATGCTGATCTATAGTTATTCTTACTAGGGTCTACTAATGCCAGCCCAGGGGAAGCCAATAAAGCCCTATGGGCTCGAAGCCAATTTTCCTTTTTTTGGGAAAAAGTTTCCGTCCGTCCCCACTCGAAATGCGTCCACCAAAAGAGATCTCTCAAAACGACCGACGGACGCACCTTCAGAGGCAAACTAGTGCTTGCTTCTAGTGTCATCGTCTGCTTAACCATCCTGCGTAGGGAGGTGACGAGTCCTGCAGGCTCTGCAAGCCTAGGATGCGTGAGCACGGTGCAAGAGGAAGGACTGAGGAGGATGTGAGGGGGAGGGGGGAGGGCGCGGTTGATAAAGCGTTGGGTGGGGCTATGCAAAGGTCTTCCAGCTCCCTCAGAGCATTGTGGGTGCGCCCGGAGTGCTGCCTGAGCGTGTTGCATCTGATACGTCCCCTATTTGGGGATCATTTATTAAAGGGAGCATAGGTGCAGCACGTTTCTGTAAAACCAATAGAGGGCGCTGCAATGTTACTGTAGAAACCAATGGACAGCATGGGAGGTAGCTATACATAGATTTTAAAGACGACGACTGCCAAGGCTAAAGCCCGTGTATATTCCATAGACTATAGCTATCTCCAGGATAGCTGCATGCGCAGTCGTGTGCCGGGTTCGCACGTGCGCAGTCGCGCCATTGTCTCGCACGGCTGCTTTCATTCCGCGCTTCCTGACAAGGCAATGTACGCATACGTCACTAGTGAAGGAAGCGGAAGGTAGCGCAATGTACACTTTTTGACCGGATGGAGGAAAATCGGGTTGCTGGAGGTCACGTGACCGAAGTGACAAGCGGCTCCAGGAGAAGATTTGGGATAAGAAGAAGAGGTAAGCAGGCTCCCTGGGGAGCAATAGGTAAGTATACAGTATATTTTTTTGTTTTTAATGACAGAACCCCTTTAAGGCTCTATTATGACACTTTTCGAACCGTGGTATGGTTACATGCGGGGAGTGTGAAGACGGTATGGTTACCTAAGGGGGGTGTGGTGACAATACGGTTACACTAGGAAAGTGGGCTTACATGAGGGGAGCGTGGAGGCGGTGCGGCTACAGAAGGGGAGTGTGATGGAACCCCTAACAATAATCTGTGCCGTGTCATTTCCATAAATGTCATAGAAGGTAATGAAAATGAAGTGAACAGTTTAGCATACAGTAATTCCCCTTTCACATGGGCCAAAATTCTCACTATTCTCACTTACCCAAAGGAAGCAGCTGGTGACAAAACATGAAACGTGGGCAAGGAGGCTCTGGTATCCTGTTGTACCACTTCTAGCTTGGATACAAGAGGTTATACAGATGGGAATGGAGGCTCTAGTACCCTGTTGTACGCCTTGTAGCTTGGATAAAAGATAAGATAAGGACAGGGAAGGGGACTCTAGTACTGCGTTGTACCACTTCTAGCTTCTAGTATAGAAGATGGGGAACAGGCGGCTATGGAGGCTCTATTCTAGAGAATCAATACAGTAAGCAGTGGAGTAGGTCAGTAAATCAATGGCTGAAATAACAGTTGAATTGTGTTACCACGTTACTACTGACAGTCCTCACCTCTTTAGTAACAGGTGGCATGGCTGAAGCCTCATCACAGTATTTCAGTGCCAGAGCTTTCTGTCCTCGGTCTTTGTAGCACTGGGATGAAAGATAAAAAACACCAAAAAAAGCAAAAACCAGTAAAGCAATAGAATCTTACAGTAACTTTGGGGCATTACAGCAGCACACAATGTCCCTGCAGGTTGGATTACAGATGAGTGCTGCTGTATGGTGCCTTCATACCTCTAGGGCAGGATACCTACCTGATATGTATTGTCATGGGGCGCACCAAGATCTTGTCTCAGGCTTTGCTTGCAGTCCTACCATATCGCACTAAATGCAGAAGTGCAGTCAATGCAGCTTTTTACCTAAAATAGTAAAAATTGGTCAAAGCCTCATGCAGTGTATTACCTGACCCTGGAATAACATCAATGGCAATTATAAGAATAATGCTGATAATAATACAAATTCTGTATGTCTGTTTTCAGCCTTACAAAACTATAACTATAGAAGTTTAAATTTATACGTAAAGCTAGATATTTTTAGAAATATCTATATTGATATATAACTATCTATTTTTATAGCTAGATATATATCTATGCAGTAAGATACATTAGATCGATGGTGACACACGCACCCGAAACAAGGACCACAGGTTGTAAGCAGCCATTTTTCCGTCAGTCTCCACTGGAGTCTCTCCCAGGCCCAAACTGAACCTACCTACCTGAATTGTAAGTACCTACCTTCTTGTTCTCTATGAAAGAACTGAGCGTACCTTTTAAAAAAATGGCGGCGGCAGCAGCAACCAATCAGATTTTGTATAGTTTATGTATAGCTACCTGCCATGCTGTCCATTGGTTTCTACAGTAACATTGCAGCGCCCTCTGTTGGTTTTACAGAAAAGTGTTGCACCACCTATTGGATTTACCCAAACTTACAGCACCATAGAGATTAGCGGGTCACCTCCCAGTTCTCCATCTTTTTGCCCTATTTTTCTCTAGGGTGGTTTCAAACCGGCGGGTAAAATCGCGCCATTTTTAACCGATGCGTTGGTTATTGAAAAAAAAAAAAGCAGATTTCGCAGCCAATGATTCCCGACGGTTCCCTTCCCTTCAGCAAGGTTTTCACTGATGTGATGTTGAGAGAGAAAATCGCAGCCTGCTGTGTCCTTCTGCGCAGTGCGTTTTTTAAAATCTCCCATGTAATCCTATGGAGGCTGCGTTTTATCGCATCACAAGGCGACAAATATGCGCTGCAATGTTAACACTGGAAAGTCCTACCGACTTGCGCGTTAAACAAAAACATGTGGTTTTTAATGTGCGCGGCAGCGATGCGATTTAATCCTCTAAAAAAAAAAAGCATCGCTGGTGATTGTCACGGCCGTATATTGGGACAAAACTAAGCCTAAGCTTTCTGTGGTTTCGTTTTCACCAGCAGTATTCTCTCCCGTTAATACTTGACCGAGAAAATATAGGACCTCCCCTATGAATACTATGTGCGTGAAAGATCAGGCGGCCGCCATATTCCCACCATTTATTTTGTTTCTTACAGTTGCTCCTACAGCGGTGTGTGTGTGTTTGTATATGTATGTGTGTATGTATGTGTATATATTTTAGACACATACACACATCGCAATGCATTGTTCTTACAAGGCGCACTGCACTGGCAGACACACTCGCATATTTGCCATGCGAGATATAGGTTTGAGTTTCTCGGGCTGATATAGTGCTCACTTGTGTAAAATCAGCCACAGAGAATGAATTTAACATCACCAAAGACATAAAGCTATACATTGCCCTCTATTGTCAGCATGCTGTTATCCTGACCCCCAAGTGTCAATGCATAATGCATCCCAAGTGGCAGCTTGCCCACCCATATCACGTCTTGTATCCAAGCTAGAGGCGATACAACAGGATCTGTTTCACATTTTGTATCCAAGCTAGAGGTAGTACAACTTTAACTTTTTTCCTTCTGCTTTGCTCAGATTCATTCAAATACTGTGGGTCAAAATACGCAGCACAGCCCTAGAGGAATTCGTTAAGGGGTCTAGTTTTTTAAACAGGGTCATTTGTGGGGGTTCTCCCAAGTGCTCAAGGGCTCCACAAGTGAGCAATAGGACCTAAAACACTTTCATGCAAAATAACTGTTCACAAAGCCACCGGCTGCTCCTTTCGGTTTGGGCCCCATTGTGCATACGGACACAAGATTAGGGCCACAATGGGTATATCTCTGAACACGGGACATACGGGGGGTCTCCATTTTGGGGTGCCAATCCTCATCTTCATGTGCAATATAGAAAAAAAGCCCATCATTAAAATTAAAATGACATATTTGCAAAAATATGAAATTTAATTTCTTCCCCTCCAAATTGCATTAATTCTTGACAAAACCTGTGGGGTAAAAATCCTCCTGACCCCCTCAGTGAATACATTAAGGGGTGTAGTTTATAAAATGGGGTCATTTGTGGGGGGATCTATCATTTGGACACCCATGAGACTTTGCAATCTTGGCTTGGTGCAGGAAAAAAAAGTGTTCCTCAAAATGTTAAAAATCAATGTAAAATTTGTACGTCTCCTGTTTTTCTAATGTGCGTCCAGAATAAAGTAAACAGATGGAAATATATATCTTATCAAAGATTTGTACAGTATGTTTGCACATATTTGAGATATTGTGGCTGAAAATAAATTACATTTTTATAAATTTTTTCTCAATTTTGACGCTTTTAATAAATATACACTAATTTTCTCAGACTATTTTCACCACCTAAATGAAGTACAACATGTGGCAAAAAAACAATATCAGAATCACTTGGATATGCAGAGCCTTTAGGCCTCATGTCCACGGGGAAAAGAAGAATTAAAATCCGCAGCGGATCACCCGCACGCGGATCCGCACCCCATAGGGATGCATTGACCACCCGCAGGTAGATAAATACCCGCGGATGGTCAATAAAAGTGAATTAAGAAAAATGTGGAGCATGAAAAAAAAAATGGACATGCTCCATTTAGGTGCGGGTCTCCCGCAGGCTTCTATTGAAGCCTATGGAAGCCGTCCGGATCCGCGGGAGACCTAAAATAAGAATAACTTACCCGTAGCAGACCGGGCAGATCTTCTCTTCTTTGCGGCCCGATCTTCTTTCTTCGGCCCGGCAGATGTGCCCGGCGCACGCACGCGGCACGCCTATAACAGTTTGTCTCCTCACCAACCATATGTATCAGTGTTATGGTGGATGGTCTATATTGCATCTATTACTCCTAGTTCTAGCTGGTTGTCATCCCTTTGATGACTGTCAGGATCCAACAACCCCCCCCCCCCACCCACCCATCAGGATCCACCAGCCCCCCCACCCATCAGGATCCAACAGCGCCCCACCCATCAGGATCCAGCGGCCCCCCACCCATCAGGATCCAGCGGCCCCCCACCCATCAGGATCCAGCGGCCCCCCACCCATCCTTCCTCTCTGAAGGTAATATAGCGCTCACTAGCTCCACAAGACTAGATTGGAGCGGCTCCTCTCTTCAGTAGCTCCACTCTAGCCACTTCACTGATCTGCTGGCTAGAATGTATTGGCTGGTGGTAGGATCTCCCAGCAGCCAATACACTCCAGACGCACCATCCAATCAGTGAGCGGGGGCGGGGCTAGTGAGCGGCAGCTCTGGGGAGGACGCAGCAGTTCTGAACTCACGATATTTTTGTATCTTAGTGAACTGAATATGGCCACCACCACAACTTGCCTCCAGCTTTCCTAGTCTTCTGCACAACATCATTACATGTCTACACCACTTTGTTTTCAGGAGCCGAGGCAAGTGGTGTGACGACTACCGAGCGAGGCTCTGTTCGTGTCAGCGGTAGGGGGCTCCATGATGGTCATCAGGTTACCAACAGTTCTGTCACCCAGCTTTCCTAGTCCCTGAATGGCCAGTCAGCCTCCTTTTGTCATATCACTGTAGGGCAGTGACTCCCACCTCCAGTCCTAGGGACCCCACAGGTCATGTTTTCAGGACTTCCTCAGTGTTGTACAGGTGATGTAATTATCATCGGTACCTCAGACATTGCCACAGGTGTTCTTACTATACGAGATCCTGTACATGACCTGTTGGGGGCGCTGAGGGGCGGAGGTGGGGAGCACTGCTCTAGAGGGTTCTAGGAAAGCTGGGAGATCCATTGTGTTGGCATTAGGTTAGCTGAACCCCCAGCGATCCGCTGTAATCCAAGGAAGATCTGGCAGTAAGGCTAATGTCACACAGTGAGTGCGATACCAGGCCGTGAATCGCGGCCCGTTTTCGCGCTCGCTAACGTACGATTTTTCTGTGGATGTGAGTCATTTTTGTAATAAAACTGCCTCCCCTCCCTCCCGCTGCGGCTGTCCGCTCCTAGCACGCGGTGCGATGCTGCCGCCAGCCCCATTAAAACAATGGGTGATGCAAGGCCCCGCCCAAAGATAGAACGAGCCGCGGTTCATATACGTGCAATATTTGCTCTGCCGCGTGAAAAAGGCCGAAGTGTTCAATTCCCCTGCAACGCCCCCGCAGGAGAAATTAAGTATTACGCCGTCCTTCTGCCATATGATGAACAGACATGTTGGCTGCACCATATGGTAAACTGGAGTCGGGTAATAGTGAAACGCTCAAACGTGGGAATACAACCGTTTATGTTCCATCTGAATATTGGCGCATTTACGGTTGGCGTTCGGAGGCAGAACACGTCTTAAGCAGGATTTTCACACAATGAACACAGAAACAGCAAACCTGCTGTGAAGTCGAGGAGCGTCCGACACGTTCGCAGCAATACGTACAAATCTGCCGCAGGACACCGACAGCGGAGATTATTAGCACCACGTGGTCCAGCAAGCTACAAACATGGCCTAAATGTTAGGAGGCTCGTATATATTAGGGAGTCCCCTAATACTCAGGCCGCGTTTACATGAGCGTCAAAGTCACACTGCGACAAATCACGTGTTTGTTCGGCCTATGCTTTCCAATGGGGCAATTCACATGTTTTGGAGGGTGCGACATCCCGATATGCCCGCGACTCGTGAGGTTTCGTGGCCCATGTTATCCTATGGAGCCTTCCTCTCTGTTGCATCGCATGAAAGCGTGATTTTTGTGCGGTGTGCGATGCAACTTTGACAGGAGGAAATCCTATCATCACAGCCATAACCTAAGGCCTATATATATACACACACATCACCTAGGAGCGCTGCCCGGCGCTGCTGCAGCTTCCTCCCAGTATATATATATATATATATATATATATACACATATATATATACACACACTGGGAGCTGTCCAAATCCGCAGCTATGGTTGTGGTTTACACGGAGAGACGACAAGGAGCCGTTCATGTTTAGCCCATGTAAAGGACGCCATCAGCCAACAAATGAGCATTTCCTCGTTAGTCCGCTCATTAGCACTATATCAGCCCGAGAAACTCAAACCAATATCTCGCATGGCAAATATGCGAGTGTGTCTGGCAGTGCAGTGCGCCTTGTAAGAACAATGCATTGCGATGTGTGTATGTGTGTAAAATATATACACATACATAAACAAACACACACACACCGCTGTAGGAGCAACTGTAAGAAACAAAATAAATGGTGGGAATATGGCGGCCGCCTGATCTTTCACGCACATAGTATTCATAGGGGAGGTCCTATATTTTCTCGGTCAAGTATTAACGGGAGAGAATACTGCTGGTGAAAACGAAACCACAGAAATCTTAGGCTTAGTTTTGTCCCAATATACGGCCGTGACCATCACCAGCGATGCTTTTTTTTAGAGGATTAAATCGCATCGCTGCCGCGCACATTAAAAACCACATGTTTTTGTTTAACGCGCAAGTCGGTAGGACTTTCCAATGTTAACATTGCAGCGCATATTTGTCGCCTTGTGATGCGATAAAACGCAGCCTCCATAGGATTACATGGGAGATTTTAAAAAACGCACTGCGCAGAAGGACACAGCAGGCTGCGATTTTCTCTCTCAACATCACATCAGTGAAAACCTTGCTGAAGGGAAGGGAACCGTCGGGAATCATTGGCTGTGAAATCTGCTTTTTTTTTTTTTCAATAACCAACGCATCGGTTAAAAATGGCGCGATTTTACCCGCCGGTTTGAAACCACCCTAGAGAAAAATAGGGCAAAAAGATGGAGAACTGGGAGGTGACCCGCTAATCTCTATGGTGCTGTAAGTTTGGGTAAATCCAATAGGTGGTGCAACACGTTTCTGTAAAACCAACAGAGGGCGCTGCAATGTTACTGTAGAAACCAATGGACAGCATGGCAGGTAGCTATACATAAACTATACAAAATCTGATTGGTTGCTGCTGCCGCCGCCATTTTTTTAAAAGGTACGCTCAGTTCTTTCATAGAGAACAAGAAGGTAGGTACTTACAATTCAGGTAGGTAGGTTCAGTTTGGGCCTGGGAGAGACTCCAGTGGAGACTGACGGAAAAATGGCTGCTTACAACCTGTGGTCCTTGTTTCGGGTGCGTGTGTCACCATCGATCTAATGTATCTTACTGCATAGATATATATCTAGCTATAAAAATAGATAGTTATATATCAATATAGATATTTCTAAAAATATCTAGCTTTACGTATAAATTTAAACTTCTATAGTTATAGTTTTGTAAGGCTGAAAACAGACATACAGAATTTCTATTATTATCAGCATTATTCTCCTTGTCGTCTTTCTGTGTAAACCACAACCATAGCTGCGGATTTGGACAGCTCCCAGTGTATATATATATACATATATACTGGGAGGAAGCTGCAGCAGCGCCGGGCAGGTCACATGACCCATGTCATGGCGAAAGACTCCATAGAGCTCCAGCCTTAGGGCTCATGTCCACGACTGTGTTCTCACCGCAGAGACGCAGCGTTTTACGCATACCACCGTGGGCTCTTCGGCCAGATTCACACAGATGTATTTGCGCAGCATATTATGCATGAAAAATATACATGCTAAATACACGTCAGTAGAACCCGCTGATTGCAGCGAGTTCCTTCACATAAGTGTATGCGCATTTTGTTAAAAAAAAAAAAGCAGTCCCCTTTATTTTCTCGTGCATTTCTGCAGGGGCAGAACATGTATTATTCTAATTACACTAATTGCCCATTTCAATAAATGGCGGCATGGTTGCGTGTTTTTTTGCGCTTGCAAATGTGCTTGATTCGTGCTAACAAAAGTACAGTAAGGGCCGCTTCACACAAACATATTTGTTTCAATGGATGCCTTCAGAATTCTCTTTACTCACACATTTCGCATGCGTGCAAAACCTCACCATGCTCTATTTTTGTGCACATTTGCGCACCAAGGGTCCCTGTACAAGTCTATGGGAAGTGTGCACGTAACCGATTCCTATCTCCAAAAAAAGTTATAATAAACAGCGATAAAGTCTTATAAACTCCAAAATGGTACAAATAAAAACTACAGGACATCACGCAAAAACACGAGCCGTCGCACAAGTATCATGCGATACTTCCGCCATGTATCACGTGGACATGAGGCCTAAATCTAAGTGCTTGGTTGTTAGCAGCCGCAGCTGCGCTGCACCTCTTGCTCATCAGTTTTTTTTCCTGCTTTTGGAAACTGCTGTAGGAAAGGGGGTGCACCAGTACTGGAGGTACTGCAATACCAGGTCAATGTGCGGAGTGGACAGAGCAAGCACTTTTTCCAGCTCCCTGTTCTAAATATCCATTTAATATATGATCCCCAGATAGGGGACGTATCAGATGCAACACGCTCAGCCAGCACTCCGGGCACACCCACAATGCACTGAGGGAGCCGGAAGACCTTTGCATAGCCCCGCCCAACGCCTTCTCAACCAGGGTGAGCCGTCCCCGCGGGAGACCCGCGCCTGAATGGAGCATGTCCGGATTTTTTCCTGCACGCGGGACCCGCGCCTGCAGGGAAAAATGACATCCGCAGGTATTTTACTACCTGCAGGTGTCTAATGCATCCATATCCATTGCATAGCGCCGATCGCAATGTCGGGGGTGGGGGGGTCCGAACAGCCCGGGATGACAGCTCCATGCTGCGGACACCGACAGCATGGAGCTGTCACGTCCAGAGCCCGAGGGGCTTTATTCTCTGCAGGACACATGTTTTTACTTCCTCAGAGAATAAAGCCCACTTCGGGAGGACGTAAAAACACTATGGCCCGGGGCGTGGCTTAGCAAGCAAGGAGAGAGGTCGCACGCTGTTTTGCTCCTCCACAGAATCTCCCTTTTCAGCCCTTTTCTGGGTCAAATCAGTGACCCAAACAGAGGCAGACAAGAGCACAGCACCTGGGGACCCACCAGAACCCACAACCGGCCCGGACAAGGCTCACCTGGTGATCTCCAGCCGCCAAAAAGAAGCCGAAGAGCCGCAGCCCTGCACAGCGGCCCGCGCCCTAACCCGACAAGTACCGCGCTCAGAAACACCCGGCGAGGACCGCTCACGGAGCCCCAAGCAGAGGACTATGGCACAAGGTAACCCCTGCCGACTTGGAGGGGAGGCTCTGTCACCCTCAGTGCCCGCGCTCTCACCGCAGCGCCTTGCAAATACACAGCCGCGGCTCCCTCCCTCTGAATATACCGCCGTGGCCACCAACCTGCAACTCGGCGGCACATACAATCATCAGGGTGATCCCCCGCTGGACTAATCCCCACGCTGGTGGTTTTCCCCCTCCTGCTCCCCAGAGCCGACAATCAGCACGGGCGGGCACACCGGAAGATCTGCACCTAGTCTCTAGCTCCCTGTGAGGCAGCGGCCATCTCGCCCCCCCTCCCCCCTGAGTCGAGCAGGCTGCTTGGCATACTAGCCAGACCAGAGCAGAAAAGTAAAAAAGAGAGGATACTGTGATCCTCCCAGCACATCAACACCAGGCAAAGTTTAAAGCAGTACTCACTATTTCTGACGTGCAGCGGGGGAACGGAGGTCCTCTCCCCGGAGCTCTCAGACCGACAGCAGGCTCCATTAAAGTGTAGTGCAATTCAAATATCAATGCACCACAGCACCATCTAGTGGCCAAAACAGAGATAACCAGGACCTGAACCTCTTCTCATCCCTTTCTCAAAGCACTAAACAAAGCCAATCCTTGCCCATTAGAAAGAGCAACGAGGCCCCTAAGGCCTCCTTCCCACGAGCGTGACGGGCTCCGCCGCGTAATATTACGCAGTGAAGCCCGTCACGGCGCCCCCCAGAGACCCCATACTTACCAGCGGAAGATCGCGTGAAGACACTTCCCTGCACACCGCCGTCGCGTCATGTGACACGCCCACCGCGTCACATGACGCGGCCGGCCGTGTCACGTGACGCGCCGGCCGCGTCATATGACGCGCGGCGGTAGGCGGGGAAGCGTTTTTTCACGCTATCTTCCGCTGGTTGCAGCGGGAGATAGCGTGAACGGAAGCCGTCAGCGCGTACACCCGCAGCAAATAGAACATGCTGCGGGTGACAACGGGAGATTTCACGGTGCGTAATTCCGCGGTGGAATTACGCATCGTGTGCATTGTGCTATTAGGTTCAATAGAACCTAATAGCATGGGGCAACGCAGCGGATTTTTGCCGCGGATTTACGCGGCGTAAATCCGTTCGTGGGAAGGAGGCCTAAGGCCTCATGTCCACGGGGAAAATAAGAATTAAAATCCGCAGCGGATTTTAACTCTTCTCCCGCGCGCGGATCCGCACCCCATAGGGATGCATTGACCACCCGCGGGTAGATAAATACCCGCGGATCGTCAATAAAAGTGATTTTAAAAAAAATGGAGCATGAAAAAAATCTGGACCATGCTCCATTTTCATGCGGGTCTCCCGCGGGGACGGCTCCCGCGGGCTTCTATTGAAGCCTATGGAAGCCGTCCGGATCCGCGGGACACAAAAATCATATTTTACTTACACGCTCCGGTTCTTCTCTTCGGCGCCGCGCCATCTTCTCTCAGTCGCGGCCGGATCATTTTGCTTCGGCCCGGCGCATGCGCGAGGCACGTCACCGACGTCATCATGCACATCCGCCGAGCCGAAGAATGAAGATCCGGCCGCGCCGAGAGAAGATGACGCCGCCGCGAAGAGAAGAAACGGAGCGGATGGGAGGTGAGTTTATTCTCATTTATTCCCATTTTCAGCGCTCATGTCCGCGGGGCAGGAGGGACCCGCTGCAGATTCTACATGGAGAATCTGCAGCGGATCTGATTTTCCCCGTGGACATGAGGCCTAAGTGTGTTGAGAAGAGGGACCCACAGTTAACTACAAGGAGAATACCTCCCCACCTTACTGCCAAGTGATCTGTGGAGGAATATCTGCATAGCCAGACTGCTATATAGAAACTGTCAGCAACCCACAAAGACAGACCCTGTGCCAAAGGGTACTGACAGAAAAACACTATATAGCCTCCTCAGCATTACAAAATAGCCTGGAAGCAAGTCCCAGCCCCCGCAACACCCAAGGAAGCAATACATCGCGCGCCTCGCAGGCGCAAATATCAAATTCCCGGTGCGACCCAGCGGACTCCTCAATCCCAAACACTTTCTTCTCAGCAAATACTGATAGTTCTAAAAAAGAAAGGACTCTTATCAGGCAAAGCCACACTTAACAAATCTTCAAAACTCTACAGGAGCGCTACCTAAGGCACTCAAGATGGAATAGCAGGACTCTATGTTCTAACTCCACCCGCCACATGAGGCTCCTCAGCAACACATAACAGGACCACTCAACATCAATGAGCTTCTAAAGGAACTTTTAACAAACAACTACGCCTTCCAACGCCTCCATAAAGAATACGCCACCCAGTAGACCACTATACAACAAATAGCGACCAATCCACAGCGCATATCCAAGAATTAACTATTCAGGATGGTTAAGCGACGTATTAAAGCAACGGCCCCCAGGAGACTCTCAGAGTACTTCCCGCCTGGCACACAGAGCAACAAAAACAAACCCGCCACATCTCATTCAAACATCCCCGTAACCGAAGAAATACCCAACACCCACAGCCCTGCGGCTCTGTCTCCATACTCCTCCACAGGATCTCTCCCGCCTACCCCAGCCAATCCCAACACCTCCCCTGGAAGCGAAGGGAAAAGGAATGTTCAGGACCCCCTACCAGCCTCCCCCTCCCCAAAAGGACCGGCGGCAAAAAAGAGCCAAAATAACAATCCACAAGAAACTCCCCCGCAGACAGATCCTATCAACAATCTCCAAGCTTATCCCGACTCTGAAAGCCCCTTAACTATAAACGCTCTGAAGACTATGCTAATCTCGCTGCAAAAGGACATTTCTAAAGATATACAGAGCCTCTCTGGTCAATTACAATCTAACATCGACCACCTAGCTACCAGAACTGACCACCTTGAACGGAAAATGGGAGAATTTACCAAAGCCCACAACGAGTTGGTAGATGCGCATGGCAGTATGGAAGAAGTCGCATATTTGAGAGAGAAGGTCATAGACTTGGAAGACCGATCCAGAAGAAACAATCTCAAATTTAGGGGAGTTCCAGAGACTGTGACCCCCCCTGACATTCCACAATATATACTCAAATTACTCCAAACGCTCCTCCCGGACCTTCCCGAGATCGAATATGCAGTTGACAGAGCCCACAGAATTCCAAAAGCACGCTCTGTCCCTGAGTCAGCCCCCAGAGAAATCTTAGCAAGAATACACTTCCATAAAATAAAAGAGGAAGTCTTGGCAGTTGGAAGGCGTAGAGGCACACTACCGACTCCATATGAAGACATACAAATATTTCCAGATCTTTCAGCCGCCACTCTGCAGTCTCGGAGAAAGTTTACAGAAGTTACAGCAGCACTACGAGAGGCGCACATCAAGTATAGATGGGGATTCCCAACCAAACTACTGATCTCAAAAAATGGAACCATCCAGGTTGCCACCTCGCCAGAAGAAGGCGTCTCGTTCCTGAAACAATGGGGGATCCCTATCCTTCAGAAGCCTCTGAGGACGGCGGTAGAATCTCCTACAAGAATCGAACAAGACTGGAAAACATCAGATAAGCATGGCAGACACGCATAAATTGATGTTGTAAAGGGTCTTGAACCCATAGTTATATTTCTCCTTTACGGAGCCTAAAGTGGATGGTTTAAAATGCCACCCCTACCTAAGGTTCATTCATCCAGTGCAGATAGGCGCTGGATGAACAATATTTTGATTTTGTTAACTGTTAATGATGTTTTTTTTCCTTATGTCAAATATAGTTATAAAAGGTTCAGTAGGAGGCCACTTCCCTACCCCCCCCCCACCATACTTAATATGAAAAAACACAACGACTCCCCAGCATATAAACCACCTACCAGTTATGCCCATTAGCATCACATCCCTAAATGTAAAAGGCCTGAACAGCCCCTATAAACGTAGCATGCTTTGGAGACAGGCTCTTAAGTCCCACTCAGACATCTTCCTCGCCCAAGAGACACACTTCCTGAGAGATAAACACCCCCCCTGCAACCACCCTAAATTTCCAAACATTTTCCTGGCATCAAATGAAGGGAAAAAAAAGAAAGGCGTAATGATAGCCATTAGCCGGAACGTTACATTTTCCCAAAAAAACGTATACGTGGACCCAGGCGGGCGATTTCTAATATTAGTCTGCGTAATTAACGCCACCACCTACACTCTAGTAAATGTCTACTTCCCATTTAAAAGGCAGGCCAAATTCTTCAAACATGTTCTTTCCGAAGTGGCTAAAATTCGAGAGGGGAATTTGGTGATCGGAGGAGATCTAAACTCAGTGGTGGACCCTACCTTGGACTCCACCGCGAGCGGCAGGGGCATGTCACCCATTGTCCCAATCATACACTCAGAAGAATTATACGACGTGTGGAGGTGCATGCATGGATCGTAGAGGGACTACACGTTTCTCTCCGCGCCACATGCATCTTATTCTAGGATAGATATGTTCCTGCTGCCGCGGGCAGGCCTCGAGGGGGTTTTACAGGCGGATATTGGAACAATATCATGGTCTGACCACGCTCCCATATCCTTAACGCTCCAAGAGAGCCCATTTCAATAAATGGCGGCATGGTTGCGTGTTTTTTTGCGCTTGCAAATGTGCTTGATTCGTGCTAACAAAAGTACAGTAAGGGCCGCTTCACACAAACATATTTGTTTCAATGGATGCCTTCAGAATTCTCTTTACTCACACATTTCGCATGCGTGCAAAACCTCACCATGCTCTATTTTTGTGCACATTTGCGCACCAAGGGTCCCTGTACAAGTCTATGGGAAGTGTGCACGTAACCGATTCCTATCTCCAAAAAAAGTTATAATAAACAGCGATAAAGTCTTATAAACTCCAAAATGGTACAAATAAAAACTACAGGACATCACGCAAAAACACGAGCCGTCGCACAAGTATCATGCGATACTTCCGCCATGTATCACGTGGACATGAGGCCTAAATCTAAGTGCTTGGTTGTTAGCAGCCGCAGCTGCGCTGCACCTCTTGCTCATCAGTTTTTTTTCCTGCTTTTGGAAACTGCTGTAGGAAAGGGGGTGCACCAGTACTGGAGGTACTGCAATACCAGGTCAATGTGCGGAGTGGACAGAGCAAGCACTTTTTCCAGCTCCCTGTTCTAAATATCCATTTAATATATGATCCCCAGATAGGGGACGTATCAGATGCAACACGCTCAGCCAGCACTCCGGGCACACCCACAATGCACTGAGGGAGCCGGAAGACCTTTGCATGGCCCCGCCCAACGCCTTCTCAACCAGGGTGAGCCGTCCCCGCGGGAGACCCGCGCCTGAATGGAGCATGTCCGGATTTTTTCCTGCACGCGGGACCCGCGCCTGCAGGGAAAAATGACATCCGCAGGTATTTTACTACCTGCAGGTGTCTAATGCATCCATATCCATTGCATAGCGCCGATCGCAATGTCGGGGGTGGGGGGGTCCGAACAGCCCGGGATGACAGCTCCATGCTGCGGACACCGACAGCATGGAGCTGTCACGTCCAGAGCCCGAGGGGCTTTATTCTCTGCAGGACACATGTTTTTACTTCCTCAGAGAATAAAGCCCACTTCGGGAGGACGTAAAAACACTATGGCCCGGGGCGTGGCTTAGCAAGCAAGGAGAGAGGTCGCACGCTGTTTTGCTCCTCCACAGAATCTCCCTTTTCAGCCCTTTTCTGGGTCAAATCAGTGACCCAAACAGAGGCAGACAAGAGCACAGCACCTGGGGACCCACCAGAACCCACAACCGGCCCGGACAAGGCTCACCTGGTGATCTCCAGCCGCCAAAAAGAAGCCGAAGAGCCGCGGCCCTGCACAGCGGCCCGCGCCCTAACCCGACAAGTACCGCGCTCAGAAACACCCGGCGAGGACCGCTCACGGAGCCCCAAGCAGAGGACTATGGCACAAGGTAACCCCTGCCGACTTGGAGGGGAGGCTCTGTCACCCTCAGTGCCCGCGCTCTCACCGCAGCGCCTTGCAAATACACAGCCGCGGCTCCCTCCCTCTGAATATACCGCCGTGGCCACCAACCTGCAACTCGGCGGCACATACAATCATCAGGGTGATCCCCCGCTGGACTAATCCCCACGCTGGTGGTTTTCCCCCTCCTGCTCCCCAGAGCCGACAATCAGCACGGGCGGGCACACCGGAAGATCTGCACCTAGTCTCTAGCTCCCTGTGAGGCAGCGGCCATCTCGCCCCCCCTCCCCCCTGAGTCGAGCAGGCTGCTTGGCATACTAGCCAGACCAGAGCAGAAAAGTAAAAAAGAGAGGATACTGTGATCCTCCCAGCACATCAACACCAGGCAAAGTTTAAAGCAGTACTCACTATTTCTGACGTGCAGCGGGGGAACGGAGGTCCTCTCCCCGGAGCTCTCAGACCGACAGCAGGCTCCATTAAAGTGTAGTGCAATTCAAATATCAATGCACCACAGCACCATCTAGTGGCCAAAACAGAGATAACCAGGACCTGAACCTCTTCTCATCCCTTTCTCAAAGCACTAAACAAAGCCAATCCTTGCCCATTAGAAAGAGCAACGAGGCCCCTAAGGCCTCCTTCCCACGAGCGTGACGGGCTCCGCCGCGTAATATTACGCAGTGAAGCCCGTCACGGCGCCCCCCAGAGACCCCATACTTACCAGCGGAAGATCGCGTGAAGACACTTCCCTGCACACCGCCGTCGCGTCATGTGACACGCCCACCGCGTCACATGACGCGGCCGGCCGTGTCACGTGACGCGCCGGCCGCGTCATATGACGCGCGGCGGTAGGCGGGGAAGCGTTTTTTCACGCTATCTTCCGCTGGTTGCAGCGGGAGATAGCGTGAACGGAAGCCGTCAGCGCGTACACCCGCAGCAAATAGAACATGCTGCGGGTGACAACGGGAGATTTCACGGTGCGTAATTCCGCGGTGGAATTACGCATCGTGTGCATTGTGCTATTAGGTTCAATAGAACCTAATAGCATGGGGCAACGCAGCGGATTTTTGCCGCGGATTTACGCGGCGTAAATCCGTTCGTGGGAAGGAGGCCTAAGGCCTCATGTCCACGGGGAAAATAAGAATTAAAATCCGCAGCGGATTTTAACTCTTCTCCCGCGCGCGGATCCGCACCCCATAGGGATGCATTGACCACCCGCGGGTAGATAAATACCCGCGGATCGTCAATAAAAGTGATTTTAAAAAAAATGGAGCATGAAAAAAATCTGGACCATGCTCCATTTTCATGCGGGTCTCCCGCGGGGACGGCTCCCGCGGGCTTCTATTGAAGCCTATGGAAGCCGCCCGGATCCGCGGGACACAAAAATCATATTTTACTTACACGCTCCGGTTCTTCTCTTCGGCGCCGCGCCATCTTCTCTCAGTCGCGGCCGGATCATTTTGCTTCAGCCCGGCGCATGCGCGAGGCACGTCACCGACGTCATCATGCACATCCGCCGAGCCGAAGAATGAAGATCCGGCCGCGACGAGAGAAGATGACGCCGCCGCGAAGAGAAGAAACGGAGCGGATGGGAGGTGAGTTTATTCTCATTTATTCCCATTTTCAGCGCTCATGTCCGCGGGGCAGGAGGGACCCGCTGCAGATTCTACATGGAGAATCTGCAGCGGATCTGATTTTCCCCGTGGACATGAGGCCTAAGTGTGTTGAGAAGAGGGACCCACAGTTAAAGGGGTTGTCCCGAGGCAGCAAGTGGGTCTATACACTTCTGCATGGCCATAATAATGCACTTTGTAATGTACATTGTGCATTAATTATGAGCCATACAGAAGTTATAAAAAGTTTTATACTTACCTGCTCCGTTGCTGGCGTCCTCGTCTCCATGGTGCCGACTAATTTTCGCCCTCCGATGGCCAAATTAGCCGCGCTTGCGCAGTCCGGGTCTTCTCCTCTTCTCTATGGGGCTCCGTGTAGCTCCGTGTAGCTCCGCCCCGTCACGTGCCGATTCCAGCCAATCAGGAGGCTGGAATCGGCAATGGACCGCACAGAAGCCCTGCGGTCCATGAAGACAGAGGATCCCGGCGGCCATCTTCAGCAGGTGAGTATGAAGACGCCGGACCGCCGGGATTCAGGTAAGCGCTGTGCGGGTGGTTTTTTTAACCCCTGCATCGGGTTGTCTCGCGCCGAACGGGGGGGGGGGGGGTTTAAAAAAAAAAAAAACCCGTTTCGGCGCGGGACATCTCCTTTAACTACAAGGAGAATACCTCCCCACCTTACTGCCAAGTGATCTGTGGAGGAATATCTGCATAGCCAGACTGCTATATAGAAACTGTCAGCAACCCACAAAGACAGACCCTGTGCCAAAGGGTACTGACAGAAAAACACTATATAGCCTCCTCAGCATTACAAAATAGCCTGGAAGCAAGTCCCAGCCCCCGCAACACCCAAGGAAGCAATACATCGCGCGCCTCGCAGGCGCAAATATCAAATTCCCGGTGCGACCCAGCGGACTCCTCAATCCCAAACACTTTCTTCTCAGCAAATACTGATAGAATTTACCAAAGCCCACAACGAGTTGGTAGATGCGCATGGCAGTATGGAAGAAGTCGCATATTTGAGAGAGAAGGTCATAGACTTGGAAGACCGATCCAGAAGAAACAATCTCAAATTTAGGGGAGTTCCAGAGACTGTGACCCCCCCTGACATTCCACAATATATACTCAAATTACTCCAAACGCTCCTCCCGGACCTTCCCGAGATCGAATATGCAGTTGACAGAGCCCACAGAATTCCAAAAGCACGCTCTGTCCCTGAGTCAGCCCCCAGAGAAATCTTAGCAAGAATACACTTCCATAAAATAAAAGAGGAAGTCTTGGCAGTTGGAAGGCGTAGAGGCACACTACCGACTCCATATGAAGACATACAAATATTTCCAGATCTTTCAGCCGCCACTCTGCAGTCTCGGAGAAAGTTTACAGAAGTTACAGCAGCACTACGAGAGGCGCACATCAAGTATAGATGGGGATTCCCAACCAAACTACTGATCTCAAAAAATGGAACCATCCAGGTTGCCACCTCGCCAGAAGAAGGCGTCTCGTTCCTGAAACAATGGGGGATCCCTATCCTTCAGAAGCCTCTGAGGACGGCGGTAGAATCTCCTACAAGAATCGAACAAGACTGGAAAACATCAGATAAGCATGGCAGACACGCATAAATTGATGTTGTAAAGGGTCTTGAACCCATAGTTATATTTCTCCTTTACGGAGCCTAAAGTGGATGGTTTAAAATTCGGATTTTAAATCCGCAGCGGTTTTCCTGCACGCGGATCCGCGCCCCATAGGGATGCATTAGACACCCGCAGGTAGTAAAATATCTGCGGATGTCATTTTTTCCTGCAGGCGCGGGTCCCGTGTGCAGGAAAAAATCCGGACATGCTCCATGCAGGCGCGGGTCTCCCGTGGGGATGGCTCCCGCAGGCGTGTGATTTCCATCTAGTGCAGGAAACGCGTTAATAGGGCTAATTCATGTATGGAAATTCGTTTTGCAGCTGTATGCAGCATGATTTAGGTATGGGTAAGCGGTGAGAAAGGGAAGGGGGGGCCCTGAGCTGAACTTTTGCACCCGGGCCCTTGAGCCTTTAGGTACGCCCCTGACCCTAAGGGTGTTTCTCACCTCATCTTTCTGCGTTTTACATACAAAAATGACAGGAAAGGGTTGTGACCCGGCGTCCGTCGCAGGCAGAAGATGACCATCGCCACTGTATGCCACGGAAAGGGGTGAACGCGCGTGTGAACTGGCATTTCAAGCGCAACCCGATTACTGTAAACCTTGTTTCTGCACAAATACGCTCCACTGCGACAATAGTCTTGGCGTGTACATTCGTCTGCCGAAGCCCTAGGGCCTCTTTCACACGGCGTGCTAAATTTAGCAGAAAAGCGGTCGCAGAAACCGCAATGATTTTTACGTGCATTTGCGCTCCCGATATTCCATTAGAGTCTAAGGGGGTAAGCAAATGCGCTCTCATATGCATAAAATTGCGCCGAGGGCTCCTTCACACGAATGTACTTTAGTCCCCTTATAATCACAAGCATATAAAAAGGGAAAAAAAACGAAACCGCGGATCTCTATGGGATTTCAGTGGTTTCGTTTTCACCACCTCCTTTCCTGCCTGTGATTTCTGCGCATGATTTGCCCGTGCTGCCGAGCGTAGTTTCGCCTGTGCCAGTCTGAATAAGCCTTAGGCCTTATTCACATGACGAATTATACATCAGTATTTTGTGAGCCAAACCAGGAACGGGCGCAAAATACGGAAGAAATGAAAATCTTCCCAATTAGACTTTCTCTACACTTCTGGTTTTGGCTCACAAAATACTGATGAAAAATATGCCCGTGTGAATAAGCCCCTAATTCTGTGCATTGGGGGAAGGGGGGAGAAAAAAACCCCGCAGCTTTAGGCCTCTTTCATACAAGCGTTGCATTCACACGCAAAGGCATCACGTGGAAGAATTGCGGCAGCGCAGCATTGCTGCAATCTAATCCCTTTTGGAATTAGCGCTGTCTCGTCCATTCACAGGGCTGCATCGCGTGAATGGACTCCGCTGCTGCGGTCGGCAGAATGGCTTTTGTTAAGCCTTAATAGCTAAATAGAAGCCCGCTGTCTTCTGCAACAAGTGCCGGTAAACTCCCTCCCCCTCTCTGCGGTTTTTGTCAAAAAATAGGTCATGGCTCATATTTTGATGCTGTGCGGGAGGGGAGGGGGGGTAATAATCGCCCGTGTGAATGAATGCATTGGAGTCCAATGCTTTACATGGCGACGATTTGTGGGCGACATTTATCTGCGAGAAAACATTTGTATGAAAGCAGCTTTATGAGTGCGATATCAGTCTGATTTTCTTGTAGCGATATTGCGCTTGCCCGCGTATGTGTATTCGCATCTGCAGATATTTTGCTGGCTTTTGTGCATTCAGAAAGATACCCACCGCTGATCCCAGCTATTGAAATTAGTCTAACGAGTTCTGGGTGTGTTCCTCTCCTGCGCAATTACGCAGCCAGCTCCCTCATTTGCATATTACCCAGAGGAGCGTGCATGGCCAGGTGCGTCTACTTACTCAGTTTGCAGTTGCTCTCCGTTAGGGGGATTCATGACAGTTCCCTTATTTGTATATTACCCAGAGGAGCGTGCATGGCCAGGTTCGTCTCCTTACTCAGTTTGTAGGTGCTCTCCCTAAGGAGGATTCATGCCAGCTCCTTCATTTGCATATTACCCAGAGGAGCGTGCACGGCCAGGTGCGTCTACTTACTCAATTTGTATATGCTCTCCCTAAGGAGGATTCATGCCAGTTCCCTTATTTGCATATTACCCAGAGGAGCGTGCATGGCCAGGTTCGTCTCCTTACTCAGTTTGTAGGTACTCTCCCTAAGGAGGATTCATGCCAGCTCCTTCATTTGCATATTACCCAGAGGAGCGTGCACAGCCAGGTGCGTCTACTTACTCAATTTGTACTTGCTCTCCGTAAGGAGGATTTATGCCAGCTCCCTTATTTGCATATTACCCAGAGGAGCGTGCATGGCCAGGTGCATCTGCTTACTCAGTTTGTAGTTGCTCTCCCTAAGGAGGATTCATGCCAGCTCCCTTATTTGCATATTACCCAGAGCAGGGGCGTAGATAGAGGCTCATGGGCTCGGGTGCATAAGTTTAGCTTGGGGCCCTCTACAGACCCCTCCAACCTCCACTCCCTTTCACGGCTACTACTTCTACATCACTTTTAGCTCCATTACTGTTTTTTTTTTTAATTGCCCACCAATAGATCATTGGTAATCAACTCTGCTAAAACCACTGATTACCAATGATCTATTGGTGGGCAATTAAAAAAAAAAACAGTAATGGAGCTAAAAGTGATGTAGAAGTAGTAGCCGTGAAAGGGAGTGGAGGTTGGAGGGGTCTGTAGAGGGCCCCAAGCTAAACTTATGCACCCGAGCCCATGAGCCTCTATCTACGCCCCTGCTCTGGGTAATATGCAAATAAGGGAGCTGGCATGAATCCTCCTTAGGGAGAGCAACTACAAACTGAGTAAGCAGATGCACCTGGCCATGCACGCTCCTCTGGGTAATATGCAAATAAGGGAGCTGGCATAAATCCTCCTTACGGAGAGCAAGTACAAATTGAGTAAGTAGACGCACCTGGCTGTGCACGCTCCTCTGGGTAATATGCAAATGAAGGAGCTGGCATGAATCCTCCTTAGGGAGAGTACCTACAAACTGAGTAAGGAGACGAACCTGGCCATGCACGCTCCTCTGGGTAATATGCAAATAAGGGAACTGGCATGAATCCTCCTTAGGGAGAGCATATACAAATTGAGTAAGTAGACGCACCTGGCCGTGCACGCTCCTCTGGGTAATATGCAAATGAAGGAGCTGGCATGAATCCTCCTTAGGGAGAGCACCTACAAACTGAGTAAGGAGACGAACCTGGCCATGCACGCTCCTCTGGGTAATATACAAATAAGGGAACTGTCATGAATCCCCCTAACGGAGAGCAACTGCAAACTGAGTAAGTAGACGCACCTGGCCATGCACGCTCCTCTGGGTAATATGCAAATGAGGGAGCTGGCTGCGTAATTGCGCAGGAGAGGAACACACCCAGAACTCGTTAGACTAATTTCAATAGCTGGGATCAGCGGTGGGTATCTTTCTGAATGCACAAAAGCCAGCAAAATATCTGCAGATGCGAATACACATACGCGGGCAAGCGCAATATCGCTACAAGAAAATCAGACTGATATCGCACTCATAAAGCTGCTTTCATACAAATGTTTTCTCGCAGATAAATGTCGCCCACAAATCGTCGCCATGTAAAGCATTGGACTCCAATGCATTCATTCACACGGGCGATTATTACCCCCCCTCCCCTCCCGCACAGCATCAAAATATGAGCCATGACCTATTTTTTGACAAAAACCGCAGAGAGGGGGAGGGAGTTTACCGGCACTTGTTGCAGAAGACAGCGGGCTTCTATTTAGCTATTAAGGCTTAACAAAAGCCATTCTGCCGACCGCAGCAGCGGAGTCCATTCACGCGATGCAGCCCTGTGAATGGACGAGACAGCGCTAATTCCAAAAGGGATTAGATTGCAGCAATGCTGCGCTGCCGCAATTCTTCCACGTGATGCCTTTGCGTGTGAATGCAACGCTTGTATGAAAGAGGCCTAAAGCTGCGGGGTTTTTTTCTCCCCCCTTCCCCCAATGCACAGAATTAGGGGCTTATTCACACGGGCATATTTTTCATCAGTATTTTGTGAGCCAAAACCAGAAGTGTAGAGAAAGTCTAATTGGGAAGATTTTCATTTCTTCCGTATTTTGCGCCCGTTCCTGGTTTGGCTCACAAAATACTGATGTATAATTCGTCATGTGAATAAGGCCTAAGGCTTATTCAGACTGGCACAGGCGAAACTACGCTCGGCAGCACGGGCAAATCATGCGCAGAAATCACAGGCAGGAAAGGAGGTGGTGAAAACGAAACCACTGAAATCCCATAGAGATCCGCGGTTTCGTTTTTTTTCCCTTTTTATATGCTTGTGATTATAAGGGGACTAAAGTACATTCGTGTGAAGGAGCCCTCGGCGCAATTTTATGCATATGAGAGCGCATTTGCTTACCCCCTTAGACTCTAATGGAATATCGGGAGCGCAAATGCACGTAAAAATCATTGCGGTTTCTGCGACCGCTTTTCTGCTAAATTTAGCACGCCGTGTGAAAGAGGCCCTAGGGCTTCGGCAGACGAATGTACACGCCAAGACTATTGTCGCAGTGGAGCGTATTTGTGCAGAAACAAGGTTTACAGTAATCGGGTTGCGCTTGAAATGCCAGTTCACACGCGCGTTCACCCCTTTCCGTGGCATACAGTGGCGATGGTCATCTTCTGCCTGCGACGGACGCCGGGTCACAACCCTTTCCTGTCATTTTTGTATGTAAAACGCAGAAAGATGAGGTGAGAAACACCCTTAGGGTCAGGGGCGTACCTAAAGGCTCAAGGGCCCGGGTGCAAAAGTTCAGCTCAGGGCCCCCCCTTCCCTTTCTCACCGCTTACCCATACCTAAATCATGCTGCATACAGCTGCAAAACGAATTTCCATACATGAATTAGCCCTATTAACGCGTTTCCTGCACTAGATGGAAATCACACGCCTGCGGGAGCCATCCCCACGGGAGACCCGCGCCTGCATGGAGCATGTCCGGATTTTTTCCTGCACACGGGACCCGCGCCTGCAGGAAAAAATGACATCCGCAGATATTTTACTACCTGCGGGTGTCTAATGCATCCCTATGGGGCGCGGATCCGCGTGCAGGAAAACCGCTGCGGATTTAAAATCCGAATTTTAAACCATCCACTTTAGGCTCCGTAAAGGAGAAATATAACTATGGGTTCAAGACCCTTTACAACATCAATTTATGCGTGTCTGCCATGCTTATCTGATGTTTTCCAGTCTTGTTCGATTCTTGTAGGAGATTCTACCGCCGTCCTCAGAGGCTTCTGAAGGATAGGGATCCCCCATTGTTTCAGGAACGAGACGCCTTCTTCTGGCGAGGTGGCAACCTGGATGGTTCCATTTTTTGAGATCAGTAGTTTGGTTGGGAATCCCCATCTATACTTGATGTGCGCCTCTCGTAGTGCTGCTGTAACTTCTGTAAACTTTCTCCGAGACTGCAGAGTGGCGGCTGAAAGATCTGGAAATATTTGTATGTCTTCATATGGAGTCGGTAGTGTGCCTCTACGCCTTCCAACTGCCAAGACTTCCTCTTTTATTTTATGGAAGTGTATTCTTGCTAAGATTTCTCTGGGGGCTGACTCAGGGACAGAGCGTGCTTTTGGAATTCTGTGGGCTCTGTCAACTGCATATTCGATCTCGGGAAGGTCCGGGAGGAGCGTTTGGAGTAATTTGAGTATATATTGTGGAATGTCAGGGGGGGTCACAGTCTCTGGAACTCCCCTAAATTTGAGATTGTTTCTTCTGGATCGGTCTTCCAAGTCTATGACCTTCTCTCTCAAATATGCGACTTCTTCCATACTGCCATGCGCATCTACCAACTCGTTGTGGGCTTTGGTAAATTCTATCAGTATTTGCTGAGAAGAAAGTGTTTGGGATTGAGGAGTCCGCTGGGTCGCACCGGGAATTTGATATTTGCGCCTGCGAGGCGCGCGATGTATTGCTTCCTTGGGTGTTGCGGGGGCTGGGACTTGCTTCCAGGCTATTTTGTAATGCTGAGGAGGCTATATAGTGTTTTTCTGTCAGTACCCTTTGGCACAGGGTCTGTCTTTGTGGGTTGCTGACAGTTTCTATATAGCAGTCTGGCTATGCAGATATTCCTCCACAGATCACTTGGCAGTAAGGTGGGGAGGTATTCTCCTTGTAGTTAAAGGAGATGTCCCGCGCCGAAACGGGTTTTTTTTTTTTTTAAACCCCCCCCCCCCCCCGTTCGGCGCGAGACAACCCGATGCAGGGGTTAAAAAAACCACCCGCACAGCGCTTACCTGAATCCCGGCGGTCCGGCGTCTTCATACTCACCTGCTGAAGATGGCCGCCGGGATCCTCTGTCTTCATGGACCGCAGGGCTTCTGTGCGGTCCATTGCCGATTCCAGCCTCCTGATTGGCTGGAATCGGCACGTGACGGGGCGGAGCTACACGGAGCTACACGGAGCCCCATAGAGAAGAGGAGAAGACCCGGACTGCGCAAGCGCGGCTAATTTGGCCATCGGAGGGCGAAAATTAGTCGGCACCATGGAGACGAGGACGCCAGCAACGGAGCAGGTAAGTATAAAACTTTTTATAACTTCTGTATGGCTCATAATTAATGCACAATGTACATTACAAAGTGCATTATTATGGCCATGCAGAAGTGTATAGACCCACTTGCTGCCTCGGGACAACCCCTTTAACTGTGGGTCCCTCTTCTCAACACACTTAGGCCTCATGTCCACGGGGAAAATCAGATCCGCTGCAGATTCTCCATGTAGAATCTGCAGCGGGTCCCTCCTGCCCCGCGGACATGAGCGCTGAAAATGGGAATAAATGAGAATAAACTCACCTCCCATCCGCTCCGTTTCTTCTCTTCGCGGCGGCGTCATCTTCTCTCGTCGCGGCCGGATCTTCATTCTTCGGCTCGGCGGATGTGCATGATGACGTCGGTGACGTGCCTCGCGCATGCGCCGGGCTGAAGCAAAATGATCCGGCCGCGACTGAGAGAAGATGGCGCGGCGCCGAAGAGAAGAACCGGAGCGTGTAAGTAAAATATGATTTTTGTGTCCCGCGGATCCGGGCGGCTTCCATAGGCTTCAATAGAAGCCCGCGGGAGCCGTCCCCGCGGGAGACCCGCATGAAAATGGAGCATGGTCCAGATTTTTTTCATGCTCCATTTTTTTTAAAATCACTTTTATTGACGATCCGCGGGTATTTATCTACCCGCGGGTGGTCAATGCATCCCTATGGGGTGCGGATCCGCGCGCGGGAGAAGAGTTAAAATCCGCTGCGGATTTTAATTCTTATTTTCCCCGTGGACATGAGGCCTTAGGCCTCCTTCCCACGAACGGATTTACGCCGCGTAAATCCGCGGCAAAAATCCGCTGCGTTGCCCCATGCTATTAGGTTCTATTGAACCTAATAGCACAATGCACACGATGCGTAATTCCACCGCGGAATTACGCACCGTGAAATCTCCCGTTGTCACCCGCAGCATGTTCTATTTGCTGCGGGTGTACGCGCTGACGGCTTCCGTTCACGCTATCTCCCGCTGCAACCAGCGGAAGATAGCGTGAAAAAACGCTTCCCCGCCTACCGCCGCGCGTCATATGACGCGGCCGGCGCGTCACGTGACACGGCCGGCCGCGTCATGTGACGCGGTGGGCGTGTCACATGACGCGACGGCGGTGTGCAGGGAAGTGTCTTCACGCGATCTTCCGCTGGTAAGTATGGGGTCTCTGGGGGGCGCCGTGACGGGCTTCACTGCGTAATATTACGCGGCGGAGCCCGTCACGCTCGTGGGAAGGAGGCCTTAGGGGCCTCGTTGCTCTTTCTAATGGGCAAGGATTGGCTTTGTTTAGTGCTTTGAGAAAGGGATGAGAAGAGGTTCAGGTCCTGGTTATCTCTGTTTTGGCCACTAGATGGTGCTGTGGTGCATTGATATTTGAATTGCACTACACTTTAATGGAGCCTGCTGTCGGTCTGAGAGCTCCGGGGAGAGGACCTCCGTTCCCCCGCTGCACGTCAGAAATAGTGAGTACTGCTTTAAACTTTGCCTGGTGTTGATGTGCTGGGAGGATCACAGTATCCTCTCTTTTTTACTTTTCTGCTCTGGTCTGGCTAGTATGCCAAGCAGCCTGCTCGACTCAGGGGGGAGGGGGGGCGAGATGGCCGCTGCCTCACAGGGAGCTAGAGACTAGGTGCAGATCTTCCGGTGTGCCCGCCCGTGCTGATTGTCGGCTCTGGGGAGCAGGAGGGGGAAAACCACCAGCGTGGGGATTAGTCCAGCGGGGGATCACCCTGATGATTGTATGTGCCGCCGAGTTGCAGGTTGGTGGCCACGGCGGTATATTCAGAGGGAGGGAGCCGCGGCTGTGTATTTGCAAGGCGCTGCGGTGAGAGCGCGGGCACTGAGGGTGACAGAGCCTCCCCTCCAAGTCGGCAGGGGTTACCTTGTGCCATAGTCCTCTGCTTGGGGCTCCGTGAGCGGTCCTCGCCGGGTGTTTCTGAGCGCGGTACTTGTCGGGTTAGGGCGCGGGCCGCTGTGCAGGGCCGCGGCTCTTCGGCTTCTTTTTGGCGGCTGGAGATCACCAGGTGAGCCTTGTCCGGGCCGGTTGTGGGTTCTGGTGGGTCCCCAGGTGCTGTGCTCTTGTCTGCCTCTGTTTGGGTCACTGATTTGACCCAGAAAAGGGCTGAAAAGGGAGATTCTGTGGAGGAGCAAAACAGCGTGCGACCTCTCTCCTTGCTTGCTAAGCCACGCCCCGGGCCATAGTGTTTTTACGTCCTCCCGAAGTGGGCTTTATTCTCTGAGGAAGTAAAAACATGTGTCCTGCAGAGAATAAAGCCCCTCGGGCTCTGGACGTGACAGCTCCATGCTGTCGGTGTCCGCAGCATGGAGCTGTCATCCCGGGCTGTTCGGACCCCCCCACCCCCGACATTGCGATCGGCGCTATGCAATGGATATGGATGCATTAGACACCTGCAGGTAGTAAAATACCTGCGGATGTCATTTTTCCCTGCAGGCGCAGGTCCCGCGTGCAGGAAAAAATCCGGACATGCTCCATTCAGGCGCGGGTCTCCCGCGGGGACGGCTCACCCTGGTTGAGAAGGCGTTGGGCGGGGCTATGCAAAGGTCTTCCGGCTCCCTCAGTGCATTGTGGACTGAAGTGAGACTTACAAAGTGCATTATTATGGCCATGCAGAAGTGTATAGACCCACTTGCTGCCTCGGGACAACCCCTTTAACTGTGGGTCCCTCTTCTCAACACACTTAGGCCTCATGTCCACGGGGAAAATCAGATCCGCTGCAGATTCTCCATGTAGAATCTGCAGCGGGTCCCTCCTGCCCCGCGGACATGAGCGCTGAAAATGGGAATAAATGAGAATAAACTCACCTCCCATCCGCTCCGTTTCTTCTCTTCGCGGCGGCGTCATCTTCTCTCGTCGCGGCCGGATCTTCATTCTTCGGCTCGGCGGATGTGCATGATGACGTCGGTGACGTGCCTCGCGCATGCGCCGGGCTGAAGCAAAATGATCCGGCCGCGACTGAGAGAAGATGGCGCGGCGCCGAAGAGAAGAACCGGAGCGTGTAAGTAAAATATGATTTTTGTGTCCCGCGGATCCGGGTGGCTTCCATAGGCTTCAATAGAAGCCCGCGGGAGCCGTCCCCGCGGGAGACCCGCATGAAAATGGAGCATGGTCCAGATTTTTTTCATGCTCCATTTTTTTTAAAATCACTTTTATTGACGATCCGCGGGTATTTATCTACCCGCGGGTGGTCAATGCATCCCTATGGGGTGCGGATCCGCGCGCGGGAGAAGAGTTAAAATCCGCTGCGGATTTTAATTCTTATTTTCCCCGTGGACATGAGGCCTTAGGCCTCCTTCCCACGAACGGATTTACGCCGCGTAAATCCGCGGCAAAAATCCGCTGCGTTGCCCCATGCTATTAGGTTCTATTGAACCTAATAGCACAATGCACACGATGCGTAATTCCACCGCGGAATTACGCACCGTGAAATCTCCCGTTGTCACCCGCAGCATGTTCTATTTGCTGCGGGTGTACGCGCTGACGGCTTCCGTTCACGCTATCTCCCGCTGCAACCAGCGGAAGATAGCGTGAAAAAACGCTTCCCCGCCTACCGCCGCGCGTCATATGACGCGGCCGGCGCGTCACGTGACACGGCCGGCCGCGTCATGTGACGCGGTGGGCGTGTCACATGACGCGACGGCGGTGTGCAGGGAAGTGTCTTCACGCGATCTTCCGCTGGTAAGTATGGGGTCTCTGGGGGGCGCCGTGACGGGCTTCACTGCGTAATATTACGCGGCGGAGCCCGTCACGCTCGTGGGAAGGAGGCCTTAGGGGCCTCGTTGCTCTTTCTAATGGGCAAGGATTGGCTTTGTTTAGTGCTTTGAGAAAGGGATGAGAAGAGGTTCAGGTCCTGGTTATCTCTGTTTTGGCCACTAGATGGTGCTGTGGTGCATTGATATTTGAATTGCACTACACTTTAATGGAGCCTGCTGTCGGTCTGAGAGCTCCGGGGAGAGGACCTCCGTTCCCCCGCTGCACGTCAGAAATAGTGAGTACTGCTTTAAACTATGGCCCGCCCATTACCCACAATGCCCTGGTTAAAGCAGCTGTAAACACTAATGCCCACTAGAGATATGATAGCCTCATCTGCTGGATGTGCAGCTCTGCCTGCAGGAACTGAAGTCCGGCCACCGCACCCACCCCAAAAGACATGAAGTTCAGAACTGCTGCGTTAAAAAACTAGACCCCTTAACGAATTCTTCTAGGGCTGTGCTGCGTATTTTGACCCACAGTATTTGAATGAATCTGAGCAATCCGCAGTTGTCGTCCACACGGAGGATCTGCAGCAAATCACATGCATTGAAAGATACATACTACTGCTACTTCCTTCACACTCGCGGTCATCCGCATTACAGATTCTGCAGGAACGCAGGGTCGCCGGCTGGGGTAACGGCCAGATTCCGCTGTGGTATCCTGCATTCGGAATGTGAAGTGGTTGTGTGCAGCTGGCCTTACTGAAGACAATGGAGTTGCGATACAACTCACAAGTAGCTGCGACCAATATATTGCAAAAATCCAACCTCGGTGAGGTTTTAGCAATCTATAGGTTGTGGGAACTTGCGCGACCCCATTGATATATTTGAGAATGCAAGTTCACAGGGCTGCACAGCGATCTTTGGTCACATGACCCATGGCATGGCGAAAGACTCCATAGAGCTCCAGCCTTAGGGCTCACGTCCACAATTGTGTTCTCACCGCAGAGACGCAGCGTTTTACGCATACCACCGTGGGCTCTTTGGCCAGATTCACACAGATGTATTTGCGCAGCATATTACTCATGAAAAATATACATGCTAAATACATGTCAGTAGAACCCGCTGATTGCAGCGAGTTCCTTCACATAAGTGTATTTTGCATGCGCATTTTGTCCAAAAAAAAAGCAGTCCCCTTTATTTTCTCGTGCATTTCTGCAGGGGAAGAACATGTATTATTCTAATTACACTAATTGCCCATTTCAATAAATGGCGGCATGGTTGCGTGTTTTTTTGCGCTTGCAAATGTGCTTGATTAATGCTAACAAAAGTACAGTAAGGGCCGCTTCACACAAACATATTTGTTTCAATGGGTGCCTTCAGAATTCTCTTTACAACGTCGTTGCGTATGGGCTGCGGGTATATCCGCGACCACGGAGCACAATAGGCTCTATGCTGCGGATATCCGCGGTAAAATAGAACTTGCTGCGTTCTCTTTTCTGCGAGTGGATTACATAATTCCAACCCACTAATGTGAGCGGAATTGTGTAATCCAATGCGATTGATCTGCTTATTACCGCGGATCAGACGCATGCGGAATCCGTAATTCCTATCCGGTCATGTGAGACCGGCCTAAGGTAGATCTCTACCTTTTTATCACGTGACCGGGGACCGCTCAACAAGGTCACTGCTCCAGGCTCTCCAGGGAGCAAGGAGATTTTACGTTTCCTGGACTCCCCGACTCCTGCGCATGTGTCCGGTGTTTTGCCAGCGGTCGCATGTGCAGAATCCGGGTAAGTTCACGGATGAGGATCGCGTTGGGGTGCAAATACGGAGGCCTCCGGTAAAAAGTTTCATCTCTCACCGATCGCATCGGTGAGGGGGAGATGAAACTTCAATTTAAAAAAAAAAACTTTTACGTGATCGCCATTATCCATTGTATAACGGCGAACACGGGATCAGGAACCACTCACCGGGGCCCCCCGTGAAATCTCCAGGTTCTTGCCTCAGTTTTGTAGCCAGGAGCAGGGAGATTTTAAATTATCCTGGCAATCCACAGCTTTTGCGCATGCGTCCGCCATTTTGGCGACAGGCGTGTGCGCAGAAGCTGGGGTAAGGTCCGCGGATAAATCTGGGGGCCTTACGTGCGTACTTTCATCCACCCTCACGGATATGATCCGTGAGGGGAGATGAAACGTACGCTTTTTAAACTTTTTTAAAACTTTAACTTTTTTTTTTTTTAACTTTTTCACACTTTTTTTTTTAACTTTACATGATCACTGTCATCCACCCAGACACATGTTTTTACGTCCTCAGGGATTAAGGCCCACTTGGGCAGGACGTAAAAACACTATGGGCTAGTCACTAAGGGGTTAAGAATTAAATTATGCAAACCGAATAATACGAAATGTAACGATTGGCCAATTTTGCATCTTTCAAATAATGTGGAATATGATTTAGACTTGTTACCACTGAGAAACAAGGCGAGGTTCATCCATAGACTCATCACAACAGTTCTTTTGTTTTATTATATACTTTATTATTGTGATTTGCATTTTATATACTTTGTCAAATCAATAATTTAGAAAATCAATTAAATATTTGTTGATGAAAATGGACAAATGTTTCCGCTTACCTGTACAGAGCTGACGGAAAATGCGTTTTTCCCATGGAATCGGCTCTTTAACCCCTTAACGACGGCCCCATCGGGATTCTACGTCCTGGCCGGCTGGGCTTTATTCCTAGAGGACGTAGTTTTATGCATCCTCTAGGAATGACAGCCCTGCAGGCTCAGGACGTGATAGCTCCATGCTGCCGGTTACCGGAGGTAGCCGACAGCATGGAGCTGTCATCCCGGGCCGCGGGACCCCACCCCCGGTCACGCGATCGCGTTAAACTCAATGGAAAGTTAAAAACAATTAAAGTTTCAGCTCCCCATACTGATTCGATCCGTAAGGGGAGCTGAGAGTACTCACTTCCGGTCCTCCGCAGCGTCCGGATCCTTCTGTCTTCTCCCCGGCACTGCCGCCGGCGTCTGCGCGTCAGACGCATTACGTCACGCGCATCCGCAGAGAGCCGGGAGGCCCGGGAAATTTAAAAATTCCCTGCTCTCGACTAGAATGAGTAGCCGAGAGCAGGGAGCTGTCACCGGGAGCCGCTGTATGCGGTTCCCACTCACATGATCCACCATTTTGCTTTTGTTGGTATCGGGTTGCATGCATTGATCGTGTCCTGTATGTGATAGTATAATAGTATAATATAAATATAAATATTTTCCCGCGGCTCGTTCTATCTTTGGGCGGGGCCTTGCATCACCCATTGTTTTAATGGGGCTGGCGGCAGCATCGCACCGCGTGCTAGGTGCGGACAGCCGCAGCGGGAGGGAGGGGAGGCAGTTTTATTACAAAAATGACTCACATCCACAGAAAAATCGTACGTTAGCGAGCGCGAAAACGGGCCGCGATTCACGGCCTGGTATCGCACTCGCTGTGTGACATTAGCCTTACTGCCAGATCTTCTTTGGATTACAGCGGATCGCTGGGGGTTCATATTTTGGAGACGTACAAATTTTACATTGATTTTTAACATTTTGAGGAACACTTTCTTTTCCTGCACCAAGCCAAGATTGCAAAGTCTCATGGGTATAAACTACACCCCTTAATGTATTCACTGAGGGGGTCAGGAGGATTTTTACCCCACAGTTTTTGTCAAGAATTAATGCAATTTGGAGGGGAAGAAATTAAATTTCATATTTTTGCAAATATGTCATTTTAATTTTAATGATGGGCTTTTTTTCTATATTGCACATGAAGATGAGGATTGGCACCCCAAAATGGAGACCCCCCCGTATGTCCCGTGTTCAGAGATATACCCATTGTGGCCCTAATCTTGTGTCCGTATGCACAATGGGGCCCAAACCGAAAGGAGCAGCCGGTGGCTTCGTGAACAGTTATTTTGCATGAAAGTGTGTTAGGTCCCATTGCTCACTTGTGGAGCCCTTGAGCGCTTTGGAGAACCCCCACAAATGACCCTGTTTAAAAAACTAGACCCCTTAAATATTTTCTCGGTCAAGTATTAACGGGAGAGAATACTGCTGGTGAAAACGAAACCACAGAAATCTTAGGCTTAGTTTTGTCCCAATATACGGCCGTGACCATCACCAGCGATGCTTTTTTTTAGAGGATTAAATCGCATCGCTGCCGCGCACATTAAAAACCGCATGTTTTTGTTTAACGCGCAAGTCGGTAGGACTTTCCAATGTTAACATTGCAGCGCATATTTGTCGCCTTGTGATGCGATAAAACGCAGCCTCCATAGGATTACATGGGAGATTTTAAAAAACGCACTGCGCAGAAGGACACAGCAGGCTGCGATTTTCTCTCTCAACATCACATCAGTGAAAACCTTGCTGAAGGGAAGGGAACCGTCGGGAATCATTGGCTGCGAAATCTATATAAGCAAAAGGACTCACTTAATGCGCTCCGTCCAACCGTATCAAAGTATTGAATTCTTACTTGAAGCGGGGTGCCTGGACTCCTGGCACCCCGATATCCAAAGGAAACAGGGAAATTCCAACGAGGCAGGAGTATTCTTCATAAAACAATTTATTGCATACAGAAACAGGTGGGTATCGCAACGCGTTTCGGCTTTTGACAAGCCTTTTTCAAGCATAGGGAGCAGTTATCAAGTGCTTCTTATTTATAGCAAACAAACACTAAAGGAAAAGGAAAGGGAGGAGCTTAGATGTGAACAATCACTATTTGCAATCTCTAAATAATTCTGTACATAGTGTCCTATCCTCATTTATACTATGTCCAGACCCGTGGTACAGCAATGGGCACGAAGTGTGCCCCCTGTTTTGCCAACCTTTACATGGGGGCATTTGAGGAGACTATTACAAACCCCTGCATACGTTTCTATAGACGCTTCATTGATGATATCATCATGATATGGGATGGGACAATCGATGAAGCAAACAAT
This sequence comes from Eleutherodactylus coqui, assembly GCF_035609145.1. NCBI lineage: Eukaryota > Metazoa > Chordata > Amphibia > Anura > Eleutherodactylidae > Eleutherodactylus > Eleutherodactylus coqui. Next base: position 1,435,383 of record NW_027102247.1, read on the forward strand.
TTTGTTTCCAAATTAAATTCCAACAATTGGAACCTTAAATTCACAGGAACCCTTAGTCCTACTGAAGTCACATTCTTAGACTTAGATATCAGTATCAAGGGAGGTAAAATTGAGACCCAGACACACTTTAAAGAAGTAGATGCTAACAGCCTGTTGGATTTCCGGAGTAATCACCATAAAGCATGGAAAACTAACGCCCCCTATGGACAACTTAAGAGGATCAGAAGAAACTGTACCTCTAATGGAAACTTTGAAAAACAAGCCAAAATCTTGTGTGATAGGTTTCGAGAAAAGAAATACCCGATGACCCTTATAAACGATTTCTATAGGAAGGCTAGAGACGAGGAAAGAATAGTGGGAAAACAAAACAAAACATCATTTCAATCAGCAGAAAAGGGAGTGCTACGCTTCATCACAAAATACAATAATAAACATAAAGAATTGAAACAAATTTTTGGCGGCTGGAGATCACCAGGTGAGCCTTGTCCGGGCCGGTTGTGGGTTCTGGTGGGTCCCCAGGTGCTGTGCTCTTGTCTGCCTCTGTTTGGGTCACTGATTTGACCCAGAAAAGGGCTGAAAAGGGAGATTCTGTGGAGGAGCAAAACAGCGTGCGACCTCTCTCCTTGCTTGCTAAGCCACGCCCCGGGCCATAGTGTTTTTACGTCCTCCCGAAGTGGGCTTTATTCTCTGAGGAAGTAAAAACATGTGTCCTGCAGAGAATAAAGCCCCTCGGGCTCTGGACGTGACAGCTCCATGCTGTCGGTGTCCGCAGCATGGAGCTGTCATCCCGGGCTGTTCGGACCCCCCCACCCCCGACATTGCGATCGGCGCTATGCAATGGATATGGATGCATTAGACACCTGCAGGTAGTAAAATACCTGCGGATGTCATTTTTCCCTGCAGGCGCGGGTCCCGCGTGCAGGAAAAAATCCGGACATGCTCCATTCAGGCGCGGGTCTCCCGCGGGGACGGCTCACCCTGGTTGAGAAGGCGTTGGGCGGGGCTATGCAAAGGTCTTCCGGCTCCCTCAGTGCATTGTGGGTGTGCCCGGAGTGCTGGCTGAGCGTGTTGCATCTGATACGTCCCCTATCTGGGGATCATATATTAAATGGATTTTTAGAACAGGGAGCTGGAAAAAGTGCTTGCTCTGTCCACTCCGCACATTGACCTGGTATTGCAGTACCTCCAGTACTGGTGCACCCCCTTTCCTACAGCAGTTTCCAAAAGCAGGAAAAAAAACTGATGAGCAAGAGGTGCAGCGCAGCTGCGGCTGCTAACAACCAAGCACTTAGATTTAGGCCTCATGTCCACGTGATACATGGCGGAAGTATCGCATGATACTTGTGCGACGGCTCGTGTTTTTGCGTGATGTCCTGTAGTTTTTATTTGTACCATTTTGGAGTTTATAAGACTTTATCGCTGTTTATTATAACTTTTTTTGGAGATAGGAATCGGTTACGTGCACACTTCCCATAGACTTGTACAGGGACCCTTGGTGCGCAAATGTGCACAAAAATAGAGCATGGTGAGGTTTTGCACGCATGCGAAATGTGTGAGTAAAGAGAATTCTGAAGGCATCCATTGAAACAAATATGTTTGTGTGAAGCGGCCCTTACTGTACTTTTGTTAGCACGAATCAAGCACATTTGCAAGCGCAAAAAAACACGCAACCATGCCGCCATTTATTGAAATGGGCTCTCTTGGAGCGTTAAGGATATGGGGGCGTGGTCAGACCATGATATTGTTCCAATATCCGCCTGTAAAACCCCCTCGAGGCCTGCCCGCGGCAGCAGGAACATATCTATCCTAGAATAAGATGCATGTGGCGCGGAGAGAAACGTGTAGTCCCTCTACGATCCATGCATGCACCTCCACACGTCGTATAATTCTTCTGAGTGTATGATTGGGACAATGGGTGACATGCCCCTGCCGCTCGCGGTGGAGTCCAAGGTAGGGTCCACCACTGAGTTTAGATCTCCTCCGATCACCAAATTCCCCTCTCGAATTTTAGCCACTTCGGAAAGAACATGTTTGAAGAATTTGGCCTGCCTTTTAAATGGGAAGTAGACATTTACTAGAGTGTAGGTGGTGGCGTTAATTACGCAGACTAATATTAGAAATCGCCCGCCTGGGTCCACGTATACGTTTTTTTGGGAAAATGTAACGTTCCGGCTAATGGCTATCATTACGCCTTTCTTTTTTTTCCCTTCATTTGATGCCAGCAAAATGTTTGGAAATTTAGGGTGGTTGCAGGGGGGGTGTTTATCTCTCAGGAAGTGTGTCTCTTGGGCGAGGAAGATGTCTGAGTGGGACTTAAGAGCCTGTCTCCAAAGCATGCTACGTTTATAGGGGCTGTTCAGGCCTTTTACATTTAGGGATGTGATGCTAATGGGCATAACTGGTAGGTGGTTTATACGCTGGGGAGTCGTTGTGTTTTTTCATATTAAGTATGGTGGGGGGGGGGGTAGGGAAGTGGCCTCCTACTGAACCTTTTATAACTATATTTGACATAAGGAAAAAAAACATCATTAACAGTTAACAAAATCAAAATATTGTTCATCCAGCGCCTATCTGCACTGGATGAATGAACCTTAGGTAGGGGTGGCATTTTAAACCATCCACTTTAGGCTCCGTAAAGGAGAAATATAACTATGGGTTCAAGACCCTTTACAACATCAATTTATGCGTGTCTGCCATGCTTATCTGATGTTTTCCAGTCTTGTTCGATTCTTGTAGGAGATTCTACCGCCGTCCTCAGAGGCTTCTGAAGGATAGGGATCCCCCATTGTTTCAGGAACGAGACGCCTTCTTCTGGCGAGGTGGCAACCTGGATGGTTCCATTTTTTGAGATCAGTAGTTTGGTTGGGAATCCCCATCTATACTTGATGTGCGCCTCTCGTAGTGCTGCTGTAACTTCTGTAAACTTTCTCCGAGACTGCAGAGTGGCGGCTGAAAGATCTGGAAATATTTGTATGTCTTCATATGGAGTCGGTAGTGTGCCTCTACGCCTTCCAACTGCCAAGACTTCCTCTTTTATTTTATGGAAGTGTATTCTTGCTAAGATTTCTCTGGGGGCTGACTCAGGGACAGAGCGTGCTTTTGGAATTCTGTGGGCTCTGTCAACTGCATATTCGATCTCGGGAAGGTCCGGGAGGAGCGTTTGGAGTAATTTGAGTATATATTGTGGAATGTCAGGGGGGGTCACAGTCTCTGGAACTCCCCTAAATTTGAGATTGTTTCTTCTGGATCGGTCTTCCAAGTCTATGACCTTCTCTCTCAAATATGCGACTTCTTCCATACTGCCATGCGCATCTACCAACTCGTTGTGGGCTTTGGTAAATTCTCCCATTTTCCGTTCAAGGTGGTCAGTTCTGGTAGCTAGGTGGTCGATGTTAGATTGTAATTGACCAGAGAGGCTCTGTATATCTTTAGAAATGTCCTTTTGCAGCGAGATTAGCATAGTCTTCAGAGCGTTTATAGTTAAGGGGCTTTCAGAGTCGGGATAAGCTTGGAGATTGTTGATAGGATCTGTCTGCGGGGGAGTTTCTTGTGGATTGTTATTTTGGCTCTTTTTTGCCGCCGGTCCTTTTGGGGAGGGGGAGGCTGGTAGGGGGTCCTGAACATTCCTTTTCCCTTCGCTTCCAGGGGAGGTGTTGGGATTGGCTGGGGTAGGCGGGAGAGATCCTGTGGAGGAGTATGGAGACAGAGCCGCAGGGCTGTGGGTGTTGGGTATTTCTTCGGTTACGGGGATGTTTGAATGAGATGTGGCGGGTTTGTTTTTGTTGCTCTGTGTGCCAGGCGGGAAGTACTCTGAGAGTCTCCTGGGGGCCGTTGCTTTAATACGTCGCTTAACCATCCTGAATAGTTAATTCTTGGATATGCGCTGTGGATTGGTCGCTATTTGTTGTATAGTGGTCTACTGGGTGGCGTATTCTTTATGGAGGCGTTGGAAGGCGTAGTTGTTTGTTAAAAGTTCCTTTAGAAGCTCATTGATGTTGAGTGGTCCTGTTATGTGTTGCTGAGGAGCCTCATGTGGCGGGTGGAGTTAGAACATAGAGTCCTGCTATTCCATCTTGAGTGCCTTAGGTAGCGCTCCTGTAGAGTTTTGAAGATTTGTTAAGTGTGGCTTTGCCTGATAAGAGTCCTTTCTTTTTTTAAAATTATGCAAACCGAATAATACGAAATGTAACGATTGGCCAATTTTGCATCTTTCAAATAATGTGGAATATGATTTAGACGCGTTACCACTGAGAAACAAGGCGAGGTTCATCCATAGACTCATCACAACAGTTCTTTTGTTTTATTATATACTTTATTATTGTGATTTGCATTTTATGTACTTTGTCAAATCAATAATTTAGAAAATCAATTAAATATTTGTTGATGAAAATGGACAAATGTTTCCGCTTACCTGTACAGAGCTGACGGAAAATGCGTTTTTCCCATGGAATCGGCTCTTTAACCCCTTAACGACGGCCCCATCGGGATTCTACGTCCTGGCCGGCTGGGCTTTATTCCTAGAGGACGTAGTTTTATGCATCCTCTAGGAATGACAGCCCTGCAGGCTCAGGACGTGATAGCTCCATGCTGCCGGTTACCGGAGGTAGCCGACAGCATGGAGCTGTCATCCCGGGCCGCGGGACCCCACCCCCGGTCACGCGATCGCGTTAAACTCAATGGAAAGTTAAAAACAATTAAAGTTTCAGCTCCCCTTACGGATCCGAGCGTCCACCAAAAGAGATCTCTCAAAACGACCGACGGACGCACCTTCAGAGGCAAACTAGTGCTTGCTTCTAGTGTCATCGTCTGCTTAACCATCCTGCGTAGGGAGGTGACGAGTCCTGCAGGCTCTGCAAGCCTAGGATGCGTGAGCACGGTGCAAGAGGAAGGACTGAGGAGGATGTGAGGGGGAGGGGGGAGGGCGCGGTTGAGAAAGCGTTGGGTGGGGCTATGCAAAGGTCTTCCAGCTCCCTCAGAGCATTGTGGGTGCGCCCGGAGTGCTGCCTGAGCGTGTTGCATCTGATACGTCCCCTATTTGGGGATCATTTATTAAAGGGAGCATAGGTGCAGCACGTTTCTGTAAAACCAATAGAGGGCGCTGCAATGTTACTGTAGAAACCAATGGACAGCATGGGAGGTAGCTATACATAGATTTTAAAGACGACGACTGCCAAGGCTAAAGCCCGTGTATATTCCATAGACTATAGCTATCTCCAGGATAGCTGCATGCGCAGTCGTGTGCGGGGTGCGCAGTCGCGCCATTGTCTCGCACGGCTGCTTTCATTCCGTGCTTCCTGACAAGGCAATGTACGCATACGTCACTAGTGAAGGAAGCGGAAGGTAGCGCAATGTACACTTTTTGACCGGATGGAGGAAAATCGGGTTGCTGGAGGTCACGTGACCGAAGTGACAAGCGGCTCCAGGAGAAGATTTGGGATAAGAAGAAGAGGTAAGCAGGCTCCCTGGGGAGCAATAGGTAAGTATACAGTATATTTTTTTGTTTTTAATGACAGAACCCCTTTAAGGCTCTATTATGACACTTTTCGAACCGTGGTATGGTTACATGCGGGGAGTGTGAAGACGGTATGGTTACATAAGGGGGGTGTGGTGACAATACGGTTACACTAGGAAAGTGGGCTTACATGAGGGGAGCGTGGAGGCGGTGCGGCTACAGAAGGGGAGTGTGATGGAACCCCTAACAATAATCTGTGCCGTGTCATTTCCATAAATGTCATAGAAGGTAATGAAAATGAACAGTTTAGCATACAGTAATTGCACTTTCACATGGGCCAAAATTCTCACTATTCTCACTTACCCAAAGGAAGCAGCTGGTGACAAAACATGAAACGTGGGCAAGGAGGCTCTGGTGTCCTGTTGTACCACTTCTAGCTTGGATACAAGAGGTTATACAGATGGGAATGGAGGCTCTAGTACCCTGTTGTATGCCTTGTAGCTTGGATAAAAGATAAGATAAGGACAGGCAAGGGGACTCTAGTACTGCGTTGTACCACTTCTAGCTTCTAGTATAGAAGATGGGGAACAGGCGGCTATGGAGGCTCTATTCTAGAGAATCAATACAGTAAGCAGTGGAGTAGGTCAGTAAATTAATGGCTGAAATAACAGTTGAATTGTGTTACCACGTTACTACTGACAGTCCTCACCTCTTTAGTAACCGGTGGCATGGCTGAAGCCTCATCACAGTATTTCAGTGCCAGAGCTTTCTGTCCTCGGTCTTTGTAGCACTGGGATGAAAGATAAAAAACACCAAAAAAAGCAAAAACCAGTAAAGCAATAGAATCTTACAGTAACTTTGGGGCATTACAGCAGCACACAATGTCCCTGCAGGTTGGATTACAGATGAGTGCTGCTGTATGGTGCCTTCATACCTCTAGGGCAGGATACCTACCTGATATGTATTGTCATGGGGCGCACCAAGATCTTGTCTCAGGCTTTGCTTGCAGTCCTACCATATCGCACTAAATGCAGAAGTGCAGTCAATGCAGCTTTTTACCTAAAATAGTAAAAATTGGTCAAAGCCTCATGCAGTGTATTACCTGACCCTGGAATAACATCAATGGCAATTATAAGAATAATGCTGATAATAATACAAATTCTGTATGTCTGTTTTCAGCCTTACAAAACCATAACTATAGAAGTTTAAATTTATACGTAAAGCTAGATATTTTTAGAAATATCTATATTGATATATAACTATCTATTTTTATAGCTAGATATATATCTATGCAGTAAGATGCATTTAATTCTTAACCCCTTAGTGACCAGCCCATAGTGTTTTTACGTCCTGCCCAAGTGGGCCTTAATCCCTGAGGACGTAAAAACATGTGTCTGGGTGGATGACAGTGATCATGTAAAGTTAAAAAAAAAAGTGTGAAAAAGTAAAAAAAAAGTTTAAAAAGTTTTTAAAAAGTTTAAAAAGGGGGGGGCGGAGCTACCTGATGCCGGAGTAAGTCGCTTCTGAGACGCGCTCCGGCGGCCGCGGCTTCTTTAAGGCTCCACAAGCTATCACAGCGGCACAGAGAGACGTCATGGGGCGCAAGAGAGCCCAGAACACCTCGGGGCGCACTCCGGAACGCAGTGCAGGCAGTTTGGAGCCGTTCCTGAGACCGCAAGCAGAGGCGGCCGGTGAGCGGGGAAAAATCAAGATGGCGCCGACGGGAGGTCCGGCGCGACCTAGCAGCAGCGTGCAGAAGGAGAGAGCCGCTGAGACGGACGACTCGGACGATAGCGCAAGCTGCCAGTCCAGGGAGCCCAGATCCACAAACTGCTCACAGTCGCAGGGAGGATCGCAAAGCAGGTCAGATAAAATCCACCCTGACACGGCAACACCACAGGCCGAGCTACAGCACGGAGGAGTGAGGGAACCTACTGCATAGGCGGCGGGCCGGATTCGGCCCGCGGGCATTGTTTGACACCTGTGCTCTAGATCATACAAACTTCTAGGCTGTGGGAGTTGCCGTCCTAAATGCGCAGACCGGTGCCAGCGGCCGGGGAGTGACGTTTCTGTGTGGGGCTCTGCGAACCCCGCACAGAAATAGAGCATTCCGCGGTTTGTTTTCCACGTGTGATTTCGCGCGGACAAACCGCGGCCGTCTGCCTAGGATTGCGTTTTCTAACGCAATCCTATAGCAGCTTCCATGGGTGGAAATTCTGCGGGAAATCCGGCAGCGGAATTTCCGCCCGTGTGCACGGGGCCTAGGGCTGCTCTAAGACGTGCATTCAGAAAACACAGCTTAAAATCGTGGGTTTTTTACCTCAATTTTGAGCAGCACTTTTGAACGCATGGTAAAGCGGTTTTAATGCACCCCACAATTGTGATAGGTGGGGAGGTGCGTTAGAAAACGCAAATACAGGACAGATAGCGCTTAAAAATCACCGCTTCCGAGCTCACGTCTGAGTAATCGCATTCAAATCAATGGAAGCAGTATACCGCAATAAAAAGTGGTGTGTGTGTGTGTGATTTTCATCTAGTGCAGGAAACGCGTTAATAGGGCTAATTCATGTATGGAAATTCGTTTTGCAGCTGTATGCAGCATGATTTAGGTATGGGTACGCGGTGAGAAAGGTAAGGGGGGGCCCTGAGCTGAACTTTTGCACCCGGGCCCTTGAGCCTTTAGGTACGCCCCTGACCCTAAGGGTGTTTCTCACCTCATCTTTCTGCGTTTTATATACAAAAATGACAGGAAAGGGTTGTGACCCGGCGGCCGTCGCAGGGAGAAGATGACCATCGCCACTGTATGCCACGGAAAGGGGTGAACGCGCGTGTGAACTGGCATTTCAAGCGCAACCCGATTACTGTAAACCTTGTTTATGCACAAATACGCTCCACTGCGACAATAGTCTTGGCGTGTACACTCGTCTGCCGAAGCCCTAGGGCCTCTTTCACACGGCGTGCTAAATTTAGCAGAAAAGCGGTCGCAGAAACCGCAATGATTTTTACGTGCATTTGCGCTCCCGATATTCCATTAGAGTCTAAGGGGGTAAGCAAATTCGCTCTCATATGCATAAAATTGCGCCGAGGGCTCCTTCACACGAATGTACTTTAGTCCCCTTATAGTTCTGATCCCAGGAATGCACAAAAATAAAGACTGAAAAACTGGTTGCTCATTGGCAACCCCTGGCTGGGGTTCTGTACCAGCGAGAGATTATTTTAAAATTTAGTTCTTGGAGTCTGGAGTATACCGACCCCTTGTGTGTCAGGGCAAACGGTTTGACCCAATCATTCGGCTGCAGGTGCCTTCCCAATTCTTCTTCCCACGCGTGGACAAAGTCTAGGGGACCATCCCCCATCTCCCGGTCCAGCATCATCTTATAAAGTACTGAGATTGGGTGGCTGATGGGGGCTGTGGACATGCACAATTTTTCAAAGTCAGTGGGGTCTTCCGCCCCCCGGGACTCAGGACCCAGGGTGTCTATCGCACTCCTCAGCTGGAAGTATTCTAGTCACGTCCCTGGTGGAACGATGCGTCCTTCAAATAGTTCCGTCAGTGGTTTCAGATTGTCTCCTGTCATTACGTCTCTTAGTCGTGGCGCGGGGTTTATTGACGTGGTCGCTAGGGTTTTTCGGTGTAGGAAGGCCTCAAATTGGGGGTTAGCTAGTAGAGGTGTGAAGGGGCCTGGCACTGAGATCAGTTCTGTATCCCTTGCAAAGCCCGACCAGGCTCTTGTTAGCTGGTTCAGCAGTGGGGACATTACTGTAAGGCGCCTAATTAAGGTCTGCGGGATCCAGAATACTCCCTGCGTCTGCCTGGCATCTAGGTTGTATTCTAGTTCAACCCAGAGCTTGGAGCTCCGGTTCCTGAGCAGGTTTAGCACGCAGTTCGCTATGTTAGCTTTATTATACAGTGAAAAGTCTGGGAGGCCCAGGCCTCCCCTGGGTTTGTCTCTGGTCAGGGTTCTGTATTTAAGTCTGGGACTGCGGCCTCGCCAGACAAACTTAGTAATCAGGGAGCGGATGTGCTTAAAATAGGCCCTGTGCAGTTTTATGGGGAATGCTTGGCATATGTACAGGAACTTTGGTAAGACGTCAATTTTGACCGCGTTCACCCTTCCCGCCCAGGATAGGAAGAGGGGACTCCATTTCCCCAGGTCTCTCTCTAAGTTTGTTAGTAAGGGTTTAAAGTTTAGGTCGTATACGTTTGCGGGGTCTTCCGGCAGTTGTATTCCTAAGTATTTGAGGGATTTCGATTGCCATTTGAGTGGGAAAAGTTCCTGTAGGGAGTGTGCTTCGTCCCTTGGGAGGGAGATATTTAGCATTTCGGTTTTTTGCAGGTTGATTTTGAAGTTGCTAATCGCACTAAATTTGTCGAATTCCTGCAGAAGAACCGGGATCCCTATTCTCGGGCAGGATAAATATAGCAGGAGGTCGTCTGCGAATAAAGAGAGTTTAAGCTCCCTCTGGCCCAGTTTAACCCCTCTTATGGCATCGTTTTTTCTTATGGCGTTGGCCAGGGACTCCATCGTCAATATGTATAAAAAGGGGGACAGCGGGCAGCCCTGTCGCGTTCCGTTTCGTATGGGGATGTTATCTGAGAGGGCGCCGTTGATTCTGATCCTCGCCGAGGGGTTCCCGTATAGCGCCATAATCCACTCCCTCATGCGGGGCCCCAGTCCCACTCTCCCCAGTGTGCCCTCTAAGAACCTCCATCCGACCCTGTCGAAGGCCTTTTCGGCGTCGACCGCCATAAGGCCTAATGGAGACCTCTCTTGTCGGGCCCGCGAGATCAGTGACATGGTTTTTATTATATTGTCCCTCCCCTCTCTTCCCGGGACAAACCCCACCTGGTCTCTATGTATTAGTTTCGGGATGTATGGCTGAAGTCGGGTGGCGATTGACTTGGCGAAAAGTTTAACGTCTACGTTTAGGAGTGAAATAGGCCTGTAACTACCGCACTCCGTAGCGTCTTTTCCCGGTTTGGGTATTACGACCAGGTGTGCCTGCAAGGCCTGAGTCGGGAAGGGGCAGCCTCTGTTTATTGCATTGAAAGAATTGGTCAGCAATGGGGCTAATTCGTTTTTGAATAGTTTATAGAATTTTGGGGTCAGTCCGTCTGGGCCCGGGCTCTTGCCTACTTTTAGCTCTTTGATGAGGGCTGAGACTTCTGTGGGGGAGAAGTCCTCTTCCATTTCCGCGGACGCTTCTGGATCTATAGGTCCAGGAGCGTGGCTGTCTAGGTATTCCTCGACTTCACTGTCCCTCGGGGTCCGAGCGGGGTCTCTCTCTATGTTATATAGGCTGCTATAGTATTCGCGGAAGGCCTCGAGAATTTCGGTAGTTGAGTGGGCTACTCCTCCCTGTCGCTTTTGTATTTTCGGGATATAAGTCAGGGGGGCCTTGGGGTGTAGGGTCTTTGAGAGCCATTTCCCACATTTATCTCCATACTCGAACGCGCATCTGCGCATCTTGTCTCTGAATCCTAGTGTCCTTTGGTCGAGTATCGAGAGGATTTGTTGACGAATTGTGGAGATTTCCACTTTCGTGTTCTCTGTGGGTCTACCTTTGTTTAGTCTCTCTTTTGTCTGTAATTCTTCTAAGAGTCTTTTCAGTTTTGCTGACCTGTCTTTTTTTAAGCGGGATCCATGGGAGATGAAGACGCCTCGTAGGACGCACTTCAGGGCCTCCCATTTAATGGGGGGGTCTGTGTGGTCCTCCCTGTGTGTTTCCGCGAACATCTCTATTGTTTTTTTGATGTCTCCGGCGCAGACAGCGTCGTTAAGCAAATTGTCGTTGAGTTTCCACTGAAATGTTTTGGGAGGTCCTCCCACTCTAGAGAGACCCCCATAGATAGGGGCGTGGTCTGACCACAGGAAGGGGCCTATGGAGCACGAGGGGCCATGGTCCAACAGTCTGTGGGATATAAAAAGGTGGTCTATTCGGCTGTAGCTGTTATGCACCGCCGAATGGAAGCTATAGTCCCTGACCCCGGGGTGCAAAATCCTCCACAGGTCCACCAACCTCAGCCTATCTAGTTCTTTTTTGAATGTGCGACGTGCTGCGTGGGAGATGGGGGACTTACCAACCGACGAGTCCAGTCCTGGGTCCATCACTAGATTAAGGTCGCCGCCTAGGATCACGTCAGAGCCATCGGCGAAGTCAGCCAGTTTTCTCAAAGTTGTCAGCCCGAAGGAGATCTGGTCCTGATTGGGGAAATAAATGTTAGCAATTGAGATTATTGAATTCATGACCTCTAGTTTTAAGAAGATGTAACGGCCCTGTGGGTCGACCATTTGATCGATCACCTCATGTTGGAAGGACTTGTGTAGTGCCACCGAGACCCCCCTCGCCTTTTTTGTGGGGTGCGGGCTGTGGACCCACGTGGTGTAGAATTTAGAGGAAAAGCGTGGAATGTTGTCTGCTTTAAAGTGGGTCTCTTGCAGTAAGGCTACCATTATTTTTTTCTTATGTAAGTGATACAGAACTTGGCTTCTTTTCCCCGGAGTGTTCAGGCCTTTAACATTGTAAGTGCAGACTGTTACGTTGGCCATATCTCTAGTAGTTGAGTGAGCGTGTTTTGGAATGCTAGGTGACCAATCTTAGGGTGTGGGGGGGGGGGGGGGGTAAGGCACAAGTGGGAGAGGTGGGAAGGGGGGGTGAAAGAACAACACAGAAACAGACAGGAGAAATACCTACTAATAAACAGTCAGGAAGACTTTCTTCACTGACAGTCTTGTCTCCGTGTGATCTCTTACATTGTGCGCACAATCTCTGAACATAAATCTGGAAGGGTACAAACATTCCTATTGATTACGCCGTAGACCCCAAAATAAATCCACATCACTGAGAAGCTCCACTGAAATCAATGGAGGTGTTTTACAGTGTTTACCGTGGCTTTTCAAACGCCGAGCTAAACGCTGTAAAAACTGTCTGTGTGAGAGCGGCCCTAGTGACGAAGTCTGTTTGCTCCTTAACCCCTTAGTGACTTCCTGCCTAAGCGGCCTTTAATCTCCAGGGCCGTAAAAAGACACTTGCTCTGGGGATTAAAGCCCTGGGGGCTGTGGACATGACAGCTCCCTGCTGTTGGCGCGACCACCAGTCACCCTTAAAAGTAAACAAAGTTAAAAAATGGTAAAATGTAATCTTCGCTCATATTCGTGAGGGGAGATGTAATTACATACCTAAGGCCCCCGGATTTACCCTTGGACCTCACCTCGGCTTCTGCGCACACGCCCGTCGTCAACGTTGGCCGATGCAAGAGCCGCAGTTTGCCTGAGTAATTTAAGATATCCCTGCTCCTGGCTACCAAACATAGCCGAGAGCCTGGAGATTTCATGGTGGGCCGCAGTACATGGTCCCCAGTCACGTGATTGCCGTTAGCCAATGGATATCCATTCCGTAACGAATCCAATCCGTAAAGGAAGGTGACAATATTTCTATAGGCCTCCAGAGATGTCCCCCGGGATCCTTATCCTCGGTTGGATAGCGGCAATCATGTAAAAGTTAAGAAAAAGTTGAAGTTTAATCTCCCCTCTTAGATCGGTGAAACTTCTTACCGGAGGCCTCCGTATTTGAACCTCAATGTGATCCTCCTCCGTGGACCTTCTCCGGCTTCTGCGCATGAACCTGCCTTAAAATGCCAGAGACATGCGCAGCAGCTGGGGAGCCCGGTAAATTTTAAATCTCTATGCTCCCGGCTACCAAAGGTCACCGAGAGCCTGGAGCAGTGATCGGTGGTCTCGTTGAGCTGTCCCTGGTCACGTGATAAAAAGGTAGTGATCTACCGAAGGCCGGTCTCACACGACTGGATATGTTATACAGCCAGCCGCGGCGAAGGGAAGATCTGGAGCAGGTGAATTCCGATTTTGGTCTCCCGCACGAAAATGGAGCATGGTCCAGATTTTTTCATGCTCCATTTTAAAAAAAATCACTTATATAATTTATATATTTATATAATATATATATATTTATATATATATTTATATAATGGGCCTTTTTTGATATGTCATGGTGTATCACATTATAGGATGCCTATCATGTTATTACATGGGAAGGAGCTTTACATGTCAGCCGGGATAATAGGTGACGGCTAGCCCACCTCTCCCGCTGTGAACCCCCATACGTAATGTGCCGTGTCTGTGCCGGTCACATGACAGTGCCAGTCACGTGACCTCCTCACTGTCAATTCCATCTGCGGTGTCACATGACATTGCCAGTCATGTGACCGCTTGCTCCGCCCACTTTTCGGCATCATCACAGGTCCTCCAGCAGCGTTATTATGACGCGTGAGCCGGTGGCAATGCAGGGACGCACGCCAGGATGTATACTTCGCCCGATACAACGTGGCTCTTCCAGGTGATTGAATTGTATGTCTAGTAGTTTTATATTTAAGTTAGCTATCTATGAGTGGCAGGATATACTTGAAAAAGGCTTCCAACAGCCGAAACGCGTTGTATGTATATGCCGGGTCCCCTCAAAAAGGGACCTATTTGTGTTTGTTTAATAATAAAAACTATTTCCTGATATTGGATCGTGAGGAAGCAACTTTCGATTCTGGTGGAGGTAGTCTTCGGAGTTAACAATTGTTTAGAGCCATCTCGGACTCCTGAGGGGGGAGGCTGACACTCCCCTCTCCTAAGTGAGTATACATCATCTATCCTGTGTGTTCGCAGCGCAGCTTTATTGTGATCGTTACACGACTGGATATGTTATACAGCCAGCCGCGGCGAAGGGAAGATCCGGAGCAGGTGAGTAAATTCCGATTTTGGTCTCCCGCACGAAAATGGAGCATGGTCCATGTGAGCGCATATGCCCATCAGCAAGATGGTGGACGCAAGCGCAGAAGCTGCAGAGGGCCTGGTAAATTTAAAGTCTCCTTACTCCTGGCTACTAAAGGTAGCCGAGAGCCTGGAGCAGTGACTGAGGGCCGCAGTGAGCGGTCCCCGGTCATGTGATCGCTGTTATCCGATGGATAATGGCGATTACGTAAATGTTAAGACAGTTGACGTTTGATGCGCCTTTCGGTTTGGGCCCTGTTGTGCATACGGTCATAATATTAGGGCCACAATGGGTAGGTTTCTGAACACGGGACAAACGGGGATCCATTTTGGAGTGAAAGTCTTCATTCCTATGTACACTGTACAAAAAAATGCTTTTAAAATGACACAATTGCCCAAAAAATTAAAATTGTAATTTTTTCCTTTTGCTTTGCTCAGATTCATTCAAATACTGTGGGTCAAAATACGCAGCACAGCCCTAGAAGAATTCGTTAAGGGGTCTAGTTTTTTAACGCAGCAGTTCTGAACTTCATGTCTTTTGGGGTGGGTGCGGTGGCCGGACTTCAGTTCCTGCAGGCAGAGCTGCACATCCAGCAGATGAGGCTATCATATCTCTAGTGGGCATTAGTGTTTACAGCTGCTTTAACCAGGGCATTGTGGGTAATGGTCGGGCCATAGTCTCCGCTGGGGCATTGTGGGTAATGGGGAGGGCTCTCTAGTCTTCGCTGGGACTAGTGGGGTCATAAATGGAGAGGTTTATGCGCACAACAGAAGCAGCTGCACAGCGCAGGCCGAGTCTTCATGCATGGCTACTGCCGCACAGGAGGCTGGAGGGGCGGGTGAATAACAGCACCTAGCGGACATGGCGCGGCCCCAACTGCACCGCTCTGCGCCATCTGCGTGCAGCGCGGGGACTTCTTACAGATGCGACACCATTGTACCCTTTACATTCCACGGTCAGCATAGATTGCTGTCAGTCCCAACCAGCTCCCACTGTGAACCCTTTACATTCCACGGTCAGCATAGATTGCTGTCAGCCCAAGCCAGCTCCCACTGTGCTCCCTTTATATGCCACGGTCAGCATAGATTGCTGTCAGCCCCAGCCAGCTCCCTCTGTAAACCTTTTACATGCCACGGTCAGCATAGATTGCTGTCAGCCCCAGCCAGCTCCCTCTGTGAACCCTTTACATGTCACGGTCAGCATAGATTGCTGTCAGCCCAAGCCAGCTCCCTCTGTAAACCTTGATGATAAGTGCGATTGGGCGGTGAATTTGCAGGGGTACAATCTCTTCAGAAGAGACCGAAGGAACCAGAAAGGGGGAGGGGTATGTCTGTACGTCAAATCGAACTTGAAGCCGAGGCTACGGGAGGATATAGGGGTAGGAGACGAACAGGTGGAATCTCTGTGGGTAGAAATACAGGGAGGAAAAAATAACAAAATCCTGATAGGGGTCTTCTATCGACCACCAAAAGCAACAGAAGAAACTGAAGACTTACTACTAAGGCAGATAGAAGAGGTGTCAAAACGAAACGAAGTAATTATCATGGGGGACTTTAATTACCCAGATATAACATGGGAGAACGAAACCTGCAAATCTCACAGGGGTGATAAGTTCTTGAGAGTAATTAAAGACAATTACCTGAACCAACTTGTGCAGGAACCAACAAGAGGGAGGGCCATTCTGGACCTAGTACTAACTAACAAACCGGAACGTATAAGGGGGGTTCAGGTTGAGGGGCACTTGGGGAACAGCGACCACAATATAATCAACTTCCAGCTGTCAATCAATAGGAAGCCTTATCAGGGAGTGGCAAAGAAACTAAACTTTAGTAAAGCAAAATTTGATGAGCTTAGAACTACTATCGGTAACATTAATTGGGACAACATCCTCAAAAATATCAGTACGGAGGAAAAATGGGAAAAGTTCAAAAGGATCCTAATCACCTCATGTGAGCAGTTCATTCCCTTTAAAAATAAAAGAAACTCAGCTAAAAGGAAACCAATGTGGCTCGACAAGACGGTACGAGGGGCAATAAACAAAAAGAAGAAAGCGTTCAAACTACTAAAGCAAGAAGGCAGCGAAGAAGCGCTAAAATCATACAGGGAAAAAAACAAAATATGCAAAGATACGATCAAAACTGCCAAGGAGGAAGCAGAAAGACGGATCGCAAAAGAGAGCAGAAACAACCCGAAGCTATTTTTCAACTACATAAACAGCAAAAGGATTTGCAGGGAGAGCGCTGGCCCTTTAAAAAACAATGCAGGAGAAATCATTGATGATGACGAAGGGAAAGCAAATCTACTAAACAGCTTCTTCTCAAGTGTGTTCACCAAAGAAAAGGAAATGCCACACGAGATGCAGGGGAATAAAACGAACCCCTCACAAAATATCTCATACCTAACGCAGGAGGAGGTGCGGAAGCGTCTAAAGAAAACTAAAATTGATAAATCACCGGGCCCAGATGGATTACACCCAAGGATACTAAAGGAACTAAGTGACGAGATAGCTAGGCCGCTATACCTAATATTTCTAGACACTATCAAGACCGGAGTAGTACCATTGGACTGGCACATTGCCAACGTGGTTCCAATTTACAAAAAAGGGAGCAAAAGTGAGCCTGGTAACTACAGGCCAGTAAGTCTCACTTCAGTAACAGGAAAAATTTTCGAGGGGATTCTGAGAGACGCCATCGATGAGTACCTCAAGGAGATTAAAGGAGATGTCCCGCGCCGAAACGGGTTTTTTTTTTTTTAAACCCCCCCCCCCGTTCGGCGCGAGACAACCCCGATGCAGGGGTTAAAAAAACCACCCGCACAGCGCTTACCTGAATCCCGGCGGTCCGGTGACTTCAATACTTACCGCTGAAGATGGCCGCCGGGATCCTCCGTCTTCGTGGACCGCAGCTCTTCTGTGCGGTCCACTGCCGATTCCAGCCTCCTGATTGGCTGGAATCGGCACGTGACGGGGCGGAGCTACACGGAGCCGCTCTCTGGCACGAGCGGCTCCATAGAAGACTGCTGAAGACCCGGACTGCGCAAGCGCGGCTAATTTGGCCATCGGAGGCCAAAAATTAGTCGGCTCCATGGGAACGAGGACGCTAGCAACGGAGCAGGTAAGTAAAAAACTTTTTATAACTTCTGTATGGCTCATAATTAATGCACAATGTATATTACAAAGTGCATTATTATGGCCATACAGAAGTGTATAGACCCACTTGCTGCCTCGGGACAACCCCTTTAAGGGAATAACTCCTCACCAGCATGGATTCATGAAGGGTCGCTCATGTCAGACAAATCTGATCAGTTTCTACGATGAAGTAAGCTCTAAGCTGGACCAGGGGGAATCTATTGATCTTGTATATCTGGACTTCTCTAAAGCCTTTGACACTGTGCCACATAATAGGCTAATAAACAAAATGAGGCAGCTCGGACTGGGCGAAAACGTGTGTAAGTGGGTAAAAAATTGGCTCAACGATAGAAAGCAGAGGGTGGTAATAAATGGTTCGTACTCTGATTGGACCACAGTCGCTAGCGGGGTGCCACAGGGTTCAGTATTAGGCCCCACTCTGTTCAACATATTTATTAATGACCTGATAGAGGGGCTGCACAGCAAAATATCAATATTTGCAGATGACACAAAATTATACAATATAATTAATGCAACGGAGGACAATGTGCGGCTACAAACGGACCTGGATAAGATGGGGGCTTGGGCAGAAAAATGGCAAATGAAGTTCAATGTTGAAAAATGTAAAACTATGCACATGGGCAGGAGAAACGGATGTCACCAATATTCACTTATTGGGGTACCACTAGGGAAAAGTGATATGGAAAAGGATCTAGGGGTATTAGTGGATAATAGACTAAACTGGAGTAACCAATGCCAGTCAGCTGCTGCAAAGCCAAATAAAGTCTTGGGGTGCATTAAAAGAGGTATAGGGGCGAAGGACGAGAACATTATCCTTCCACTATATAAGGCACTTGTCAGGCCTCACATGGAATACTGCGTACAATTCTGGACACCGGTGCTCAGGAAAGATGTCACAGTGCTTGAAGGGGTTCAAAGAAGGGCAACTAAACTAATACATGGAATGACGGGACTGGAATACCCAGAGAGGCTATCCAAATTGGGACTATTTACTCTAGAAAAAAGGTTAAGAGGCGACCAAATAACCATGTATAAGTACATGAGGGGACAACACATGGATCTCTCCCGTGATCTGTTTACACCCAGGACCACAAAGGTAACAAGAGGACATCCGCTACGATTAGAGGAAAGTAGGTTTCATCACCAACATAGAAAGGGGTTCTTTACTGTAAGAGCAGTTAGACTGTGGAACTCTCTACCGGAGGAAGTGGTGATGGCAAAATCGATAGAGGAGTTTAAAAGGGGACTTGATGTCTTTCTGGAGAAGAAGGATATTACAGGATATAAATATTAGGTTAAGTGTCAATCCTGGTATACAGGCAGGTAGGAACTATTAGGGGTTGATCCAGGGAACAGTCTGATTGCCATTAGGGAGTCGGGAAGGAATTTTTCCCCCAAAAAGGGCTAATTGGCTTCTGGCCTTGGGGTTTTTTGCCTTCCTCTGGATCAACACAGTAGGATAGACAGGCTGGACTAGATGGACAATGTCTCCATTCGGCCTTACATACTATGTTACTATGTTACTATGTTTTTCATGCCACGGTCAGCATAGATTGCTGTCAGCCCCAGCCAGCTCCCTCTGTAAACCCTTTACATGCCGTGGTCAGCATTTATTACTTTCAATCCCAGCCAGCTCCCACTGTGAACCCTTTACAAGCCGCGGTCAGCAAAGATGGCTGTCAGTCCCAGCCAGCTCCCTCTGTAAACCCTTTACATGTCGCGATCAGCGTAGATTGCTGTCAGTCCCAGCCAGCTCCCTCTGTGCTCCCTCCACATGCCGCGGTCAGCATAGATGGCTGTCAGTCCCAGCCAGCTCCCCCTGTAAACCTTTTACATGCCCAGTCAGCATAGATTGCTGTCAGTCCCAGCCAGCTCCCTCTGCGAACCCTTTACATGCTACGGTCAGCATAGATTGCTGTCAGTCCCAGCCAGCTCCCTCTATAAACCCTTTACATGCCACGGTCAGCATAGATTGCTGTGAGCCCCAGCCAGCTCCCACTGTGAACCCTTTACATGCCACGGTCAGCATAGATTGCTGTCAGTCCCAGCCAGCTCCCTCTGTGAACCCTTTACATGCCACGATCAGCATAGATTGCTGTCAGTCCCAGCCAGCTCCCACTGTGGGATAGTACAATCTCAGATTCTGCTCCCACGAGTTTACAGCAAGTACCAACCACCCAGGACATAAGTTATCTCTTAAGGGGTTAAACCCTTAATGCCACCGGATGTACGTCTGTCCTGGCTGTGTGGTACTTGCCACAACAGGACACAAGCGTACATCATGTGGATGGCGTGGGATCAGAAGCTGAGCTCACACCATCCGATAGCGGGCTTCCCACTGCTACAGCAGGGTACATAAGGATAGCGATCCCTACTATTAAACTCCTACATTCTGTTGAGATGGCAGCAAGTAGAGGATTCCCCGAGGGAGCATGCTCCCTATGTTATGTCGTCTGGCCCTTGTAATCGTGGCGGGCCGATTGGTTGCCATGACAACAGGTGTCCCTGCTTGCCATTACCTATGATCACTACTGTAACTGATGAGGCATTGCGGTACAGAAGCCTCTTGTATAATCATGGCTGTTGTGGCCCCTATAGAGAGAGATATAGATATTCAACTTTTCTGTGCATTTTCCTCTATTTCATATGGGAGGGGGGGTGAAGACCCCCATATTTGGTATCACCATATCCGTAATGGCCTGTACAATACACTGAATACACTATCAAACACAGAAAAACTGGAGAAAAAGACAAACCTCTAATAAATGGAGGCAAAATACTAAGTGATCAAAAGTATGGACCCAAAATGGGGCAAAAAGGTCGTCACGTAGAAAGCAAGGCCTCACCTACCTCTGACCGGGGAAGATGCAGAAGTTATGGGATGCTGAATGCAGGGATGGGAAAAGAACTTCCAAAACCAAGCGTTGTGTTTGATATGGAGATAATCTGCCCCCCGCAGGACACAATGTATCCGGGCATTAATGCTGGAATACATCACAGGCATCGAGAGATGGGAAAATAAGAACTACACTTCACCAGGCCTCATATGGCCATGTTCTCAAGGGGCTTCCAAGAAATACATTGACCCCTGAGCCGTGGGGAAGGGGGGGACAAACACAGGGCAGTCAGAATATGACAGTCATGGGACCAGCCCTCCGGAACAGGACCAATGCTCTCTACAGGTGCCAGGAGCAGAAGAATGATGATGTCATCATCCGGCTCCACTACATACACCGCGTCGGCCGACACTCCACCCCTCCCACAACAGGCGTCCGGCAGTGTGAAGGGACCACACAGGCGCCAGGAGCAGCATGATGATGTCATCATCCAACTCCGCGCCGTACACCGCGTCGGCCGACCCTCCACCCCTCCCAAAACAGGCGTCTGGTAGTGTGAGGAGACCACACGGGTGCCAGGAGCAGAAGAATGATGATGTCATCAACCAGCTCCGCGCTGTACACTGCATTGGCCAACCCTCCACCCCCTCCCACAACAGGCAGTGCGGCAAGGGAGTAATGCACTCCATGCACATTCTTTATATGGTGGGGGCCTCTGAGTTCCCTCACCGCAGGGGCCGGTTTGCAATTGTGACACCTGACGGTACACCTATGCTTTTCCTAAAGGCACACAATCTGCTGGTCAGTACGATTAAGGGTTAATACATTTGTGGCATTTATGCGCATCGTTTACTTAGACTAGTAACGTCCCCGCGCTCTCGTGGAAGGTTGTACATACACTGGAACTATAAGATTTGGGCTCTCCCATTCCCCGACCATAGATGCAAAAACTTCAGACGAGACACCCAATAAGTATTCCGGAATTTTCTCCCCCCACCCCCGAAACAAATACCAATCATCATCTTCCGCCAGGAGCTGTCATGTCCACAGTCCCCAGGGCTTTACTCCTCAGAGTGAGTAAAAACCGCTTCCCCGCCCACCGCCAGCCACGTCATATGACCCAGTAGATTTTGGTAGGCCGCTGTCTCCCCCTTGTGTGCTGCATTAAAAATGCACTCTGCTAAAAATAAAAAGGGTCCAGTTCTGTGGCTTCTCGGAGGAGATAGGGGTTCCCCCACCTCCCGTCTCCGAGCTGCAGCGGAGACTGACTAACATGGCTGCCAAGTCCGGTATTTATACTTCTAAATTGATGACATCACAATGCAGTGACATCAGCCTGCCAGACACCTGGCTCATTTGCATACAGTGTGTATGTATGTATGTATGTATGAATGAATGAGTATGAATGAATGAATCTATCTATTTATTTATTAATTATGTAGATATAGATTATATAGATTTTGTGCATATAGATTAAAGATAGATTTTAGATGATATATATATATATATATATATTTATATATCTACATACATACACAAACACATAAAGCTGTATTATGTATATATGTAGATTCTATAATGTATGTTGATTATATAATAGATCTATTGATTGATAGATAGATAATAGATCTATGGATTATCTAATTAATATAGATGATAAAATCTACACAGATATAAATAATCTAAAATCTATCATGTGGATATAATGTATGTCTATAATCTACTCACTCTATCTATCTATCGCTATACAAATAGCAAGATTTATTTCTCTATATAATCTATAGTTATGGATGGATGGATGAATTTATTTATGTATGGCGGGGAAAAAAAAGGCCTGCTGTACATTTTAACTTCTTCAGATGACCATGCTGATCTATTCTTATTCTTACTAGGGTCTACTAATGCCAGCCCAGGGGAAGCCAATAAAGCCCTATGGGCTCGAAGCCAATTTTCCTTTTTTTGGGAAAAAGTTTACGTCCGTCCCCACTCGAAATGCGTCCACCAAAAGAGATCTCTCAAAACGACCGACGGACGCACCTTCAGAGGCAAACTAGTGCTTGCTTCTAGTGTCATCGTCTGCTTAACCATCCTGCGTAGGGAGGTGACGAGTCCTGCAGGCTCTGCAAGCCTAGGATGCGTGAGCACGGTGCAAGAGGAAGGACTGAGGAGGATGTGAGGGGGAGGGGGGAGGGCGCGGTTGAGAAAGCGTTGGGTGGGGCTATGCAAAGGTCTTCCAGCTCCCTCAGAGCATTGTGGGTGCGCCCGGAGTGCTGCCTGAGCGTGTTGCATCTGATACGTCCCCTATTTGGGGATCATTTATTAAAGGGAGCATAGGTGCAGCACGTTTCTGTAAAACCAATAGAGGGCGCTGCAATGTTACTGTAGAAACCAATGGACAGCATGGGAGGTAGCTATACATAGATTTTAAAGACGACGACTGCCAAGGCTAAAGCCCGTGTATATTCCATAGACTATAGCTATCTCCAGGATAGCTGCATGCGCAGTCGTGTGCGGGGTGCGCAGTCGCGCCATTGTCTCGCACGGCTGCTTTCATTCCGTGCTTCCTGACAAGGCAATGTACGCATACGTCACTAGTGAAGGAAGCGGAAGGTAGCGCAATGTACACTTTTTGACCGGATGGAGGAAAATCGGGTTGCTGGAGGTCACGTGACCGAAGTGACAAGCGGCTCCAGGAGAAGATTTGGGATAAGAAGAAGAGGTAAGCAGGCTCCCTGGGGAGCAATCGGTAAGTATACAGTATATTTTTTTGTTTTTAATGACAGAACCCCTTTAAGGCTCTATTATGACACTTTTCGAACCGTGGTATGGTTACATGCGGGGAGTGTAAAGACGGTATGGTTACATAAGGGGGGTGTGGTGACAATACGGTTACACTAGGAAAGTGGGCTTACATGAGGGGAGCGTGGAGGCGGTGCGGCTACAGAAGGGGAGTATGATGGAACCCCTAACAATAATCTGTGCCGTGTCATTTCCATAAATGTCATAGAAGGTAATGAAAATGAACAGTTTAGCATACAGTAATTCCCCTTTCACATGGGCCAAAATTCTCACTATTCTCACTTACCCAAAGGAAGCAGCTGGTGACAAAACATGAAACGTGGGCAAGGAGGCTCTGGTGTCCTGTTGTACCACTTCTAGCTTGGATACAAGAGGTTATACAGATGGGAATGGAGGCTCTAGTACCCTGTTGTACGCCTTGTAGCTTGGATAAAAGATAAGATAAGGACAGGCAAGGGGACTCTAGTACTGCGTTGTACCACTTCTAGCTTCTAGTATAGAAGATGGGGAACAGGCGGCTATGGAGGCTCTATTCTAGAGAATCAATACAGTAAGCAGTGGAGTAGGTCAGTAAATTAATGGCTGAAACAACAGTTGAATTGTGTTACCACGTTACTACTGACAGTCCTCACCTCTTTAGTAACCGGTGGCATGGCTGAAGCCTCATCACAGTATTTCAGTGCCAGAGCTTTCTGTCCTCGGTCTTTGTAGCACTGGGATGAAAGATAAAAAACACCAAAAAAAGCAAAAACCAGTAAAGCAATAGAATCTTACAGTAACTTTGGGGCATTACAGCAGCACACAATGTCCCTGCAGGTTGGATTACAGATGAGTGCTGCTGTATGGTGCCTTCATACCTCTAGGGCAGGATACCTACCTGATATGTATTGTCATGGGGCGCACCAAGATCTTGTCTCAGGCTTTGCTTGCAGTCCTACCATATCGCACTAAATGCAGAAGTGCAGTCAATGCAGCTTTTTACCTAAAATAGTAAAAATTGGTCAAAGCCTCATGCAGTGTATTACCTGACCCTGGAATAACATCAATGGCAATTATAAGAATAATGCTGATAATAATACAAATTCTGTATGTCTGTTTTCAGCCTTACAAAACCATAACTATAGAAGTTTAAATTCTGAACCCTTTACATTCCACGGTCAGCATAGATTGCTGTCAGCCCAAGCCAGCTCCCACTGTGCTCCCTTTATATGCCGCGGTCAGCATAGATTGCTGTCAGCCCCAGCCAGCTCCCTCTGTAAACCTTTTACATGCCACGGTCAGCATAGATTGCTGTCAGCCCCAGCCAGCTCCCTCTGTGAACCCTTTACATGTCACGGTCAGCATAGATTGCTGTCAGCCCCAGCTAGCTCCCTCTGTAAACCCTTTACATGCCGTGGTCAGCATTTATTGCTTTCAATCCCAGCCAGCTCCCACTGTGAACCCTTTACATGTCGCGATCAGCGTAGATTGCTGTCAGTCCCAGCCAGCTCCCTCTGCGAACCCTTTACATGTCGCGATCAGCGTAGATTGCTGTCAGTCCCAGCCAGCTCCCTCTGTGCTCCCTTCACATGCCGCGGTCAGCATAGATGGCTGTCAGTCCCAGCCAGCTCCCTCTGTAAACCTTTTACATGCCCAGTCAGCATAGATTGCTGTCAGTCCCAGCCAGCTCCCTCTGCGAACCCTTTACATGCCACAGTCAGCATAGATTGCTGTCAGTCCCAGCCAGCTCCCTCTATAAACCCTTTACATGCCACGGTCAGCATAGATTGCTGTGAGCCCCAGCCAGCTCCCACTGTGCACTCCCCGCATGTAAACGCACCGTCAATACACTCCCCAGCATGTAACCACACCGTCACCACACTCCCCGCATGTAACCCCACCATCACCACACCGCCCTTATGTAACCGTACCGCCACCACACTCCCAGCATGTAACCCCACCGTCTCCACACTCCCTGCATGTAACCGTACCGTCACCACACTCCCTGCATGTAACCCCAGGTCGCCACATTTCCCTCATGAAAACCCACTAGTCATTTGAGGGGGTTCTTTATAGTTTTGGCCGCTCAATGGCTCTATAAGTGGGCAATGGGGCCTGAAATTTATTCAGTGGTACCCTGAAATCCAACGGGTATTCCTTTCATTGTAGGCCTAGCCATGGGTCCTGTAAGTCTATTAGGGCCACAATGGGTATGTTTCTGAACACGGGACAAACAGGGGTATCGATTTTGGGGTGAAAGCCTTCATTTATATGTGTGCTGTACAAAAAAACCTGTTTTTAAATTGACACAATAGCCCAAAAAATGAAAATCCTATTTTTTTCCTTTTGCTTTGCTTGAATTTATTCAAAAACTGTGGGGTCAAAATATGCAGTACATCCCTAGATAAATTCGTTAAGGGGTCTAGTTTTTAAAATGGGGTCATTTGTGGGGGTTCTATATGGTTTTGGGCGCTCAAGAACTCTACAAGTGGGCAATGGGGCCTAAAAGGACTTCAAGCAAAATCTATGTTCTGAAAGCCACCCATATATCCTTTTATTTTGGGCCCCGTTGTGTATCCAGACATAAGATTAGGGCCACAATGGGTATGTCTCTGAACACGGGACAAACGGGTATCCATTTTTGGGTGCAAGTCTTCCTTCATATGTGTGCTGTACAAAAAAAGCTGTTTTTAAAATGACAGAATTGCCGAAAAAACGAAAATCACAATTTTTTCCTTTTGCTTGGTTTGAATTCATTCAAAAACTGTGGGGTCAAAATATGCAGTACACCCCTAGATAAATTCCTTAAGGGGTCTAGTTTTCAAAATGGGGTCATTTGTGGGGGGTTTCTATTGTTTTGGGCGCTCAAGAACTCTACATGTGTGCTATGGGGCCTAAAAGGACTTCAAGCAAAATTTCTGTTTTGAAAGACACTGACTACTCCTTTCATTTTGGGCCCCGTTGTGGACTCAGATATAACAATAGGGCCACAATGGGTATATTTCTGAACACGGGAGAAATAGGGGTATCCATTTTGGGGTGTAAATCCTGATTTTCATGTAAACTATAGGAAAAAAATATGTCTTTAAAATAACAGATTTGCAAAAATATGAAATTTTACTTTTTCTCCTCTAAATTGAATTAATTCCTGAAAAAAAACTGTGGGGTCAAAATACTCATGACACCCCTCAGTGAATACATTAAGGGGTGTAGTTTTTAAAATGAGGTCATTTGGGGGGGTATCTATTATTCTGACACTCATGAGCCTTTCCAATCTCGGCTTGGTATAGAAAAACAAAGTGTTCCTCAAAATGCTAAAAAGTAATGTTAAATTTGTACGTCTCCTAAATAGTTAAAAAAAAACGAAAGTTTTTCCAATGTGCGCCCAAAATAAAGTAAACGGGTGGAAATATAAATCTTAGCAAAAATTTCTATATTATGTTTGCACATATTTAAGATATTGCAGTTGGAAATGTGAAAAAATGACGATTTTTTTCAAAATTTTCCCAATTGTGGCGCTTTTAATAAATAAACACAATTTCTATCGGTCTATTTTTTCCGCCTAAATGAAGCACAACATGTGGCGAAAAAACAATGTCAGAATCGCTTGGATATGCAAAACCTTTCTGGTGTTTTTCCATGTTAAAGTGACACATGTCAGATTTGGAAAATTTGGCCTGGTCATTAAGGCGCAAACAGGCTTGGTCACTAAGGGGTTAAATATGAGCCATACAGAAGTTATTCACTTACCTGCTCCGTTGCTGGCGTCCCCGTCTCCATGGCTCTGTCTAATTTCGCTGGCTTCTTGCTTTTTTAGACGCGCTTGCGCTGTGCGGTCTTCTGCCTGGTGAATGGGGCCGCTCGTGCCGGAGAGCTGCTCACCGCGTCGTCATCGTAGCTCCGCCCCGTCACGTGTGCCGATTCCAGCCAATCAGGAGGCTGGAATCGGCAATGGAACGCAAGGAAGGAGAAGAAAATCCACGGTGCACCATGGGAGAAGACCCGCGGTCCACCGTGGGAGAAGACCAGCGGCGCCATCTTTAAAAGAAGAATAGAAGAAGCTGCAGAACGCTGATGCAGGTAAGTGCAATGTGCTTTTTAAAAACTAACCTATGCTTTCTTTTTAACAGACTTTAAATGCACACAAAAGTAGAGCATGCAGCGGTTTTTTCGCATTTGGGCAAAAAAAGGAAACGAAAACCAATCCGTTGAAATCAATGGGTTTTATTCTCTGCATATTGTGCTCAGAAAGTTTGCGCATGCTAACACACGCGTGTAAATGTCCATGTGAAGGAACTCTTAAGCCTGGCTTCACATCGGTGTGTTTGTGTGCGCATTTATGCAGCGAATAGAGCCCTAATGAACGGGTTCGTTCACAAGTGCGCATCTTTACATTTCATGCAAAAAAAAATATGCAGCATACTCTATTTTGCGGCACTTTTGCACACCAAAAGTCCCCATAGAAGTCAATGGGGATGCACAAATATACATGTGATATGCCAGGAGGTGCGTGATACGCTGCGTAATTGCGCAGGAAAGGAACACATCCAGAACTCGTTAGACTAATTCCATACATATTTTTAGGTGACTTGGACATTTTCGTTCCTAAGATCTGAGTTCGACCAACAGACGGGCCTAATGTCACACGATGTCAATAGTAAGTAGCTTGTGTTCTCCCGCGGGGTTTTGAACGATAATTGTCCCATGTAAAAACATGCAGAAACTGAACGACTGGATCAGAATCGTCCAGTTGTTCACTTTTAAGCAGCTTAAAATCCAAACACATTTCTCGGTGTAAGCAGCAGCCGTCCAGTACTGAACGTCTGCTGCTTACAGTGAATGGAGGTGAGCAGAACTCTCCTCCAGCTGCCCCGCCTCCCTGCTGGCTGCGCTGTCAGCGATCCAGCAATGCTCGCTCCTGTGCAGAGCGAGCACCACAGGGATGAATGTCGGGCATTGTTTGCCTGACACTCGTTTTGTGTAAAAGGACCCTTGGACCTCCCTCACACAGGTGTTTTTGTACAGTTTTTAGTGCTGCGCTAAACGCTGTACAACGCACCCATACATTTCAATGGGGCTGCTCACACAAGGCTAAAAATGCTGTGTCTTCAACGCTGCGCTTTAACAGCGTTGCATGTTCTATTTTGGGACGTTTTCAGCCCTGTGTCACCCATTGAAATGAATGGGCAGCGGCCCGGGCTTCCCCTGCACTGACAAATGATCTATTGCTGTAAGCGAGGTTTGAGAACTCTCCTCCAGCAATAGATTGCTGTGATTGGACAGCATGGAGCTGTCATCCCGGGCCGCGGGACCCCACCCCCGATCACGCGATCGCGTTAAACTCAATGGAAAGTTAAAAGCAATTAAAGTTTCAGCTCCCCTTACGGATCGGATCCGTAAGGGGAGCTGAGAGTACTCACCTCCGGTCCTCCGCAGCGTCCGGATCCTTCTGTCTTCTCCCCGGCACTGCCGCCGGCGTCTGCGCGTGCGCGCCAGACGCATTACGTCACGCGCATGCACAGAGAGCCGGGAGGCCCGGGAAATTTAAAAATTCCCTGCTCTCGACTAGAATGAGTAGCCGAGAGCAGGGAGCTGTCACCGGGAGCCGCTGTATGCGGTTCCCGCTCACATGATCCACCATTTTGCTTTTGTTGGTATCGGGTTGCATGTATTGATCGTGTCCTGTATGTGATAGTATAATATAGATATTTTCCCCGCTGTGGTGGTGGCGTTACCTATTATGTCCGCCACTATGTTCGTTGTCACTGTTATTTCCGCCAAATTCTTTTACATCTGTGACTGAAGGCTTAGAAGGGTATTTCAATCTCAGCAAATAAAAGTAATACCTTGTATAATCAAAAATTAAAATTTTCCAATATAATTTATAAGCGACTATATGCATATGCATAAATATATATATATCCTAGAATATCCTAGCATCCCCGAAGGAAACAGACAGGCCTGGACAAGCTGATTTCTCCTGCGGAAACAAAGGCAAACCCCCATAGATTAAGGGCTCACTCAGACGGGAGTATGTGTCCCACGTATTTTTCATATGCACATTTACTACGCCTGTTAAATCCCCAAAAACTAGATAAGGTGCATATTCCGCACCAAAATAGGACACGTTGCAATTTTTTTTCCACAGACGTGAATAAAAAACGCTGGTGTGAGAAGCCCTAGACAAATCAGTGGGCTTTTAGCACTGCTTACTACGCATGTATTTTTCACATTGGGAGACATATGTCCATGTGAATTAGCCCTAAGGGTGTGTGTTCAGAGAAGAGTGCGCACAAGATACAAGCAGACCATGAGCATCTAGAATAGGGTTTTCCAACATTCCTTGGCCAAGTATTCCCTTCTCAAATAAATTACTTAAAAATTCAGCAAAGGTTATCATGGCACTATGTGTTGTACCTACCTTCATCACAATACCAGGACAGACTAAGTACTCCCTAGAGGCAATGACTGTACTCCTTGATAGAAAAATAAGGTGTACAGAGGTGGCAGTCACTCTCCTGCCACACTAGTATTATAAATGGCACATGGTGGGGAAAGCCCTGTTAGGGCCCTAGAAGCTTCAAGGTACATCTCTAGCCCATGAGATACATATATGACTGGCTCAGAGCCAACCATCCGATGGTTTAACCCCTTAACGACCAGCCCATAGTGTTTTTACGTCCGATTAAATTGATACAACTGCCAAAATAATGAAAATTGAAATTTTTCCTACTGCTTAGATTTATTCAAAAATTGTGCGGTAAAAATACGCAGTACACCACTAGATGAATTCGTTAAGGGGTCTAGTTTTCAAAATGGGGTCATTTGTAGGGGTTCTCTGTCGTTTTGGCCGCTCAAGGGCTCTACAAGTGTGCTATGGGGCCGAAATCCCCTTCATGCTAAATTTCAGTTCTGAAAGCCACCGACTACTCCTTACATTTTGGGCCCCTTTGTGCATCCAGACATAAGATTAGGGCCACAATGGGTATGTCTCTGAACACTGGACAAACAGGGGTATCTATTTTGGGGTGCAAATCTTAATTCATGTGTGTGCTGTACAAAAATGCTGTTTTTAAAATGACAAAATTGCCAAAAAACGAAAATCACAATTTTTTTCCTTTTGCTTTGCTTGAATTCATTTAAAAGCTGTGGGGTCAAAATGTGCAGTACACCCCTAGATAAATTTGTTCTGGGGTCTAGTTTTCAAAATGGGGTCACTTGTGGGCGTTCTCTATGTAATGTGCAGGGGGGGGGGGGGGGGGGGAGGATGGAAGAGCCAGGAGAAGGAACTGAGCTCTCGTCCCCCTCTCCGCCCCTCTGCACTATTTGCAATGGGAAGAGGCAGGGCGGGGCTAAGTTCTGAGAATTAGCCCCGCCCCTGTCCCACCTCTCCCCATTGCAAATAGTGCAGAGGGGCGGAGAGGAGGCAGAGAGGGGGGGCGGGAGCTCAGTTCCTGCTCCTGGCTCTTCCATCCCCCCCCCCTGCACACGAGGACAACGTATATCTGTGCATGGGGGAAGGGGGGAGAAAAAACCCCCCGCAGCTTTAGGCCTCTTTCATACAAGCGTTGCATTCACCCGCACCCGGCTTAGGTAGTTAACCATGTGCTGCCTGCTTGCTGGAGAAGAACCCCTCTGTCTGCTGGGAGTCCCCCAAACTATTGCAGATTTACATGCAATTCACCTAACAACCCTCCATCTGTAACCTGACTGACCAGCAGTGAATGCCCGCAGTTAACTCCTTCATGACTGACCTGGTTTAAGCACTAATGAGCAACCAGTTTTTCAGTCTTTATTTTTGTGCATTCCTGGGATCAGAACTATAAGGGGACTAAAGTACATTCGTGTGAAGGAGCCCTCGGCGCAATTTTATGCATATGAGAGCGAATTTGCTTACCCCCTTAGACTCTAATGGAATATCGGGAGCGCAAATGCACGTAAAAATCATTGCGGTTTCTGCGACCGCTTTTCTGCTAAATTTAGCACGCCGTGTGAAAGAGGCCCTAGGGCTTCGGTAGACGAATGTACACGCCAAGACTATTGTCGCAGTGGAGCGTATTTGTGCATAAACAAGGTTTACAGTAATCGGGTTGCGCTTGAAATGCCAGTTCACACGCGCGTTCACCCCTTTCCGTGGCATACAGTGGCGATGGTCATCTTCTCCCTGCGATGGCCGCCGGGTCACAACCCTTTCCTGTCATTTTTGTATGTAAAACGCAGAAAGATGAGGTGAGAAACACCCTTAGGGTCAGGGGCGTACCTAAAGGCTCAAGGGCCCGGGTGCAAAAGTTCAGCTCAGGGCCCCCCCTTACCTTTCTCACCGCGTACCCATACCTAAATCATGCTGCATACAGCTGCAAAATGAATTTCCATACATGAATTAGCCCTATTAACGCGTTTCCTGCACTAGATGAAAATCACACACACACACCGCTTTTTATTGCGGTATACTGCTTCCATTGATTTGAAGGCGATTACTCAGACGTGAGCTCGGAAGCGGTGATTTTTAAGCGCTATCTGTCCTGTATTTGCGTTTTCTAACGCACCTCCCCACCCATCACAATTGTGGGGTGCATTAAAACCGCTTTACCATGCGTTCAAAAGTGCTGCTCAAAATTGAGGTAAAAAACCCACGATTTTAAGCTGTGTTTTCTGAATGCACGTCTTAGTGCAGAGGGGCGGAGAGGAGGCAGAGAGGGGGGGCGGAAATTCCACTGCCGGATTTCCTGCAGAATTTCCACCCATGGAAGCTGCCATAGGATTGCGTTAGAAAACGCAATCCTAGGCAGACGGCCGCGGTTTGTCCGCGCGAAATCACACGTGGAAAACAAACCGCGGCATGCTCTATTTCTGTGCGGGGTTCGCAGAGCCCCGCACAGAAACGTCACTCGCCGGCCGCTGGCACCGGTCTGCGCATTTAGGACGGCAACTCCCACAGCCTAGAAGTTTGTATGATCTAGAGGCTCAGTCACAGCAAATGTGGACACATAATACCATATGGAACCTGTATGCCTCAATTGCCCCCCATATCACATCTTGTATCCAAGCTAGAGGCGGTACAACAAAGTACTAGAGCCTCCATACTCGCCTGTATCACATCTTGTATCCAAGCTAGAGGTGGGACAACAGGGTACTAGAGCCTCCATGTTCGCCTGTATCACATCATCTTTTTTTATGATCGCAGGGAGAGAAAACGAGAGAAGTGGGTTTTCATGAGGGAAATGTGGCGACCTGGGGTTACATGCAGGGAGTGTGGTGACGGTACGGTTACGTGCAGGGAGTGTGGAGACGGTGGGGTTACGTGCAGAGAGTGTGGTGACGGCGGGGTTACGTGCGGGGAGAGTGGTGACGGCGCGGTTACGTGCGGGGAGCGCGGTGACGGCGCGGTTACGTGCGGGGAGCGCGGTGACGGCGCGGTTACGTGCGGGGAGCGCGGTGACGGCGCGGTTACGTGCGGGGAGCGCGGTGACGGCGCGGTTACGTGCGGGGAGCGCGGTGACGGCGCGGTTACGTGCGGGGAGCGCGGTGACGGCGCGGTTACGTGCGGGGAGCGCGGTGACGGCGCGGTTACGTGCGGGGAGCGCGGTGACGGCGCGGTTACGTGCGGGGAGCGCGGTGACGGCGCGGTTACGTGCGGGGAGCGCGGTGACGGCGCGGTTACGTGCGGGGAGCGCGGTGACGGCGCGGTTACGTGCGGGGAGCGCGGTGACGGCGCGGTTACGTGCGGGGAGCGCGGTGACGGCGCGGTTACGTGCGGGGAGCGCGGTGACGGCGCGGTTACGTGCGGGGAGCGCGGTGACGGCGCGGTTACGTGCGGGGAGCGCGGTGACGGCGCGGTTACGTGCGGGGAGCGCGGTGACGGCGCGGTTACGTGCGGGGAGCGCGGTGACGGCGCGGTTACGTGCGGGGAGCGCGGTGACGGCGCGGTTACGTGCGGGGAGCGCGGTGACGGCGCGGTTACGTGCGGGGAGCGCGGTGACGGCGCGGTTACGTGCGGGGAGAGCGGTGACGGCGCGGTTACGTGCGGGGAGAGCGGTGACGGCGCGGTTACGTGCGGGGAGAGCGGTGACGGCGCGGTTACGTGCGGGGAGAGCGGTGACGGCGCGGTTACGTGCGGGGAGAGCGGTGACGGCGCGGTTACGTGCGGGGAGAGCGGTGACGGCGCGGTTACGTGCGGGGAGAGCGGTGACGGCGCGGTTACGTGCGGGGAGAGCGGTGACGGCGCGGTTACGTGCGGGGAGAGCGGTGACGGCGCGGTTACGTGCGGGGAGAGCGGTGACGGCGCGGTTACGTGCGGGGAGAGCGGTGACGGCGCGGTTACGTGCGGGGAGAGTGGTGACGGCGCGGTTACGTGCGGGGAGTGTGGTGGCGGCGCGGTTACGTGCGGGGAGTGTGGTGGCGGCGCGGTTACGTGCAGGGAGTGTGGTGGCGGCACGGTAACATGAGGGAATTGTGGTGACGGTGCGGTTACGTGCGGGGAGTGTGGTGACGGTGCGGTTACGTGCGGAGAGTGTGGAGGCGCAATGGTTACATGAGGAAGGTGTGGTGATGGTACGGTTACATGCTGGGAGTGTGGTGGCGGTACGGTTACATAAGGGCGGTGTGGTGACGGTGGGGTTACATGCGGGGAGTGTGGTGACGGTGTGGTTACATGCTGGGGAGTGTATTGACGGTGCGTTTACATGCGGGGAGTGTGGAGGCGGCACGGTTACATGCGGGGAGTGTGGAGGCGGCGCGGTTACATGCGGGGAGTGTGGAGGCGGTACAGCTGCACAAGGGGAGTGTGGTGGGGATGCTGATTTTCGCACCTGTGATGGAACCCCTAACAATAATTTGTGCCGTGCCATTTCCATAAATGTCATAGAAGGCAATGAAAATGAAGTGAACAGTTTAGCATACAGTAATGCCCCTTTCACACGGGCCAAAAATCTCACTTACCCAAAGGAATTCATATCGCAGAGCCCGGCTGGTTGTTATGGCAACAGGACGCCAGATACTGGCGTCCTGTATTGCCAGCGCCTAAGATTGCTATAGTAAGTATTTTAGCATTTTGCCTCACAAAAAAACGCAATAAAAGTGATTAAAAAAGCGTATGTACCCCAAAATGGTACAAATAAAAACTACAGCTCGTCCCGCAAAAAATAAGCCCTCAGAGAGCTCCGTCCATGGGAAAATAAAAAAGTTATAGGACTTGGAATGCAGTGAGTTAAGAAAAAAATAATAATTTCCAAAAAAAGGCTTTTTATTGTGGAAAAACCTAAAAAAAATATAAGAATTTTGGTATCATTGTAACCGTACCATCCCGCAGAAAAAAATGTAGTGTATCATTTATGCTGCATGATTAACGCTATAAAAAGAAAATCAAAATTCTATGGCAGAATTGATGCGTTTTCTCTCCCTGCGATCATAAAAAAAGATGATGTGATACAGGCGAACATGGAGGCTCTAGTACCCTGTTGTCCCACCTCTAGCTTGGATACAAGATGTGATA
This sequence comes from Eleutherodactylus coqui, assembly GCF_035609145.1. NCBI lineage: Eukaryota > Metazoa > Chordata > Amphibia > Anura > Eleutherodactylidae > Eleutherodactylus > Eleutherodactylus coqui. The sequence continues at coordinate 1,469,867 of NW_027102247.1, forward strand.
CAGGCGAGTATGGAGGCTCTAGTACTTTGTTGTACCGCCTCTAGCTTGGATACAAGATGTGATATGGGGGGCAATTGAGGCATACAGGTTCCATATGGTATTATGTGTCCACATTTGCTGTGACTGAGCCTCTAGATCATACAAACTTCTAGGCTGTGGGAGTTGCCGTCCTAAATGCGCAGACCGGTGCCAGCGGCCGGCGAGTGACGTTTCTGTGCGGGGCTCTGCGAACCCCGCACAGAAATAGAGCATGCCGCGGTTTGTTTTCCACGTGTGATTTCGCGCGGACAAACCGCGGCCGTCTGCCTAGGATTGCGTTTTCTAACGCAATCCTATGGCAGCTTCCATGGGTGGAAATTCTGCAGGAAATCCGGCAGTGGAATTTCCGCCCCCCCTCTCTGCCTCCTCTCCGCCCCTCTGCACTAAGACGTGCATTCAGAAAACACAGCTTAAAATCGTGGGTTTTTTACCTCAATTTTGAGCAGCACTTTTGAACGCATGGTAAAGCGGTTTTAATGCACCCCACAATTGTGATGGGTGGGGAGGTGCGTTAGAAAACGCAAATACAGGACAGATAGCGCTTACAAATCACCGCTTCCGAGCTCACGTCTGAGTAATCGCATTCAAATCAATGGAAGCAGTATACCGCAATAAAAAGCGGTGTGTGTGTGTGTGATTTTCATCTAGTGCAGGAAACGCGTTAATAGGGCTAATTCATGTATGGAAATTCATTTTGCAGCTGTATGCAGCATGATTTAGGTATGGGTACGCGGTGAGAAAGGTAAGGGGGGGCCCTGAGCTGAACTTTTGCACCCGGGCCCTTGAGCCTTTAGGTACGCCCCTGACCCTAAGGGTGTTTCTCACCTCATCTTTCTGCGTTTTACATACAAAAATGACAGGAAAGGGTTGTGACCCGGCGGCCGTCGCAGGGAGAAGATGACCATCGCCACTGTATGCCACGGAAAGGGGTGAACGCGCGTGTGAACTGGCATTTCAAGCGCAACCCGATTACTGTAAACCTTGTTTATGCACAAATACGCTCCACTGCGACAATAGTCTTGGCGTGTACATTCGTCTACCGAAGCCCTAGGGCCTCTTTCACACGGCGTGCTAAATTTAGCAGAAAAGCGGTTGCAGAAACCGCAATGATTTTTACGTGCATTTGCGCTCCCGATATTCCATTAGAGTCTAAGGGGGTAAGCAAATTCGCTCTCATATGCATAAAATTGCGCCGAGGGCTCCTTCACACGAATGTACTTTAGTCCCCTTATAGTTCTGATCCCAGGAATGCACAAAAATAAAGACTGAAAAACTGGTTGCTCATTAGTGCTTAAACCAGGTCAGTCATGAAGGAGTTAACTGCGGGCATTCACTGCTGGTCAGTCAGGTTACAGATGGAGGGTTGTTAGGTGAATTGCATGTAAATCTGCAATAGTTTGGGGGACTCCCAGCAGACAGAGGGGTTCTTCTCCAGCAAGCAGGCAGCACATGGTTAACTACCTAAGCCGGGTGCGGGTGAATGCAACGCTTGTATGAAAGAGGCCTAAAGCTGCGGGGGTTTTTTTCTCCCCCCTTCCCCCATGCACAGATATACGTTGTCCTCGTGTGCAGGGGGGGGGGGGGATGGAAGAGCCAGGAGCAGGAACTGAGCTCCCGCCCCCCCTCTCTGCCTCCTCTCCGCCCCTCTGCACTATTTGCAATGGGGAGAGGTGGGACAGGGGCGGGGCTAATTCTCAGAACTTAGCCCCGCCCTGCCTCTTCCCATTGCAAATAGTGCAGAGGGGCGGAGAGGGGGACGAGAGCTCAGTTCCTTCTCCTGGCTCTTCCATCCTCCCCCCCCCCCCTGCACATTACATAGAGAACGCCCACAAGTGACCCCATTTTGAAAACTAGACCCCAGAACAAATTTATCTAGGGGTGTACTGCACATTTTGACCCCACAGCTTTTAAATGAATTCAAGCAAAGCAAAAGGAAAAAAATTGTGATTTTCGTTTTTTGGCAATTTTGTCATTTTAAAAACAGCATTTTTGTACAGCACACACATGAATTAAGATTTGCACCCCAAAATAGATACCCCTGTTTGTCCAGTGTTCAGAGACATACCCATTGTGGCCCTAATCTTATGTCTGGATGCACAAAGGGGCCCAAAATGTAAGGAGTAGTCGGTGGCTTTCAGAACTGAAATTTAGCATGAAGGGGATTTCGGCCCCATAGCACACTTGTAGAGCCCTTGAGCGGCCAAAACGACAGAGAACCCCTACAAATGACCCCATTTTGAAAACTAGACCCCTTAACGAATTCATCTAGTGGTGTACTGCGTATTTTTACCGCACAATTTTTGAATAAATCTAAGCAGTAGGAAAAATTTCAATTTTCATTATTTTGGCAGTTGTATCAATTTAATCGGACGTAAAAACACTATGGGCTGGTCGTTAAGGGGTTAAACCATCGGATGGTTGGCTCTGAGCCAGTCATATACACTACCGTTCAAAAGTTTGGGGTCACATTGAAATGTCCTTATTTTTGAAGGAAAAGCACTGTACTTTTCAATGAAGATAACTTTAAACTAGTCCTAACTTTAAACAAATGCACTCTATACATTGCTAATGTGGTAAATGACTATTCTAGCTGCAAATGCCTGGTTTTTTGTGCAAAATCTACAAAGGTGAATAGAGGCCCCTTTCCAGCAACTATCACTCCAGTGTTCTAATGGTACAATGTGTTTGCTCATTGGCTCAGAAGGCTAATTGATGATTAGAAAACCCTTGTGCAATCATGTTCACACATCTGAAAACAGTCTAGCTCGTTACAGAAGCTACAAAACTGACCTTCCTGTGAGCAGATTGAGTTTCTGGAGCATCACATTTGTGGGGTCAATTAAACGCTCAAAATGGCCAGAAAAAGAGAACTTTCATCTGAAACTCGACAGTCTATTCTTGTTCTTAGAAATGAAGGCTATTCCATGCGAGAAATTGCTAAGAAATTGAAGATTTCCTACAACGGTGTGTACTACTCCCTTCAGAGGACAGCACAAACAGGCTCTAACCAGAGTAGAAAAAGAAGTGGGAGGCCGCGTTGCACAACTAAGCAAGAAGATAAGCACATTAGAGTCTCTAGTTTGAGAAACAGACGCCTCACAGGTACCCAACTGACATCTTCATTAAATAGTACCCGCAAAACACCAGTGTCAACATCTACAGTGAAGAGGCGGCTGCGGGATTTTGGGCTTCAGGGCAGAGTGGCAAAGAAAAAGCCATATCTGAGACTGGCCAATAAAAGAAAAAGATTAAGATGGGCAAAAGAACATAGACATTGGACAGAGGAAGACTGGAAAAAAGTGTTGTGGACGGATGAATCCAAGTTTGAGGTGTTTGGATCACAAAGAAGAACGTTTGTGAGACGCAGAACAAATGAAAAGATGCTGGAAGAATGCCTGACGCCATCTGTTAAGCATGGTGGAGGTAATGTGATGGTCTGGGGTTGCTTTGGTGCTGGTAAGGTGGGAGATTTGTACAGGGTAAAAGGGATTCTGAATAAGGAAGGCTATCACTCCATTTTGCAACGCCATGCCATACCCAGTGGACAGCGCTTGATTGGAACCAATTTCATCCTACAACAGGACAATGACCCTAAACACACCTCCAAATTGTGCAAGAACTATTTACAGCAGAAGCAGGCAGCTGGTATTCTATCGGTAATGGAGTGGCCAGCGCAGTCACCAGATCTGAACCCCATTGAGCTGTTGTGGCAGCAGCTTGACCGTATGGTACGCCAGAAGTGCCCATCCAACCAATCCAACTTGTGGGAGATGCTTCTAGAAGCGTGGGGTGCAATTTCTCAAGCTTACCTCAACAAATTAACAGCTAGAATGTCAAAGGTGTGCAATGCTGTAATTGCTGCAAAAGGAGGATTCTTTGACGAAAGCAAAGTTTGATGTAAAAATAATGTTATTTCAAATACAAATCATTATTTCTAACCTTGTCAATGTCTTGACTCTATTTTCTATTCATTTCACAACGCATGGTGGTGAATAAGTGTGACTTTTCATGGAAAACACAAAATTGTTTGGGTGACCCCAAACTTTTGAACGGTAGTGTATGTATCTCATGGGCTAGAGATGTACCTTGAAGCTTCTAGGGCCCTAACAGGGCTTTCCCCACCATGTGCCATTTATAATACTAGTGTGGCAGGAGAGTGACTAGGAGTACAGTCATTGCCTCTAGGGAGTACTTAGTCTGTCCTGGTATTGTGATGAAGGTAGGTACAACACATAGTGCCATGATAACCTTTGCTGAATTTTTAAGTAATTTATTTGAGAAGGGAATACTTGGCCAAGGAATGTTGGAAAACCCTATTCTAGATGCTCATGGTCTGCTTGTATCTTGTGCGCACTCTTCTCTGAACACACACCCTTAGGGCTAATTCACATGGACATATGTCTCCCAATGTGAAAAATACATGCGTAGTAAGCAGTGCTAAAAGCCCACTGATTTGTCTAGGGCTTCTCACACCAGCGTTTTTTATTCACGTCTGTGGAAAAAAAATTGCAACGTGTCCTATTTTGGTGCGGAATATGCACCTTATCTAGTTTTTGGGGATTTAACAGGCGTAGTAAATGTGCATATGAAAAATACGTGGGACACATACTCCCGTCTGAGTGAGCCCTTAATCTATGGGGGTTTGCCTTTGTTTCCGCAGGAGAAATCAGCTTGTCCAGGCCTGTCTGTTTCCTTCGGGGGTGCTAGGATATTCTACATTAACACATCCTGTCCTCTAAAAAGGGTGTGGAGAATGGGAGTAACTACCCTGTTTCCCCAAAAATAAGAACTACCTACAAAATAAGCTCTACCATTATTTTTCAATGGGGCTTGAAATATAAGCCCTACCCTGAGATCTACCAAGCAAGTTTTTGTCTTTGGCCATAGTCTTAGAAGCTTCAATGTTCAATAGGCCTGTACGTTTACAGTATTCTGGGAGTACAGAGCTGTATTAGTGTTACTGACCAGTACATGAATGCCATGTATTACATAGAAGGCCAATGTCTACCTGAGCGAGAGCTATTGCTTGATGGCATCTCTCCCCTCTGGCTAAGTGGAGTAGGTATCCCATACGGACATGATAATCCTATGGGAAGATCCCTTATTATATTTATTTACTTATTTATTTATTCAGCTTTTCTTCTACTTACAATTCTCGGGGCAAAACTTTTACTCATGACCGTGTGTCAAGTCTGTACCAATGTAGAAGTAGAGGTAAGGAATACTATATGAAATATAATGTTCCCAAAACGTTTTAGCGGAGATCTGTAGTAGAATCATTCCTGTTTATTAAAGTAAACTATGCTATGGGGCTGAAAGGTAAGGAATTGGGGGTAACAGGGAGCTGCTCTTTATACTCACCAGGTTCCTCTTTTCCAGCACTGTGTCTCCGAGAAATCAGAACACGCGCAGCGTGACCCTTTTTAGAAGATAATGCGCATGTGCTCTCTCATTAAACTCTATACGAGAGCGCATGCTTACAGAGCCGTCTGCAGAGTCGTGCTGTCTGCTTCTCCGATTTCTCAGGGTTACAGCGCTGGAATGAGGGACCTGGAGAGTATAAAAAGCACCCCCCCCCCCCCTCTACAAGTTCCTCCCTCAGCTTTGAGCCCCATAATGTGGGTGCTGATATGTTCCCTTTAACTGGACCTTATCTTTCCCTTTTAGTTTCTGCCTGTTTATGTTCCCTCTGAGGAGGAGGAGAAGGATTATTTTTTATATGCAAACAATGTTCGGGATTACATGGCACAGTATGTAACCAAATCTATATAGGATTGTATTTCATTTTTTGAATTGATCAAAAATATGTATACAATAAAGCGTGTCTCCAAATTTTAAACATTTTGTAGGATATTTACTTAAACCAGCATTTTATACACCAGTCTAAGGCTTCCCTCACACAGCTGAAAAAGCAGCCAAGGATGCTGGAAAAAAAAAAAGCATGTGCCGTCCGGGTCCCGGCCACCGATCTCTGCCACTACTCCGGGCTTCCCCTGCACTGACAAATGATCTATTGCTGTAAACAAGGTTTGAGAACTCGCCTCCAGCAATAGACTGCTGTGATTGCCTGGGACAGCCATGAATGGCTGTGATTGCTTCTCGACGCTGGCTCGATGTCCAATCACAGCAATCTATTGCTGGAGGAGAGTTCTCAAACCTCGCTTACAGCAATAGATCATTTGTCAGTGCAGGGGAAGCCCGGGCCGCTGCCCATTCATTTCAATGGGTGACACAGGGCTGAAAACGTCCCAAAATAGAACATGCAACGCTGTTAAAGCGCAGCGTTGAAGACACAGCGTTTTTAGCCTTGTGTGAGCAGCCCCATTGAAATGTATGGGTGCGTTGTACAGCGTTTAGCGCAGCACTAAAAACTGTACAAAAACACCTGTGTGAGGGAGGTCCAAGGGTCCTTTTACACAAAACGAGTGTCAGGCAAACAATGCCCGACATTCATCCCTGTGGTGCTCGCTCTGCACAGGAGCGAGCATTGCTGGATCGCTGACAGCGCAGCCAGCAGGGAGGCGGGGCAGCTGGAGGAGAGTTCTGCTCACCTCCATTCACTGTAAGCAGCAGACGTTCAGTACTGGACGGCTGCTGCTTACACCGAGAAATGTGTTTGGATTTTAAGCTGCTTAAAAGTGAACAACTGGACGATTCTGATCCAGTCGTTCAGTTTCTGCATGTTTTTACATGGGACAATTATCGTTCAAAACCCTGCGGGAGAACACAAGCTACTTACTAGTATTAAGAGGCACAAGCTACTTACTATTGACATCGTGTGACATTAGGCCGGTCTGTTGGTCGAACTCAGATCTTAGGAACGAAAATGTCCAAGTCACCTAAAAATATGTATGGAATTAGTCTAACGAGTTCTGGATGTGTTCCTTTCCTGCGCAATTACGCAGCGTATCACGCACCTCCTGGCATATCACATGTATATTTGTGCATCCCCATTGACTTCTATGGGGACTTTTGGTGTGCAAAAGTGCCGCAAAATAGAGTATGCTGCATATTTTTTTTTTTGCATGAAATGTAAAGATGCGCACTTGTGAACGAACCCGTTCGTTAGGGCTCTATTCGCTGCATAAATGCGCACACAAACACACCCATCTGAAGCCAGGCTTAAGAGTTCCTTCACATGGACATTTACACGCGTGTGTTAGCATGCGCAAACTTTCTGAGCACAATATGCAGAGAATAAAACCCATTGATTTCAACGGATTGGTTTTCGTTTCCTTTTTTTGCCCAAATGCGAAAAAACCGCTGCATGCTCTACTTTTGTGTGCATTTAAAGTCTGTTAAAAAGAAAGCATAGGTTAGTTTTTAAAAAGCACATTGCACTTACCTGCATCAGCGTTCTGCAGCTTCTTCTATTCTTCTTTTAAAGATGGCGCCGCTGGTCTTCTCCCACGGTGCACCGTGGATTTTCTTCTCCTTCCTTGCGTTCCATTGCCGATTCCAGCCTCCTGATTGGCTGGAATCGGCACACGTGACGGGGCAGAGCTACGATGACGACGCGGTGAGCAGCTCTCCGGCACGAGCGGCCCCATTCACCAGGCAGAAGACCGCACAGCGCAAGCGCGTCTAAAAAAGCAAGAAGCCAGCGAAATTAGACGGAGCCATGGAGACGGGGACGCCAGCAACGGAGCAGGTAAGTGAATAACTTCTGTATGGCTCATATTTAATGCACGATGTATATTACAAAGTGCATTAATATGGCCATACAGAAGTGTATAACCCCCACTTGCTTTCGCGAGACAACCCCTTTAAGGCGCAAACAGGCTTGGTCACTAAGAGGTTAATGGGGTCGGCTGCAGCATCGCTGGCTTCATTGAAAGCAATGGCTAAACCTCTGCGGCAGTAATAGTGACTCCCCAGCGATAATTGTGACCCTGAAGGGATGCGAGGCTGTTTTCCAATGAAAACTCTCGCATCCCTGGGGAAATCACATGGTAAGCAGCACGATATGGAGGCGGGATTCACGGCCCCACATCACGCTCGCCCGTGTGAATTGGCCTCAGGGCTCATGTCCACGACCGTGTTTTTATGGAGTATCAAGTGTGCGTTGCATGACACGCAGTGAATGGAGGCAATGAAAGTCAGTGGACATGCTCTATTTCTCTGCACATGATATGCAGCCCTTTTATGGATTGCGTATGATACGCTGTCCATACGCACACATTGCGAGAGGGCAGTGTTTCGATACACATTCCTGCTCTGAACAGAGCGGGAATTTAAAAAAAAATAAAAATCACACTGCGCATGTCCGTGATGTGAGATTAGTGGGCATGCGCAGTGCTATACTTGCCACATACACGACCTCTGCCGGCAGAGAGTATTGGTTGTAATTTATAAAACACCGCGGGAGACCCACAGTGTATTACGTATACGCCCGTGGACATGAGCCCTAAGGTTGCTTTCACACAGGCGTCTGATAAAATGCTGCATTTTAAAGCGTTTTCGAACGCCATTTTTAAATGTGTTCAACAGCGTTGTGTAACGCACTCCATCATTACAATGGGTGATATGGGGCATTAAAAAGGGCTGAAACAAACTAAACTAGAGCAGATAGCGTTAGAAAATTGTAGTGTTCGAACGCTCCCTGAGAAGCTCCATTGTGATCAATCAGTGGGTTTTTTTGCGGCTTTTCACAAACCACGCTAAATGCTGTAAAAAACATTCTGTGTGAAAGAGGCCTTAGTGACAACGTCTGTTTTCTCCTTAACCCCTTATTGACCGCCCTATAGTGTTTTTAATCCCCACAGCCATAAAAACATGCTCACTCTGAGGATTAAAGCCCTGGGGGCTGTGGACATGACAGCTCCTTGTTGAAAGCTGCCGCAGTGACCCCCAGTCACGCTATTGCCGTTATCCAAGTAAACAGTTAAAAAATTAAAAATTTCATCTTTCCTCATATCCGTGAGTGGAGATGAAATTACATACCTAAAGCCCCCGGATTTATCCGCGGACCTTACCCCAGATTGCTGGGGTAATTTAAAATCTCCCTGTTGCTGGCTAGCAAACGTAGCTGAAAGCCTGGAGATTTCACGATGGGCCGCGGTCCCTGGTTACGTGTAAAAATAAAAAAGTTTAATGTTTCATCTCCCGTCATGGCTCCAATCAGTGAGGGGGAGATGAAAATATTTCCCTAAAGCCTCCGGCAATGTCCCCGACGGGATCTTTATCCTTCATCACATGATCAACCATTATCCAAATGATAATGGTGATCACGTAAAAGTTGAAGTTTAATCTCCCCTCTCCGTTGCGATTGGTGAGAGCAGATGAAACGTCTTACCTGAGGCCTCCGCATTTGAACACAGACACAACCCTGCTCCTCGGACCTTCGCCGTCTTCTGCGCATACATCTGCCTGCAAAATACCGGAAACATGCGTAGGAGCCGGGGAGGGTCCAGGAAACTTAAAATCTTCCTGCTCCCGACTACTAAAGGTAACCGAGAGCCTGGAGCAGTGACCGGCAGCCTTGTTCAGCGGTCCCCGGTCATGTGATAAAAAGGTAGCAATCTACCTTACGCCGGTCTCACACGACCTAATAAAAAATTGCGGATTCGCACGCATTTGATCCGTGCTAATACACGGATCAATCAAATGCATTGGATTACACACTTCCGCTCACATTAGCAGGTCGGAATTAAGTAATCCACTCGTAGGAAACAGAACGCAGCATGTTCTATTTTACCACAGATATCCACAACATAGAGGCCATTGTGCTTCATGGTCACGGATATACCCACAGCCCATACGTTACTACATTGTGTACGGGCAGTGGGTACCCGCGTCATCGCTAAGCGTCGCCAGCTAAATACAATATCAAATGGAGGAAATTATGACAAGACAGTGGGGAGACATGTAGCTGGGGGTGTGCTGCTGATTGACAGACTATACATGGGCCAGCAGTGTGGTGCCCACCTATTACCCCCAGGACTGATAATGGTGGCTGTGTGACAGGACAGCGGGGAAACATGTAGCTGGGGGTGTGCTGCTTAGTGACAGACTATACATGGACCAGCAGTGCAGTGCCCACCTATTACCCCCAGGGCTGATAATGGCGTCTGTGTGACAGGACAGGGGAGACATGTAGCTGGGGGTGTCCTGCTCAGTGACAGACTATACAGGGAGCTGGTGCAACAGTGCTGTGCCCACCTATTACCCTCAGGGCTGATAATGGCGGCTGTGTGACAGGACAGCAGGGAGACATGCTTCTGCTGGCTAAAGTTAGGGCTCCTTCCCACGGAGGGATTTCCGATGCGTAATACGCTGCGTAAGTCCGCTGCATTGCCCGCAGCTATTAGGTTCTATTGAACCTAATAGCTCAATGCTCATGGTGCGGCATTCCATTGCGGATTTCCGCACCGTGAAATCACCCGACCTCACCCGCGGTATGCTTTATTTGCCGTGGGTGTAAGCGTGGCCGGCCTCCATTCTAGTCAATGGAAGCCGTCCGTCACGCTATCTTCCGCTGTAGCACAGCGGAAGATAGAGTAAAAACCGCTTCCCCGCCCACCGCCAGCCGCGTCATATGACCCAGTAGATTTTGGTAGGCCGCTGTCTCCCCCTTGTGTGATGGAACCCCTAACAATAATCTGTGCCGTGTCATTTCCATAAATGTCATAGAAGGTAATGAAAATGAAGTGAACAGTTTAGCATACAGTAATTCCCCTTTCACATGGGCCAAAACTCTCACTTACCCAAAGGAAGCAGCTGGTGACATCACCAGCTTGTCCACACTCATGAAGCTCTGTTAGACTACACATGCGATACTGGACAATGCACCCATCCTCAGCCCTTGTTGGCCTGTGGTTCACATTCCTATGTGGGTCAGAAGCGGTGTTGTGTCTCCTTAAGGAGAGCACCCAAAAAGTATGTGGAGACACCTAAGGGGTAAATGGGTCAGGGAATGGTATAGTCACTACCCAAGCACTGCACACAGAAGAGGCATTTGAAAACCTAAAAAATGAGTAAGAACACTTATAAGGTGATGCTAGCTCCTCTGGGATATCTATGCAAATAAGGATGAGAAAATACCTCTATAGCGCCATCTATTGGATGCAGCATTGCTTCAAATCCAAGTGATTTATCACAAGCCTTAACCTGACTTAAATGGTTATTTACCCTAATGAGTAGGCAAAAAAAAAAAGTTCTGATCCCAGGAATGCACAAAAATAAAGACTGAAAAACTGGTTGCTCATTAGCAGGGGCGTACCTAAAGCCTAAGGGGCCCGAGTGCAAAAGTTCAGCTGGGCCCCCCTCCATCTGTACCCGTACCTATACCTAAACCGTGCTAATTTACAAACATGATCTAGCCCCTTGGTGCTTTTTATTGCGGTATACTGCTTCCATTGATTTGAATGCGATTACTCAGACGTGAGCTCGGAAGCGGTGATTTTTAAGCGCTATCTGTCCTGTATTTGCGTTTTCTAACGCACCTCCCCACCCATCACAATTGTGGGGTGCATTAAAACCGCTTTACCATGCGTTCAAAAGTGCTGCTAAAAATTGAGGTAAAAAACCCACGATTTTAAGCTGTGTTTTCTGAATGCACGTCTTAGAGCAGCCTTAGGCCCCGTGCACACGGGCGGAAATTCCGCTGCCGGATTTCCCGCAGAATTTCCACCCATGGAAGCTGCCATAGGATTGCGTTAGAAAACGCAATCCTAGGCAGACGGCCGCGGTTTGTCCGCGCGAAATCACACGTGGAAAACAAACCGCGGCATGCTCTATTTCTGTGAGGGGATCGCAGAGCCCCGCACAGAAACGTCACTCGCCGGCCGCTGGCACCGGTCTGCGCATTTAGGACGGCAACTCCCACAGCCTAGAAGTTTGTATGATCTAGAGCACAGGTGTCAAACAATGCCCGCGGGCCGAATCCGGCCTGCCGCCTATGCAGTAAGTTCCCTCACTCCTCCGTGCTGCTGTCAGTAGGCAGTCTGCTCTCGGCTTGTTCTGTCTAATGCAGACAGTAATAGAGGAGTGCCGATAGCAGACTGACAACGGCCGCGGAGGAGGGAAGGGGAGTGCAGAGAACATGATCTCTGCAGCAAGGAGAGCATCGCTGAGGAGGAGCAGCTGCAGGGTGAGAGCCTTGTGTGTGTGTGTGTGTGTATATATATATATATATATATATGTGTGTGTGTGTATATGTATGTGTGTGTCATATATATATATATATATATATATATATATATATATATATATATATATATATATATATATATGTGTGTGTTTGTGTATCCCCCTGTATATAGTGGCATGTCTGGCCAAGGCTGGTGTAACCTGTGTATTCCCTCTATATAATTATATATATACAGCTGATATAACTTATACCAGCTATACATATATAATTATAATTCCTTCTCAATAGAACCTAATAGCTGCGGGCAACGCAGCGGATTTTCGCCGCGAATTACGCGGCGGAAATCCGTTCGTGGGAAGGAGGCCTATGTGTGTAAAATATATACACATACATACACACATACATATACAAACACACACACACCGCTGTAGGAGCAACTGTAAGAAACAAAATAAATGGTGGGAATATGGCGGCCGCCTGATCTTTCACGCACATAGTATTCATAGGGGAGGTCCTATATTTTCTCGGTCAAGTATTAACGGGAGAGAATACTGCTGGTGAAAACGAAACCACAGAAAGCTTAGGCTTAGTTTTGTCCCAATATACGGCCGTGACCATCACCAGCGATGCTTTTTTTTTTTAGAGGATTAAATCGCATCGCTGCCGCGCACATTAAAAACCACATGTTTTTGTTTAACGCGCAAGTCGGTAGGACTTTCCAATGTTAACATTGCAGCGCATATTTGTCGCCTTGTGATGCGATAAAACGCAGCCTCCATAGGATTACATGGGAGATTTTTAAAAAACGCACTGCGCAGAAGGACACAGCAGGCTGCGATTTTCTCTCTCAACATCACATCAGTGAAAACCTTGCTGAAGGGAAGGGAATAGAGATGAGCGAACGTACTCGTTTCGAGTACTTACGCACCCGAGTACCGCCATTTTCGAGTACATCAGTACTCGCGCGCAAAGATTCGGGGGGCGCCGTGGCGGCACGGGGGGTAGCAGTGGGGAGTGGGGGGGAGAGGGAGAGAGGGCTCCCCCCTGTTCCCCGCTGCTACCCCCCGCACCGCCACGCCTCTCCCCGCCCCCCGAATCTTTGCGCGCGAGTACTGAAGTACTCGAAAATGGCGGTACTCGGGTGCGTAAGTACTCGAAACGAGTACGTTCGCTCATCTCTAGAAGGGAACCGTCGGGAATCATTGGCTGCGAAATCTGCTTTTTTTTTTTTCAATAACCAACGCATCAGTTAAAAATGGCGCGATTTTACCCGCCGGTTTGAAACCACCCTAGAGAAAAATAGGGCAAAAAGATCATTTCCTGCAGATCTGACGTCCTTGAGAATGGGAAGGCTGTCCGACAGTGAAGAGACCCTCGACGTTCAGCAATCTTGAAACCCTTCGTTTTATGGACTGCTTTTTGCCTGTGACTCACCTTTTTTTTTTTTTATAAGCTTTTTCTTTCAAAGAATTATGACGGAGGATCCTGAAAAACTGCGCAATATTTTACACCGATTGAGTAAACAGAAAACATACCCAAACACAGCGGCCTTTGTTTTATCTGGGAATGACACTTGGTGTAAAATCCACATTTTTAATAAATAATAAAACGTGATTTGAATTTGTTTTTTTGTTTTACCTTATTTATGTTTTTAACTCCTGATTACCCACGCTGTAAAGCCGGCTGCACATGGCTGTGACGGGCTCCGCCATGGAATTCCAGGGCGGAGCCTGTCACGGCGGCCCCAAGAGACCCCAATACTTACCTCCAGTTTCGGAGTCCCGCATGACGCCTCAGCGCGCATGGGCAATCGAGCGCGTGACGCACCGCAGCGGCATGTGACGCGGTAGGCGTAGAGGCGGTTTCACACTATCTTCCGCTGTGCTACAGCGGAAGATAGCGTGAATGGACGGCTTCCACAGACTTTGGGACGTTTTCAGCCCTGTGTCATCGTAGCTCTGCCCCGTCACGTGTGCCGATTCCAGCCAATCAGGAGGCTGGAATCGGCAATGGAACGCAAGGAAGGAGAAGAAAATCCACGGTGCACCGTGGGAGAAGACCAGCGGCGCCATCTTTAAAAGAAGAATAGAAGAAGCTGCAGAACGCTGATGCAGGTAAGTGCAATGTGCTTTTTAAAAACTAACCTATGCTTTCTTTTTAACAGACTTTAAATGCACACAAAAGTAGAGCATGCAGCGGTTTTTTCGCATTTGGGCAAAAAAAGGAAACGAAAACCAATCCGTTGAAATCAATGGGTTTTATTCTCTGCATATTGTGCTCAGAAAGTTTGCGCATGCTAACACACGCGTGTAAATGTCCATGTGAAGGAACTCTTAAGCCTGGCTTCAGATGGGTGTGTTTGTGTGCGCATTTATGCAGCGAATAGAGCCCTAACGAACGGGTTCGTTCACAAGTGCGCATCTTTACATTTCATGCAAAAAAAAAAAATATGCAGCATACTCTATTTTGCGGCACTTTTGCACACCAAAAGTCCCCATAGAAGTCAATGGGGATGCACAAATATACATGTGATATGCCAGGAGGTGCGTGATACGCTGCGTAATTGCGCAGGAAAGGAACACATCCAGAACTCGTTAGACTAATTCCATACATATTTTTAGGTGACTTGGACATTTTCGTTCCTAAGATCTGAGTTCGACCAACAGACCGGCCTAATGTCACACGATGTCAATAGTAAGTAGCTTGTGCCTCTTAATACTAGTAAGTAGCTTGTGTTCTCCCGCAGGGTTTTGAACGATAATTGTCCCATGTAAAAACATGCAGAAACTGAACGACTGGATCAGAATCGTCCAGTTGTTCACTTTTAAGCAGCTTAAAATCCAAACACATTTCTCGGTGTAAGCAGCAGCCGTCCAGTACTGAACGTCTGCTGCTTACAGTGAATGGAGGTGAGCAGAACTCTCCTCCAGCTGCCCCGCCTCCCTGCTGGCTGCGCTGTCAGCGATCCAGCAATGCTCGCTCCTGTGCAGAGCGAGCACCACAGGGATGAATGTCGGGCATTGTTTGCCTGACACTCGTTTTGTGTAAAAGGACCCTTGGACCTCCCTCACACAGGTGTTTTTGTACAGTTTTTAGTGCTGCGCTAAACGCTGTACAACGCACCCATACATTTCAATGGGGCTGCTCACACAAGGCTAAAAACGCTGTGTCTTCAACGCTGCGCTTTAACAGCGTTGCATGTTCTATTTTGGGACGTTTTCAGCCCTGTGTCACCCATTGAAATGAATGGGCAGCGGCCCGGGCTTCCCCTGCACTGACAAATGATCTATTGCTGTAAGCGAGGTTTGAGAACTCTCCTCCAGCAATAGATTGCTGTGATTGGACATCGAGCCAGCGTCGAGAAGCAATCACAGCCATTCATGGCTGTCCCAGGCAATCACAGCAGTCTATTGCTGGAGGCGAGTTCTCAAACCTTGTTTACAGCAATAGATCATTTGTCAGTGCAGGGGAAGCCCGGAGTAGTGGCAGAGATCGGTGGCCGGGACCCGGACGGCACATGCTTTTTTTTTTTCCAGCATCCTTGGCTGCTTTTTCAGCTGTGTGAGGGAAGCCTTAGACTGGTGTATAAAATGCTGGTTTAAGTAAATATCCTACAAAATGTTTAAAATTTGGAGACACGCTTTATTGTATACATATTTTTGATCAATTCAAAAAATGAAATACAATCCTATATAGATTTGGTTACATACTGTGCCATGTAATCCCGAACATTGTTTGCATATAAAAAATAATCCTTCTCCTCCTCCTCAGAGGGAACATAAACAGGCAGAAACTAAAAGGGAAAGATAAGGTCCAGTTAAAGGGAACATATCAGCACCCACATTATGGGGCTCAAAGCTGAGGGAGGAACTTGTAGAGGGGGGGGGGGGGGTGCTTTTTATACTCTCCAGGTCCCTCATTCCAGCGCTGTAACCCTGAGAAATCGGAGAAGCAGACAGCACGACTCTGCAGACGGCTCTGTAAGCATGCGCTCTCGTATAGAGTTTAATGAGAGAGCACATGCGCATTATCCTCTAAAAAGGGTCACGCTGCGCGTGTTCTGATTTCTCGGAGACACAGTGCTGGAAAAGAGGAACCTGGTGAGTATAAAGAGCAGCTCCCTGTTACCCCCAATTCCTTACCTTTCAGCCCCATAGCATAGTTTACTTTAATAAACAGGAATGATTCTACTACAGATCTCCGCTAAAACGTTTTGGGAACATTATATTTCATATAGTATTCCTTACCTCTACTTCTACATTGGTACAGACTTGACACACGGTCATGAGTAAAAGTTTTGCCCCGAGAATTGTAAGTAGAAGAAAAGCTGAATAAATAAATAAGTAAATAAATATAATAAGGGATCTTCCCATAGGATTATCATGTCCGTATGGGATACCTACTCCACTTAGCCAGAGGGGAGAGATGCCATCAAGCAATAGCTCTCGCTCAGGTAGACATTGGCCTTCTATGTAATACATGGCATTCATGTACTGGTCAGTAACACTAATACAGCTCTGTACTCCCAGAATACTGTAAACGTACAGGCCTATTGAACATTGAAGCTTCTAAGACTATGGCCAAAGACAAAAACTTGCTTGGTAGATCTCAGGGTAGGGCTTATATTTCAAGCCCCATTGAAAAATAATGGTAGAGCTTATTTTGTAGGTAGTTCTTATTTTTGGGGAAACAGGGTAGTTACTCCCATTCTCCACACCCTTTTTAGAGGACAGGATGTGTTAATGTAGAATATCCTAGCACCCCCGAAGGAAACAGACAGGCCTGGACAAGCTGATTTCTCCTGCGGAAACAAAGGCAAACCCCCATAGATTAAGGGCTCACTCAGACGGGAGTATGTGTCCCACGTATTTTTCATATGCACATTTACTACGCCTGTTAAATCCCCAAAAACTAGATAAGGTGCATATTCCGCACCAAAATAGGACACGTTGCAATTTTTTTTCCACAGACGTGAATAAAAAACGCTGGTGTGAGAAGCCCTAGACAAATCAGTGGGCTTTTAGCACTGCTTACTACGCATGTATTTTTCACATTGGGAGACATATGTCCATGTGAATTAGCCCTAAGGGTGTGTGTTCAGAGAAGAGTGCGCACAAGATACAAGCAGACCATGAGCATCTAGAATAGGGTTTTCCAACATTCCTTGGCCAAGTATTCCCTTCTCAAATAAATTACTTAAAAATTCAGCAAAGGTTATCATGGCACTATGTGTTGTACCTACCTTCATCACAATACCAGGACAGACTAAGTACTCCCTAGAGGCAATGACTGTACTCCTAGTCACTCTCCTGCCACACTAGTATTATAAATGGCACATGGTGGGGAAAGCCCTGTTAGGGCCCTAGAAGCTTCAAGGTACATCTCTAGCCCATGAGATACATACACTACCGTTCAAAAGTTTGGGGTCACCCAAACAATTTTGTGTTTTCCATGAAAAGTCACACTTATTCACCACCATGCGTTGTGAAATGAATAGAAAATAGAGTCAAGACATTGACAAGGTTAGAAATAATGATTTGTATTTGAAATAACATTATTTTTACATCAAACTTTGCTTTCGTCAAAGAATCCTCCTTTTGCAGCAATTACAGCATTGCACACCTTTGACATTCTAGCTGTTAATTTGTTGAGGTAAGCTTGAGAAATTGCACCCCACGCTTCTAGAAGCATCTCCCACAAGTTGGATTGGTTGGATGGGCACTTCTGGCGTACCATACGGTCAAGCTGCTGCCACAACAGCTCAATGGGGTTCAGATCTGGTGACTGCGCTGGCCACTCCATTACCGATAGAATACCAGCTGCCTGCTTCTGCTGTAAATAGTTCTTGCACAATTTGGAGGTGTGTTTAGGGTCATTGTCCTGTTGTAGGATGAAATTGGTTCCAATCAAGCGCTGTCCACTGGGTATGGCATGGCGTTGCAAAATGGAGTGATAGCCTTCCTTATTCAGAATCCCTTTTACCCTGTACAAATCTCCCACCTTACCAGCACCAAAGCAACCCCAGACCATCACATTACCTCCACCATGCTTAACAGATGGCGTCAGGCATTCTTCCAGCATCTTTTCATTTGTTCTGCGTCTCACAAACGTTCTTCTTTGTGATCCAAACACCTCAAACTTGGATTCATCCGTCCACAACACTTTTTTCCAGTCTTCCTCTGTCCAATGTCTATGTTCTTTTGCCCATCTTAATCTTTTTCTTTTATTGGCCAGTCTCAGATATGGCTTTTTCTTTGCCACTCTGCCCTGAAGCCCAAAATCCCGCAGCCGCCTCTTCACTGTAGATGTTGACACTGGTGTTTTGCGGGTACTATTTAATGAAGATGTCAGTTGGGTACCTGTGAGGCGTCTGTTTCTCAAACTAGAGACTCTAATGTGCTTATCTTCTTGCTTAGTTGTGCAACGCGGCCTCCCACTTCTTTTTCTACTCTGGTTAGAGCCTGTTTGTGCTGTCCTCTGAAGGGAGTAGTACACACCGTTGTAGGAAATCTTCAATTTCTTAGCAATTTCTCGCATGGAATAGCCTTCATTTCTAAGAACAAGAATAGACTGTCGAGTTTCAGATGAAAGTTCTCTTTTTCTGGCCATTTTGAGCGTTTAATTGACCCCACAAATGTGATGCTCCAGAAACTCAATCTGCTCACAGGAAGGTCAGTTTTGTAGCTTCTGTAACGAGCTAGACTGTTTTCAGATGTGTGAACATGATTGCACAAGGGTTTTCTAATCATCAATTAGCCTTCTGAGCCAATGAGCAAACACATTGTACCATTAGAACACTGGAGTGATAGTTGCTGGAAAGGGGCCTCTATTCACCTTTGTAGATTTTGCACAAAAAACCAGGCATTTGCAGCTAAAATAGTCATTTACCACATTAGCAATGTATAGAGTGCATTTGTTTAAAGTTAGGACTAGTTTAAAGTTATCTTCATTGAAAAGTACAGTGCTTTTCCTTCAAAAATAAGGACATTTCAATGTGACCCCAAACTTTTGAACGGTAGTGTATATGACTGGCTCAGAGCCAACCATCCGATGGTTTAACCCCTTAACGACCAGCCCATAGTGTTTTTACGTCCGATTAAATTGATACAACTGCCAAAATAATGAAAATTGAAATTTTTCCTACTGCTTAGATTTATTCAAAAATTGTGCGGTAAAAATACGCAGTACACCACTAGATGAATTCGTTAAGGGGTCTAGTTTTCAAAATGGGGTCATTTGTAGGGGTTCTCTGTCGTTTTGGCCGCTCAAGGGCTCTACAAGTGTGCTATGGGGCCGAAATCCCCTTCATGCTAAATTTCAGTTCTGAAAGCCACCGACTACTCCTTACATTTTGGGCCCCTTTGTGCATCCAGACATAAGATTAGGGCCACAATAGGTATGTCTCTGAACACTGGACAAACAGGGGTATCTATTTTGGGGTGCAAATCTTAATTCATGTGTGTGCTGTACAAAAATGCTGTTTTTAAAATGACAAAATTGCCAAAAAACGAAAATCACAATTTTTTTCCTTTTGCTTTGCTTGAATTCATTTAAAAGCTGTGGGGTCAAAATGTGCAGTACACCCCTAGATAAATTTGTTCTGGGGTCTAGTTTTCAAAATGGGGTCACTTGTGGGCGTTCTCTATGTAATGTGCAGGGGGGGGGGGGGGGAGGATGGAAGAGCCAGGAGAAGGAACTGAGCTCTCGTCCCCCTCTCCGCCCCTCTGCACTATTTGCAATGGGAAGAGGCAGGGCGGGGCTAAGTTCTGAGAATTAGCCCCGCCCCTGTCCCACCTCTCCCCATTGCAAATAGTGCAGAGGGGCGGAGAGGAGGCAGAGAGGGGGGGCGGGAGCTCAGTTCCTGCTCCTGGCTCTTCCATCCCCCCCCCCTGCACACGAGGACAACGTATATCTGTGCATGGGGGAAGGGGGGAGAAAAAAACCCCCGCAGCTTTAGGCCTCTTTCATACAAGCGTTGCATTCACCCGCACCCGGCTTAGGTAGTTAACCATGTGCTGCCTGCTTGCTGGAGAAGAACCCCTCTGTCTGCTGGGAGTCCCCCAAACTATTGCAGATTTACATGCAATTCACCTAACAACCCTCCATCTGTAACCTGACTGACCAGCAGTGAATGCCCGCAGTTAACTCCTTCATGACTGACCTGGTTTAAGCACTAATGAGCAACCAGTTTTTCAGTCTTTATTTTTGTGCATTCCTGGGATCAGAACTATAAGGGGACTAAAGTACATTCGTGTGAAGGAGCCCTCGGCGCAATTTTATGCATATGAGAGCGAATTTGCTTACCCCCTTAGACTCTAATGGAATATCGGGAGCGCAAATGCACGTAAAAATCATTGCGGTTTCTGCAACCGCTTTTCTGCTAAATTTAGCACGCCGTGTGAAAGAGGCCCTAGGGCTTCGGTAGACGAATGTACACGCCAAGACTATTGTCGCAGTGGAGCGTATTTGTGCATAAACAAGGTTTACAGTAATCGGGTTGCGCTTGAAATGCCAGTTCACACGCGCGTTCACCCCTTTCCGTGGCATACAGTGGCGATGGTCATCTTCTCCCTGCGACGGCCGCCGGGTCACAACCCTTTCCTGTCATTTTTGTGTGTAAAACGCAGAAAGATGAGGTGAGAAACACCCTTAGGGTCAGGGGCGTACCTAAAGGCTCAAGGGCCCGGGTGCAAAAGTTCAGCTCAGGGCCCCCCCTTACCTTTCTCACCGCGTACCCATACCTAAATCATGCTGCATACAGCTGCAAAATGAATTTCCATACATGAATTAGCCCTATTAACGCGTTTCCTGCACTAGATGAAAATCACACACACACACACACCGCTTTTTATTGCGGTATACTGCTTCCATTGATTTGAATGCGATTACTCAGACGTGAGCTCGGAAGCGGTGATTTTTAAGCGCTATCTGTCCTGTATTTGCGTTTTCTAACGCACCTCCCCACCCATCACAATTGTGGGGTGCATTAAAACCGCTTTACCATGCGTTCAAAAGTGCTGCTCAAAATTGAGGTAAAAAACCCACGATTTTAAGCTGTGTTTTCTGAATGCACGTCTTAGTGCAGAGGGGCGGAGAGGAGGCAGAGAGGGGGGGCGGAAATTCCACTGCCGGATTTCCTGCAGAATTTCCACCCATGGAAGCTGCCATAGGATTGCGTTAGAAAACGCAATCCTAGGCAGACGGCCGCGGTTTGTCCGCGCGAAATCACACGTGGAAAACAAACCGCGGCATGCTCTATTTCTGTGCGGGGTTCGCAGAGCCCCGCACAGAAACGTCACTCGCCGGCCGCTGGCACCGGTCTGCGCATTTAGGACGGCAACTCCCACAGCCTAGAAGTTTGTATGATCTAGAGGCTCAGTCACAGCAAATGTGGACACATAATACCATATGGAACCTGTATGCCTCAATTGCCCCCCATATCACATCTTGTATCCAAGCTAGAGGCGGTACAACAAAGTACTAGAGCCTCCATACTCGCCTGTATCACATCTTGTATCCAAGCTAGAGGTGGGACAACAGGGTACTAGAGCCTCCATGTTCGCCTGTATCACATCATCTTTTTTTATGATCGCAGGGAGAGAAAACGCATCAATTCTGCCATAGAATTTTGATTTTCTTTTTATAGCGTTAATCATGCAGCATAAATGATACACTACATTTTTTTCTGCGGGATGGTACGGTTACAATGATACCAAAATTCTTATATTTTTTTTAGGTTTTTCCACAATAAAAAGCCTTTTTTTGGAAATTATTATTTTTTTCTTAACTCACTGCATTCCAAGTCCTATAACTTTTTTATTTTCCCATGGACGGAGCTCTCTGAGGGCTTATTTTTTGCGGGACGAGCTGTAGTTTTTATTTGTACCATTTTGGGGTACATACGCTTTTTTAATCACTTTTATTGCGTTTTTTTGTGAGGCAAAATGCTAAAATACTTACTATAGCAATCTTAGGCGCTGGCAATACAGGACGCCAGTATCTGGCGTCCTGTTGCCATAACAACCAGCCGGGCTCTGCGATATGAATTCCTTTGGGTAAGTGAGATTTTTGGCCCGTGTGAAAGGGGCATTACTGTATGCTAAACTGTTCACTTCATTTTCATTGCCTTCTATGACATTTATGGAAATGGCACGGCACAAATTATTGTTAGGGGTTCCATCACAGGTGCGAAAATCAGCATCCCCACCACACTCCTTGTGCAGCTGTACCGCCTCCACACTCCCCGCATGTAACCGCGCCGCCTCCACACTCCCCGCATGTAACCGCGCCGCCTCCACACTCCCCGCATGTAACCGTGCCGCCTCCACACTCCCCGCATGTAAACGCACCGTCAATACACTCCCCAGCATGTAACCACACCGTCACCACACTCCCCGCATGTAACCCCACCGTCACCACACCGCCCTTATGTAACCGTACCGCCACCACACTCCCAGCATGTAACCGTACCATCACCACACCTTCCTCATGTAACCATTGCGCCTCCACACTCTCCGCACGTAACCGCGCCGTCACCACGCTCCCCGCACGTAACCGCGCCGTCACCGCGCTCCCCGCACGTAACCGCGCCGTCACCGCGCTCCCCGCACGTAACCGCGCCGTCACCGCGCTCCCCGCACGTAACCGCGCCGTCACCGCGCTCCCCGCACGTAACCGCGCCGTCACCGCGCTCCCCGCACGTAACCGCGCCGTCACCGCGCTCCCCGCACGTAACCGCGCCGTCACCGCGCTCCCCGCACGTAACCGCGCCGTCACCGCGCTCCCCGCACGTAACCGCGCCGTCACCGCGCTCCCCGCACGTAACCGCGCCGTCACCGCGCTCCCCGCACGTAACCGCGCCGTCACCGCGCTCCCCGCACGTAACCGCGCCGTCACCGCGCTCCCCGCACGTAACCGCGCCGTCACCGCGCTCCCCGCACGTAACCGCGCCGTCACCGCGCTCCCCGCACGTAACCGCGCCCCCCGCACGTAACCGCGCCGTCACCGCGCTCCCCGCACGTAACCGCGCCGTCACCGCGCTCCCCGCACGTAACCGCGCCGTCACCGCGCACGTAACCGCGCCGTCACCGCGCTCCCCGCACGTAACCGCGCCGTCACCGCGCTCCCCGCACGTAACCGCGCCGTCACCGCGCTCCCCGCACGTAACCGCGCCGTCACCGCGCTCCCCGCACGTAACCGCGCCGTCACCACTCTCCCCGCACGTAACCCCGCCGTCACCACACTCCCCGCACGTAACCCCGCCGTCACCACACTCTCTGCACGTAACCCCACCGTCTCCACACTCCCTGCACGTAACCGTACCGTCACCACACTCCCTGCATGTAACCCCAGGTCGCCACATTTCCCTCATGAAAACCCACTTCTCTCGTTTTCTCTCCCTGCGATCATAAAAAAAGATGATGTGATACAGGCGAACATGGAGGCTCTAGTACCCTGTTGTCCCACCTCTAGCTTGGATACAAGATGTGATACAGGCGAGTATGGAGGCTCTAGTACTTTGTTGTACCGCCTCTAGCTTGGATACAAGATGTGATATGGGGGGCAATTGAGGCATACAGGTTCCATATGGTATTATGTGTCCACATTTGCTGTGACTGAGCCTCTAGATCATACAAACTTCTAGGCTGTGGGAGTTGCCGTCCTAAATGCGCAGACCGGTGCCAGCGGCCGGCGAGTGACGTTTCTGTGCGGGGCTCTGCGAACCCCGCACAGAAATAGAGCATGCCGCGGTTTGTTTTCCACGTGTGATTTCGCGCGGACAAACCGCGGCCGTCTGCCTAGGATTGCGTTTTCTAACGCAATCCTATGGCAGCTTCCATGGGTGGAAATTCTGCAGGAAATCCGGCAGTGGAATTTCCGCCCCCCCTCTCTGCCTCCTCTCCGCCCCTCTGCACTAAGACGTGCATTCAGAAAACACAGCTTAAAATCGTGGGTTTTTTACCTCAATTTTGAGCAGCACTTTTGAACGCATGGTAAAGCGGTTTTAATGCACCCCACAATTGTGATGGGTGGGGAGGTGCGTTAGAAAACGCAAATACAGGACAGATAGCGCTTAAAAATCACCGCTTCCGAGCTCACGTCTGAGTAATCGCATTCAAATCAATGGAAGCAGTATACCGCAATAAAAAGCGGTGTGTGTGTGTGATTTTCATCTAGTGCAGGAAACGCGTTAATAGGGCTAATTCATGTATGGAAATTCATTTTGCAGCTGTATGCAGCATGATTTAGGTATGGGTACGCGGTGAGAAAGGTAAGGGGGGGCCCTGAGCTGAACTTTTGCACCCGGGCCCTTGAGCCTTTAGGTACGCCCCTGACCCTAAGGGTGTTTCTCACCTCATCTTTCTGCGTTTTACATACAAAAATGACAGGAAAGGGTTGTGACCCGGCGGCCGTCGCAGGGAGAAGATGACCATCGCCACTGTATGCCACGGAAAGGGGTGAACGCGCGTGTGAACTGGCATTTCAAGCGCAACCCGATTACTGTAAACCTTGTTTATGCACAAATACGCTCCACTGCGACAATAGTCTTGGCGTGTACATTCGTCTACCGAAGCCCTAGGGCCTCTTTCACACGGCGTGCTAAATTTAGCAGAAAAGCGGTCGCAGAAACCGCAATGATTTTTACGTGCATTTGCGCTCCCGATATTCCATTAGAGTCTAAGGGGGTAAGCAAATTCGCTCTCATATGCATAAAATTGCGCCGAGGGCTCCTTCACACGAATGTACTTTAGTCCCCTTATAGTTCTGATCCCAGGAATGCACAAAAATAAAGACTGAAAAACTGGTTGCTCATTAGTGCTTAAACCAGGTCAGTCATGAAGGAGTTAACTGCGGGCATTCACTGCTGGTCAGTCAGGTTACAGATGGAGGGTTGTTAGGTGAATTGCATGTAAATCTGCAATAGTTTGGGGGACTCCCAGCAGACAGAGGGGTTCTTCTCCAGCAAGCAGGCAGCACATGGTTAACTACCTAAGCCGGGTGCGGGTGAATGCAACGCTTGTATGAAAGAGGCCTAAAGCTGCGGGGGTTTTTTTCTCCCCCCTTCCCCCATGCACAGATATACGTTGTCCTCGTGTGCAGGGGGGGGGGATGGAAGAGCCAGGAGCAGGAACTGAGCTCCCGCCCCCCCTCTCTGCCTCCTCTAAGCCCCTCTGCACTATTTGCAATGGGGAGAGGTGGGACAGGGGCGGGGCTAATTCTCAGAACTTAGCCCCGCCCTGCCTCTTCCCATTGCAAATAGTGCAGAGGGGCGGAGAGGGGGACGAGAGCTCAGTTCCTTCTCCTGGCTCTTCCATCCTCCCCCCCCCCCCTGCACATTACATAGAGAACGCCCACAAGTGACCCCATTTTGAAAACTAGACCCCAGAACAAATTTATCTAGGGGTGTACTGCACATTTTGACCCCACAGCTTTTAAATGAATTCAAGCAAAGCAAAAGGAAAAAAATTGTGATTTTCGTTTTTTGGCAATTTTGTCATTTTAAAAACAGCATTTTTGTACAGCACACACATGAATTAAGATTTGCACCCCAAAATAGATACCCCTGTTTGTCCAGTGTTCAGAGACATACCCATTGTGGCCCTAATCTTATGTCTGGATGCACAAAGGGGCCCAAAATGTAAGGAGTAGTCGGTGGCTTTCAGAACTGAAATTTAGCATGAAGGGGATTTCGGCCCCATAGCACACTTGTAGAGCCCTTGAGCGGCCAAAACGACAGAGAACCCCTACAAATGACCCCATTTTGAAAACTAGACCCCTTAACGAATTCATCTAGTGGTGTACTGCGTATTTTTACCGCACAATTTTTGAATAAATCTAAGCAGTAGGAAAAATTTCAATTTTCATTATTTTGGCAGTTGTATCAATTTAATCGGACGTAAAAACACTATGGGCTGGTCGTTAAGGGGTTAAACCATCGGATGGTTGGCTCTGAGCCAGTCATATATGTATCTCATGGGCTAGAGATGTACCTTGAAGCTTCTAGGGCCCTAACAGGGCTTTCCCCACCATGTGCCATTTATAATACTAGTGTGGCAGGAGAGTGACTGCCACCTCTGTACACCTTATTTCTCTATCAAGGAGTACAGTCATTGCCTCTAGGGAGTACTTAGTCTGTCCTGGTATTGTGATGAAGGTAGGTACAACACATAGTGCCATGATAACCTTTGCTGAATTTTTAAGTAATTTATTTGAGAAGGGAATACTTGGCCAAGGAATGTTGGAAAACCCTATTCTAGATGCTCATGGTCTGCTTGTATCTTGTGCGCACTCTTCTCTGAACACACACCCTTAGGGCTAATTCACATGGACATATGTCTCCCAATGTGAAAAATACATGCGTAGTAAGCAGTGCTAAAAGCCCACTGATTTGTCTAGGGCTTCTCACACCAGCGTTTTTTATTCACGTCTGTGGAAAAAAAATTGCAACGTGTCCTATTTTGGTGCGGAATATGCACCTTATCTAGTTTTTGGGGATTTAACAGGCGTAGTAAATGTGCATATGAAAAATACGTGGGACACATACTCCCGTCTGAGTGAGCCCTTAATCTATGGGGGTTTGCCTTTGTTTCCGCAGGAGAAATCAGCTTGTCCAGGCCTGTCTGTTTCCTTCGGGGATGCTAGGATATTCTAGGATATATATATATTTATGCATATGCATATAGTCGCTTATAAATTATATTGGAAAATTTTAATTTTTGATTATACAAGGTATTACTTTTATTTGCTGAGATTGAAATACCCTTCTAAGCCTTCAGTCACAGATGTAAAAGAATTTGGCGGAAATAACAGTGACAACGAACATAGTGGCGGACATAATAGGTAACGCCACCACCACAGCGGGGAAAATATCTATATTATACTATCACATACAGGACACGATCAATACATGCAACCCGATACCAACAAAAGCAAAATGGTGGATCATGTGAGCGGGAACCGCATACAGCGGCTCCCGGTGACAGCTCCCTGCTCTCGGCTACTCATTCTAGTCGAGAGCAGGGAATTTTTAAATTTCCCGGGCCTCCCGGCTCTCTGTGCATGCGCGTGACGTAATGCGTCTGGCGCGCACGCGCAGACGCCGGCGGCAGTGCCGGGGAGAAGACAGAAGGATCCGGACGCTGCGGAGGACCGGAGGTGAGTACTCTCAGCTCCCCTTACGGATCCGATCCGTAAGGGGAGCTGAAACTTTAATTGCTTTTAACTTTCCATTGAGTTTAACGCAATCGCGTGATCGGGGGTGGGGTCCCGCGGCCCGGGATGACAGCTCCATGCTGTCCAATCACAGCAATCTATTGCTGGAGGAGAGTTCTCAAACCTCGCTTACAGCAATAGATCATTTGTCAGTGCAGGGGAAGCCCGGGCCGCTGCCCATTCATTTCAATGGGTGACACAGGGCTGAAAACGTCCCAAAATAGAACATGCAACGCTGTTAAAGCGCAGCGTTGAAGACACAGCATTTTTAGCCTTGTGTGAGCAGCCCCATTGAAATGTATGGGTGCATTGTACAGCGTTTAGCGCAGCACTAAAAACTGTACAAAAACACCTGTGTGAGGGAGGTCCAAGGGTCCTTTTACACAAAACGAGTGTCAGGCAAACAATGCCCGACATTCATCCCTGTGGTGCTCGCTCTGCACAGGAGCGAGCATTGCTGGATCGCTGACAGCGCAGCCAGCAGGGAGGCGGGGCAGCTGGAGGAGAGTTCTGCTCACCTCCATTCACTGTAAGCAGCAGACGTTCAGTACTGGACGGCTGCTGCTTACACCGAGAAATGTGTTTGGATTTTAAGCTGCTTAAAAGTGAACAACTGGACGATTCTGATCCAGTCGTTCAGTTTCTGCATGTTTTTACATGGGACAATTATCGTTCAAAACCCCGCGGGAGAACACAAGCTACTTACTATTGACATCGTGTGACATTAGGCCCGTCTGTTGGTCGAACTCAGATCTTAGGAACGAAAATGTCCAAGTCACCTAAAAATATGTATGGAATTAGTCTAACGAGTTCTGGATGTGTTCCTTTCCTGCGCAATTACGCAGCGTATCACGCACCTCCTGGCATATCACATGTATATTTGTGCATCCCCATTGACTTCTATGGGGACTTTTGGTGTGCAAAAGTGCCGCAAAATAGAGTATGCTGCATATTTTTTTTTTGCATGAAATGTAAAGATGCGCACTTGTGAACGAACCCGTTCATTAGGGCTCTATTCGCTGCATAAATGCGCACACAAACACACCGATGTGAAGCCAGGCTTAAGAGTTCCTTCACATGGACATTTACACGCGTGTGTTAGCATGCGCAAACTTTCTGAGCACAATATGCAGAGAATAAAACCCATTGATTTCAACGGATTGGTTTTCGTTTCCTTTTTTTGCCCAAATGCGAAAAAACCGCTGCATGCTCTACTTTTGTGTGCATTTAAAGTCTGTTAAAAAGAAAGCATAGGTTAGTTTTTAAAAAGCACATTGCACTTACCTGCATCAGCGTTCTGCAGCTTCTTCTATTCTTCTTTTAAAGATGGCGCCGCTGGTCTTCTCCCACGGTGGACCGCGGGTCTTCTCCCATGGTGCACCGTGGATTTTCTTCTCCTTCCTTGCGTTCCATTGCCGATTCCAGCCTCCTGATTGGCTGGAATCGGCACACGTGACGGGGCGGAGCTACGATGACGACGCGGTGAGCAGCTCTCCGGCACGAGCGGCCCCATTCACCAGGCAGAAGACCGCACAGCGCAAGCGCGTCTAAAAAAGCAAGAAGCCAGCGAAATTAGACGGAGCCATGGAGACGGGGACGCCAGCAACGGAGCAGGTAAGTGAATAACTTCTGTATGGCTCATATTTAACCCCTTAGTGACCAAGCCTGTTTGCGCCTTAATGACCAGGCCAAATTTTCCAAATCTGACATGTGTCACTTTAACATGGAAAAACACCAGAAAGGTTTTGCATATCCAAGCGATTCTGACATTGTTTTTTCGCCACATGTTGTGCTTCATTTAGGCGGAAAAAATAGACCGATAGAAATTGTGTTTATTTATTAAAAGCGCCACAATTGGGAAAATTTTGAAAAAAATCGTCATTTTTTCACATTTCCAACTGCAATATCTTAAATATGTGCAAACATAATATAGAAATTTTTGCTAAGATTTATATTTCCACCCGTTTACTTTATTTTGGGCGCACATTGGAAAAACTTTCGTTTTTTTTTTAACTATTTAGGAGACGTACAAATTTAACATTACTTTTTAGCATTTTGAGGAACACTTTGTTTTTCTATACCAAGCCGAGATTGGAAAGGCTCATGAGTGTCAGAATAATAGATACCCCCCCAAATGACCTCATTTTAAAAACTACACCCCTTAATGTATTCACTGAGGGGTGTCATGAGTATTTTGACCCCACAGTTTTTTTTCAGGAATTAATTCAATTTAGAGGAGAAAAAGTAAAATTTCATATTTTTGCAAATCTGTTATTTTAAAGACATATTTTTTTCCTATAGTTTACATGAAAATCAGGATTTACACCCCAAAATGGATACCCCTATTTCTCCCGTGTTCAGAAATATACCCATTGTGGCCCTATTGTTATATCTGAGTCCACAACGGGGCCCAAAATGAAAGGAGTAGTCAGTGTCTTTCAAAACAGAAATTTTGCTTGAAGTCCTTTTAGGCCCCATAGCACACATGTAGAGTTCTTGAGCGCCCAAAACAATAGAAACCCCCCACAAATGACCCCATTTTGAAAACTAGACCCCTTAAGGAATTTATCTAGGGGTGTACTGCATATTTTGACCCCACAGTTTTTGAATGAATTCAAACCAAGCAAAAGGAAAAAATTGTGATTTTCGTTTTTTCGTCAATTCTGTCATTTTAAAAACAGCTTTTTTTGTACAGCACACATATGAAGGAAGACTTGCACCCAAAAATGGATACCCGTTTGTCCCGTGTTCAGAGACATACCCATTGTGGCCCTAATCTTATGTCTGGATACACAACGGGGCCCAAAATAAAAGGAGTAATCGGTGGCTTTCAGAACATAGATTTTGCTTGAAGTCCTTTTAGGCCCCATTGCCCACTTGTAGAGTTCTTGAGCGCCCAAAACCATATAGAACCCCCACAAATGACCCCATTTTAAAAACTAGACCCCTTAACGAATTTATCTAGGGATGTACTGCATATTTTGACCCCACAGTTTTTGAATAAATTCAAGCAAAGCAAAAGGAAAAAAATAGGATTTTCATTTTTTGGGCTATTGTGTCAATTTAAAAACAGTTTTTTTTGTACAGCACACATATAAATGAAGGCTTTCACCCCAAAATCGATACCCCTGTTTGTCCCGTGTTCAGAAACATACCCATTGTGGCCCTAATAGACTTACAGGACCCATGGCTAGGCCTACAATGAAAGGAATACCCGTTGGATTTCAGGGTACCACTGAATAAATTTCAGGCCCCATTGCCCACTTATAGAGCCATTGAGCGGCCAAAACTATAAAGAACCCCCTCAAATGACTAGTGGGTTTTCATGAGGGAAATGTGGCGACCTGGGGTTACATGCAGGGAGTGTGGTGACGGTACGGTTACATGCAGGGAGTGTGGAGACGGTGGGGTTACATGCTGGGAGTGTGGTGGCGGTACGGTTACATAAGGGCGGTGTGGTGATGGTGGGGTTACATGCGGGGAGTGTGGTGACGGTGTGGTTACATGCTGGGGAGTGTATTGACGGTGCGTTTACATGCGGGGAGTGCACAGTGGGAGCTGGCTGGGGCTCACAGCAATCTATGCTGACCGTGGCATGTAAAGGGTTTATAGAGGGAGCTGGCTGGGACTGACAGCAATCTATGCTGACTGTGGCATGTAAAGGGTTCGCAGAGGGAGCTGGCTGGGACTGACAGCAATCTATGCTGACTGGGCATGTAAAAGGTTTACAGAGGGAGCTGGCTGGGACTGACAGCCATCTATGCTGACCGCGGCATGTGAAGGGAGCACAGAGGGAGCTGGCTGGGACTGACAGCAATCTACGCTGATCGCGACATGTAAAGGGTTCGCAGAGGGAGCTGGCTGGGACTGACAGCAATCTACGCTGATCGCGACATGTAAAGGGTTCACAGTGGGAGCTGGCTGGGATTGAAAGCAATAAATGCTGACCACGGCATGTAAAGGGTTTACAGAGGGAGCTAGCTGGGGCTGACAGCAATCTATGCTGACCGTGACATGTAAAGGGTTCACAGAGGGAGCTGGCTGGGGCTGACAGCAATCTATGCTGACCGTGGCATGTAAAAGGTTTACAGAGGGAGCTGGCTGGGGCTGACAGCAATCTATGCTGACCGCGGCATATAAAGGGAGCACAGTGGGAGCTGGCTTGGGCTGACAGCAATCTATGCTGACCGTGGAATGTAAAGGGTTCACAGTGGGAGCTGGTTGGGACTGACAGCAATCTATGCTGACCGTGGAATGTAAAGGGTACAATAGTGTCGCATCTGTAAGAAGTCCCCGCGCTGCACGCAGATGGCGCAGAGCGGTGCAGTTGGGGCCGCGCCATGTCCGCTAGGTGCTGTTGGAGAACCCCCACAAATGACCCTGTTTAAAAAAACTAGACCCCTTAACGAATTCCTCTAGGGCTGTGCTGCGTATTTTGACCCACAGTATTTGAATGAATCTGAGCAAAGCAGAAGGAAAAAAGTTAAAGTTGTACTACCTCTAGCTTGGATACAAAATGTGAAACAGACCCTGTTGTATCGCCTCTAGCTTGGCTACAAGACGTGATATGGGTGGGCAAGCTGCCACTTGGGATGCATTATGCATTGACACTTGGGGGTCAGGATAACAGCATGCTGACAATAGAGGGCAATGTATAGCTTTATGTCTTTGGTGATGTTAAATTCATTCTCTGTGGCTGATTTTACACAAGTGAGCACTATATCAGCCCGAGAAACTCAAACCAATATCTCGCATGGCAAATATGCGAGTGTGTCTGCCAGTGCAGTGCGCCTTGTAAGAACAATGCATTGCGATGTGTGTATGTGTGTAAAATATATACACATACATACACACATACATATACAAACACAAACACACACCGCTGTAGGAGCAACTGTAAAAAACAAAATAAATGGTGGGAATATGGCGGCCGCCTGATCTTTTACGCACATAGTATTCATAGGGGAGGTCCTATATTTTCTCGGTCAAGTATTAACGGGAGAGAATACTGCTGGTGAAAACGAAACCACAGAAATCTTAGGCTTAGTTTTGTCCCAATATACGGCCGTGACAATCACCAGCGATGCTTTTTTTTTAGAGGATTAAATCGCATCGCTGCCGCGCACATTAAAAACCGCATGTTTTTGTTTAACGCGCAAGTCGGTAGGACTTTCCAATGTTAACATGCAGCGCATATTTTTCGCCTTGTGATGCGATAAAACGCAGCCTCCATAGGATTACATGGGAGATTTTAAAAAACGCACTGCGCAGAAGGACACAGCAGGCTGTGATTTTCTCTCTCAACATCACATCAGTGAAAACCTTGCTGAAGGGAAGGGAACCGTTGGGAATCATTGGCTGCGAAATCTGCTTTTTTTTCAATAACCAACGCATCGGTTAAAAATGGCGCGATTTTACCCGCCGGTTTGAAACCACCCTAGAGAAAAATAGGGCAAAAAGATGGAGAACTGGGAGGTGACCCGCTAATCTCTATGGTGCTGTAAGTTTGGGTAAATCCAATAGGTGGTGCAGCACGTTTCTGTAAAACCAACAGAGGGCGCTGCAATGTTACTGTAGAAACCAATGGACAGCATGGCAGGTAGCTATACATAAACTATACAAAATGTGATTGGTTGCTGCTGCTGCCGCCATTTTTTTAAAAGGTACGCTCAGTTCTTTCATAGAGAACAAGAAGGTAGGTACTTACAATTCAGGTAGGTAGGTTCAGTTTGGGCCTGGGAGAGACTCCAGTGGAGACTGACGGAAAAATGGCTGCTTACAACCTGTGGTCCTTGTTTCGGGTGCGCGTGTCACCATCGATCTAATGCATCTTACTGCATAGATATATATCTAGCTATAAAAATAGATAGTTATATATCAATATAGATATTTCTAAAAATATCTAGCTTTACGTATAAATTTAAACTTCTATAGTTATGGTTTTGTAAGGCTGAAAACAGACATACAGAATTTGTATTATTATCAGCATTATTCTTATAATTGCCATTGATGTTATTCCAGGGTCAGGTAATACACTGCATGAGGCTTTGACCAATTTTTACTATTTTAGGTAAAAAGCTGCATTGACTGCACTTCTGCATTTAGTGCGATATGGTAGGACTGCAAGCAAAGCCTGAGACAAGATCTTGGTGCGCCCCATGACAATACATATCAGGTAGGTATCCTGCCCTAGAGGTATGAAGGCACCATACAGCAGCACTCATCTGTAATCCAACCTGCAGGGACATTGTGTGCTGCTGTAATGCCCCAAAGTTACTGTAAGATTCTATTGCTTTACTGGTTTTTGCTTTTTTTGGTGTTTTTTATCTTTCATCCCAGTGCTACAAAGACCGAGGACAGAAAGCTCTGGCACTGAAATACTGTGATGAGGCTTCAGCCATGCCACCGGTTACTAAAGAGGTGAGGACTGTCAGTAGTAACGTGGTAACACAATTCAACTGTTCATTTCAGCCATTAATTTACTGACCTACTCCACTGCTTACTGTATTGATTCTCTAGAATAGAGCCTCCATAGCCGCCTGTTCCCCATCTTCTATACTAGAAGCTAGAAGTGGTACAACGCAGTACTAGAGTCCCCTTGCCTGTCCTTATCTTATCTTTTATCCAAGCTACAAGGCGTACAACAGGGTACTAGAGCCTCCATTCCCATCTGTATAACCTCTTGTATCCAAGCTAGAAGTGGTACAACAGGACACCAGAGCCTCCTTGCCCACGTTTCATGTTTTGTCACCAGCTGCTTCCTTTGGGTAAGTGAGAATAGTGAGAATTTTGGCCCATGTGAAAGTGCAATTACTGTATGCTAAACTGTTCATTTTCATTACCTTCTATGACATTTATGGAAATGACACGGCACAGATTATTGTTAGGGGTTCCATCACACTCCCCTTCTGTAGCCGCACCGCCTCCACGCTCCCCTCATGTAAGCCCACTTTCCTAGTGTAACCGTATTGTCACCACACCCCCCTTATGTAACCATACCGTCTTCACACTCCCCGCATGTAACCATACCACGGTTCGAAAAGTGTCATAATAGAGCCTTAAAGGGGTTCTGTCATTAAAAACAAAAAAATATACTGTATACTTACCTATTGCTCCCCAGGGAGCCTGCTTACCTCTTCTTCTTATCCCAAATCTTCTCCTGGAGCCGCTTGTCACTTCGGTCACGTGACCTCCAGCAACCCGATTTTCCTCCATCCGGTCAAAAAGTGTACATTGCGCTACCTTCCGCTTCCTTCACTAGTGACGTATGCGTACATTGCCTTGTCAGGAAGCACGGAATGAAAGCAGCCGTGCGAGACAATGGCGCGACTGCGCACCCCGCACACGACTGCGCATGCAGCTATCCTGGAGATAGCTATAGTCTATGGAATATACACGGGCTTTAGCCTTGGCAGTCGTCGTCTTTAAAATCTATGTATAGCTACCTCCCATGCTGTCCATTGGTTTCTACAGTAACATTGCAGCGCCCTCTATTGGTTTTACAGAAACGTGCTGCACCTATGCTCCCTTTAATAAATGATCCCCAAATAGGGGACGTATCAGATGCAACACGCTCAGGCAGCACTCCGGGCGCACCCACAATGCTCTGAGGGAGCTGGAAGACCTTTGCATAGCCCCACCCAACGCTTTCTCAACCGCGCCCTCCCCCCTCCCCCTCACATCCTCCTCAGTCCTTCCTCTTGCACCGTGCTCACGCATCCTAGGCTTGCAGAGCCTGCAGGACTCGTCACCTCCCTACGCAGGATGGTTAAGCAGACGATGACACTAGAAGCAAGCACTAGTTTGCCTCTGAAGGTGCGTCCGTCGGTCGTTTTGAGAGATCTCTTTTGGTGGACGCATTTCGAGTGGGGACGGACGTAAACTTTTTCCCAAAAAAAGGAAAATTGGCTTCGAGCCCATAGGGCTTTATTGGCTTCCCCTGGGCTGGCATTAGTAGACCCTAGTAAGAATAAGAATAGATCAGCATGGTCATCTGAAGAAGTTAAAATGTACAGCAGGCCTTTTTTTTCCCCGCCATACATAAATAAATTCATCCATCCATCCATAACTATAGATTATATAGAGAAATAAATCTTGCTATTTGTATAGCGATAGATAGATAGATAGAGTGAGTAGATTATAGACATACATTATATCCACATGATAGATTTTAGATTATTTATATCTGTGTAGATTTTATCATCTATATTAATTAGATAATCCATAGATCTATTATCTATCTATCAATCAATAGATCTATTATATAATCAACATACATTATAGAATCTACATATATACATAATACAGCTTTATGTGTTTGTGTATGTATGTAGATATATAAATATATATATATATATATATATATCATCTAAAATCTATCTTTAATCTATATGCACAAAATCTATATAATCTATATCTACATAATTAATAAATAAATAGATAGATTCATTCATTCATACTCATTCATTCATACATACATACATACATACACACTGTATGCAAATGAGCCAGGTGTCTGGCAGGCTGATGTCACTGCATTGTGATGTCATCAATTTAGAAGTATAAATACCGGACTTGGCAGCCATGTTAGTCAGTCTCCGCTGCAGCTCGGAGACGGGAGGTGGGGGAACCCCTATCTCCTCCGAGAAGCCACAGAACTGGACCCTTTTTATTTTTAGCAGAGTGCATTTTTAATGCAGCACACAAGGGGGAGACAGCGGCCTACCAAAATCTACTGGGTCATATGACGTGGCTGGCGGTGGGCGGGGAAGCGGTTTTTACTCACTCTGAGGAGTAAAGCCCTGGGGACTGTGGACATGACAGCTCCTGGCGGAAGATGATGATTGGTATTTGTTTCGGGGGTGGGGGGAGAAAATTCCGGAATACTTATTGGGTGTCTCG
Source organism: Eleutherodactylus coqui (assembly GCF_035609145.1). Taxonomy (NCBI): domain Eukaryota; kingdom Metazoa; phylum Chordata; class Amphibia; order Anura; family Eleutherodactylidae; genus Eleutherodactylus; species Eleutherodactylus coqui. The sequence goes on from NW_027102247.1 coordinate 1,506,111, forward strand.
TCTGAAGTTTTTGCATCTATGGTCGGGGAATGGGAGAGCCCAAATCTTATAGTTCCAGTGTATGTACAACCTTCCACGAGAGCGCGGGGACGTTACTAGTCTAAGTAAACGATGCGCATAAATGCCACAAATGTATTAACCCTTAATCGTACTGACCAGCAGATTGTGTGCCTTTAGGAAAAGCATAGGTGTACCGTCAGGTGTCACAATTGCAAACCGGCCCCTGCGGTGAGGGAACTCAGAGGCCCCCACCATATAAAGAATGTGCATGGAGTGCATTACTCCCTTGCCGCACTGCCTGTTGTGGGAGGGGGTGGAGGGTTGGCCAATGCAGTGTACAGCGCGGAGCTGGTTGATGACATCATCATTCTTCTGCTCCTGGCACCCGTGTGGTCTCCTCACACTACCAGACGCCTGTTTTGGGAGGGGTGGAGGGTCGGCCGACGCGGTGTACGGCGCGGAGTTGGATGATGACATCATCATGCTGCTCCTGGCGCCTGTGTGGTCCCTTCACACTGCCGGACGCCTGTTGTGGGAGGGGTGGAGTGTCGGCCGACGCGGTGTATGTAGTGGAGCCGGATGATGACATCATCATTCTTCTGCTCCTGGCACCTGTAGAGAGCATTGGTCCTGTTCCGGAGGGCTGGTCCCATGACTGTCATATTCTGACTGCCCTGTGTTTGTCCCCCCCTTCCCCACGGCTCAGGGGTCAATGTATTTCTTGGAAGCCCCTTGAGAACATGGCCATATGAGGCCTGGTGAAGTGTAGTTCTTATTTTCCCATCTCTCGATGCCTGTGATGTATTCCAGCATTAATGCCCGGATACATTGTGTCCTGCGGGGGGCAGATTATCTCCATATCAAACACAACGCTTGGTTTTGGAAGTTCTTTTCCCATCCCTGCATTCAGCATCCCATAACTTCTGCATCTTCCCCGGTCAGAGGTAGGTGAGGCCTTGCTTTCTACGTGACGACCTTTTTGCCCCATTTTGGGTCCATACTTTTGATCACTTAGTATTTTGCCTCCATTTATTAGAGGTTTGTCTTTTTCTCCAGTTTTTCTGTGTTTGATAGTGTATTCAGTGTATTGTACAGGCCATTACGGATATGGTGATACCAAATATGGGGGTCTTCACCCCCCCTCCCATATGAAATAGAGGAAAATGCACAGAAAAGTTGAATATCTATATCTCTCTCTATAGGGGCCACAACAGCCATGATTATACAAGAGGCTTCTGTACCGCAATGCCTCATCAGTTACAGTAGTGATCATAGGTAATGGCAAGCAGGGACACCTGTTGTCATGGCAACCAATCGGCCCGCCACGATTACAAGGGCCAGACGACATAACATAGGGAGCATGCTCCCTCGGGGAATCCTCTACTTGCTGCCATCTCAACAGAATGTAGGAGTTTAATAGTAGGGATCGCTATCCTTATGTACCCTGCTGTAGCAGTGGGAAGCCCGCTATCGGATGGTGTGAGCTCAGCTTCTGATCCCACGCCATCCACATGATGTACGCTTGTGTCCTGTTGTGGCAAGTACCACACAGCCAGGACAGACGTACATCCGGTGGCATTAAGGGTTTAACCCCTTAAGAGATAACTTATGTCCTGGGTGGTTGGTACTTGCTGTAAACTCGTGGGAGCAGAATCTGAGATTGTACTATCCCACAGTGGGAGCTGGCTGGGGCTCACAGCAATCTATGCTGACCGTGGCATGTAAAGGGTTTATAGAGGGAGCTGGCTGGGACTGACAGCAATCTATGCTGACCGTAGCATGTAAAGGGTTCGCAGAGGGAGCTGGCTGGGACTGACAGCAATCTATGCTGACTGGGCATGTAAAAGGTTTACAGGGGGAGCTGGCTGGGACTGACAGCCATCTATGCTGACCGCGGCATGTGGAGGGAGCACAGAGGGAGCTGGCTGGGACTGACAGCAATCTACGCTGATCGCGACATGTAAAGGGTTTACAGAGGGAGCTGGCTGGGACTGACAGCCATCTTTGCTGACCGCGGCTTGTAAAGGGTTCACAGTGGGAGCTGGCTGGGATTGAAAGTAATAAATGCTGACCACGGCATGTAAAGGGTTTACAGAGGGAGCTGGCTGGGGCTGACAGCAATCTATGCTGACCGTGGCATGAAAAACATAGTAACATAGTATGTAAGGCCAAATCCAATAGGTGGTGCAGCACGTTTCTGTAAAACCAACAGAGGGCGCTGCAATGTTACTGTAGAAACCAATGGAAAGCATGGCAGGTAGCTATACATAAACTATACAAAATCTGATTGGTTGCTGCTGCCGCCGCCATTTTTTTAAAAGGTACGCTCAGTTCTTTCATAGAGAACAAGAAGGTAGGTACTTACAATTCAGGTAGGTAGGTTCAGTTTGGGCCTGGGAGAGACTCCAGTGGAGACTGACGGAAAAATGGCTGCTTACAACCTGTGGTCCTTGTTTCGGGTGCGTGTGTCACCATCGATCTAATGTATCTTACTGCATAGATATATATCTAGCTATAAAAATAGATAGTTATATATCAATATAGATATTTCTAAAAATATCTAGCTTTACGTATAAATGTAAACTTCTATAGTTATGGTTTTGTAAGGCTGAAAACAGACATACAGAATTTGTATTATTATCAGCATTATTCTTATAATTGCCATTGATGTTATTCCAGGGTCAGGTAATACACTGCATGAGGCTTTGACCAATTTTTACTATTTTAGGTAAAAAGCTGCATTGACTGCACTTCTGCATTTAGTGCGATATGGTAGGACTGCAAGCAAAGCCTGAGACAAGATCTTGGTGCGCCCCATGACAATACATATCAGGTAGGTATCCTGCCCTAGAGGTATGAAGGCACCATACAGCAGCACTCATCTGTAATCCAACCTGCAGGGACATTGTGTGCTGCTGTAAAGGGAGGCCGGAACCGGGGCCCGCAAGGCCGTAGGTGAAGGCGATCATGACGGGGTTAACGGGGAGGAAAGGGTTAATATTTTAAATGAAAATAAGGTGAGGTGGAGGTTAAAAGGGAGGGGGTGTAATGAGGGGGAGCAAAGGTTTATGGGATAGAAAGAGCGTGAAGAAAAGGGGGAGGAGTCATTCCGGGAGCAGCAGAGGAAGAAGAAGGACCTGGAACCTGGACGGGGAGAAGAGTGAAGACCGAAGAAAAAAGACAGCAGGATAAGAATTTAAGCGTGGCAGCTGAGGAGGATCGGGAGGACCTGAAGCAGAGGACGATCGGGTGAAGACAGAAGAAATTAGAAGACCTACCTGAAGACCTGAGCAGGAAGACCGCTGGTGAGAAGATCGGAGCAAGAAGACCGCTGGTGAGAAGACCAGAGCAGGAAGACCGCTGGTGAGGAGATCGGAGCAAGAAGACCGTTAGTGAGAAGACCGGAGCAGGAAGATCGCTGTTCAGAAGACCGGAGCACAAAACACCGTTGGTGACAGGACCTGAGCAGGAAGATTGCCCCCGGTGGAGATCGGAGGTACTGCAGTTCAAGAAGAGCCTGAAGAGATGGAAGCGCTGATGGAGAGGATCCGGGCAGCGGCAGCTGAGCGAGGAATCGGGTGGCTCGAAAGACTGGCAAGTGAGGGAGAGGGGGGAGCGGCGGCAGTTCCAGAGAGGGAGAGGAGGCCGCGTCGGGCGCGTGCGCCGGAGAGGCTTAGCCCCGAGCACGCGCCTGTGCGCCGGCGCCGCACAGGGAGCCCATCTGTGGAACCTCCAGCCGGGCCAGCCCCCGCAGCGGCAGGGGGGGGGGCCAGGGCTGGGAGGAATCCTAATCGGCGGCGTGGCGCTGCGTGCAGCGCAGGTACCCGGGCTGCGAGGGGGTCGGGACCTGCGACTGCACAGTCGGCTCCAGGAGCAGTTAGAGGGGGGGGGCACTCCAGCGGTGAGGGTAGCAGAGAGGAGCGCCCTTGTCCCAGTTCGGCGAGAGGATCCGTGTCAGGACAGAGCAGAGGGTCCAGAGCTGCTGGAGGGGAGCAGTGTGGACCCAGCGGGAGGGTTAGCCGGGGGACCAGGGGAGGGGAGCTGGAGCAGGTGTTTGGCGGAAGAAGGGGACAGCAGCAGGCTGGTCCGGAGGATTTTATTAATGCCGGTTTTTTGAGTTCCAGCGGGGCGGCTGCGCGCGCAGCGGAGAGGCGGCAGTCGGCGGAGGAATCAGACGGATCGGGCGGGACATGGACGGATCCCAGGATGAGACGCCAGGAAGACGGAGCGGCGGCTGGTGGGCCCACAGCACCTGCGCAGCCCGGTGAGTCTACCACACAAAACACTGTAAATGTTATTGCTAGATCTGTGCCTGTAGGGGGGGGTATAGGTAGTGGTGCGGTCAGTTTTGCTGGTGCGCATGGGGGGGATAACGATTTGAGGGCACTTATGGGTTGTATGTGGGAATTCCTGCGGAGGCAGGAAATGGGGTCGGTCGGTTTGCCTGGAACGGCGTTTAACACGCCGGGTAGTGTGTCGTCTGGCGGGGAGGGCTTCCCCGCTGGGGCGACTGGGGGAGTCCAGGCAGGGGGAACGGGAGGGCCGGACGTGGGGCCATCGCCGGTGGCTGCATGGAGTACTTCAATGGCAACCCCTTCCAGTAGGGTAAGTACTCTAGGGGTCAGCTCGGGGGGGGCAGATGAAACGGCGTCAGGGGTGACGGTTGCCGTACAAACGGAAAGGGACGGGGAAGCAGTGCGGTTGGACGATAGGGCAAAAGGGGAGGTATACGTGTGTTTCGAGGGCCCGTTGGGAGCACATCTTAAGAAGGAAACGAGGGAGAAGATATGGCGGGACGAATTTGTAGAGATATTCTCCCTCTTGCCTTTGGAGAAATTTAATTTGGACAAAGGCAAAAGGACCGAATACAAGAAGGAGGAGGAAGAAAAACGCAGATGGCGTTTAATTCCTCAAACATTTAATAATTGGTTGCAGGCGTTCGCTATATTGGCCAGCGTAATTGGGGAGAAGGCGCCGGAGAACTGTTCCGGCCTCTTCTGTTATCTAGATTCGATAGGCGAGGCGTATCGGGTTTACGGGGGTCAAACCTGGTTAAGGTACGACGAACAGTTTAGGCAACGTAAGGCGGTGAGGCCGTCAATCCGTTGGGACCAAAAAGATATTGGTCTGTGGCTTCGGGTCATGGCACCTAGTCGATTTGGGCAGCCTTTTCACGGGGGAGCCGGGCCATCAGGCCTGGCTTCAACCTCACAGGGGGGAAACCAGGGGGGTCAGTCAGGGGGTAATAGAGTCGGTTTGTGTTGGCAATTTAATGAGGGCCAATGCAAATTCGGAGCAGGCTGCAGATTTAAGCATGTCTGCTCACACTGCAATGGCGGGTCACAAGGAGCATCAAAATGCTTTAAGAAAGGAAAAGGAAAGGCCGCAGGAGGGGGTGGAAAAAGGGAGGACGCCGGTGAGGCTGGAAGAGATGGTCAGGTTTCTAAATAGGTATCCTGACAGGGAAAAGGCGAAATTGTTGGAAGAAGGTTTTCGGGGGGGGTTTCACATCCCTCCCCCAAAACATGAGATTCCGTTATCAACAAAAAACCTACTCTCGGCCATGAGGAATCCGGAAGTGGTTTCGGAGAAACTGGCAAAAGAAATTAGCTTAGGGCGGATGGCAGGCCCCTTTCAGGAGCCTCCCCTCCGGAACTTCGTAGTGTCTCCCCTGGGAGTAGTACCTAAGAGGGAACCGAATAAGTTTCGGTTAATACACCATCTTTCTTATCCGAAAGGGGCATCAGTGAACGATGGTATAGACCCTGAGCTCTGTTCGGTGGTTTATACATCTTTTGATGCGGCACTAAAATGGGTAAGAAGGTATGGGAGGGGGGCGCTGTTAGCGAAAGCCGACATTGAGTCGGCGTTCCGCCTTTTGCCGGTTTCTCCAGATAGTATTCGCTTACTTGGTTGTTTTTGGGGAGGTAAGTATTTCGCCGATCGGTGTCTGCCCATGGGATGTTCAATCTCATGTGCATACTTCGAAGCCTTCAGCACTTTCTTGGAATGGGTAGTGAAAGACACTGCAAAGCAGCAGTCAGTAATTCACTACCTTGACGATTTTTTGTGTATTGGCCCAGCGGAATCGCCGATGTGTGCGACTCTGCTGGGAACGTTACAGTGGGTGGCGGATCGGTTCGGGGTGCCTTTGGCTCCCGACAAGACAGAGGGCCCTGCAACTTCTCTTCAGTTTTTGGGCATCTGGATTGATACGGAGGCGATGGTATGTCAATTACCGGAAGATAAGTTGCGGGATTTAAAATGCGAGGTAGAAAAGACACGGAAAGTCAAGAAAGTCACGCTGAAGGGGCTTCAGTCATTATTGGGCAAGTTGAATTTCGCTTGCAGAATAATGCCTATGGGGCGAATATTTTGTCGAAGAATGGCATCGGCCACGGCGGGAATTCGAGCCCCGCATCACTACATCAGAGTGGGGAGGAGTTTAAAAGGGGACCTAGCAGTCTGGGCTTCCTTTTTAAACAAATACAATGGGAGGTCCATGATAATCTCGGAAGTGAGTGAGAATGTGGACTACGAGTTGTTTACAGACGCGGCAGGGAGTGCGGGATTTGGGGCATTTTGCCAGGGGCAATGGTGTGTTGGGGAATGGCCAGTCAGATGGCGGGAGGAAGGTTTGACGAAGAATCTGGTATTGTTGGAACTGTTTCCAATAGTGGTGGCCGTGGCGCTTTGGGGCGATCGCCTTCAGAACAAGAAGGTGAGGTTCCATTGTGACAATATGGGGGTGGTGCAGGTGATCAATGCTTTGACCGCCTCATCACCCCCGGTGGTGAATTTGTTGCGCCACCTGGTATTGGAAACATTGAAGATGAATATTTGGATAGTGGCGGTGCACGTGCCGGGGATTGAGAATTCAATCGCGGATGCTCTTTCTCGGTTTCAGTGGGAGCGATTCAGGACCCTGGCCCCTCAGGCGGAGGACCGAGGGAGGACGTGCCCGTCTCATCTTTGGAGTGTGGTAAGAGAGCAGTGGGGCATCTAATCGAGAGGTCACTGGCTCAGGGTACTAGAGCTGCGTATATAGCAGCGTGGCAGGAGTGGGAAGGCTGGGTAGGTCAGCTTGGGATAGGAGAGGCGGAGGAAGATAGAGTGGGGGCGCTGTTAAGTTGGTTGGGTAAGGCAGAGCAGGATAATGTTTCGGTGTCACGAGCGAACAGGTTCATGGCAGGGGTAGCATTTGGGTGTAAGTTAAGGGGGGTGGGGGATATAACGAAGAATTTCCTAGTGAGACAAGCGTTGAAGGGTTTTAGAAAAGGTAAAGGCAGTGTGGACTTACGTAGACCAGTTTCGTTTGAGTTGTTAGAAAAGTTAGGGGGGGTACTGGAAGGCCTCTGCGATACGTTGTTCGAAAGATCGTTATTCAGGTTAGCGTTTTCACTGGCATTTTTTTGGGGCATTTAGGGTGGGGGAGTTGGTGTCCCCTAGTAAATCAGTTGGGGGAGGTTTACAGGGGGGGGGATGTTAGAAAAGTTGATGACCATTTAGAGTTGGTCATACGCCGATCAAAAACAGATCAGGCTGGGCGGGGACATTTGATTAGATTGGGTAGGGTTCATGGGTCAATAATGTGCCCCGTGTCGGCATGGGTTAGCTATACTGAGGTAGCGGGTAAGAGATTAGGCCCTTTATTGCAGCATGAGGGGGGCCAGTTTTTGTCACGCTTCCAGTTTACAGCGATCTTTGGGAAGGCGCTGAGGGAGCTCGGTTTAGATGAGTCGCAATTTGGGACACACTCGTTTAGGGTGGGGGCGGCTACAGAGGCACAGGTGCAAGGTTTGTCGGGCGAGTCGATTAGAAAAATCGGTAGGTGGCAATCTGGGAGATATAAATTGTATGTTCGTCCCCAGTTGCTGTAACAGTGTTAGGGGGGTAGGGGGTATAATGATAATCAAGGGGTGTTGGTCAATTTTGTTTTCTCCTTTTTGTTTCAGGTCCACAATCGGCGCTTGTGTGGATTATGGGCCACTCATATGTTTATTGGGGGGCGGAGAGGGCTAGTGTGAGGCAGGACGGGAGACAGTTGAGGTTTCCTAGGTCAGAGGCGGTCCTGAGATGGATGGGAGTTAGAGGGATGTCGTGGTGCAAAGTGTTGGAGGAGTTTGAGAGGATGGTGGGTTTAGACAGGGCCCCGGACATAGTTGTTATACATGCAGGGGGGAATGATTTGGGGAAAAGGCCCTTCAGGGATCTATCGAGGGATATCAGGTATGATATCCTGAGATTGTTAGCGGCGCATAAGAAGATGGTGGTGGTCTGGTCAGAGATCGTGCCTAGGCAGGTATGGAAGTTTGTGCGGACTGCAAGAGGATTAGACAAAGCGAGAATAAAGCTTAATAGGGAAGTATCTCGCTTTGTGGGAAGGAATGGGGGGGGTCGCGGTGCGACACATAGACCTAGAGTCTGGCAGGGGGAATTATTGGAGACAAGATGGGGTGCATTTAAATGAGATAGGTTTGGACTTGTGGTTAGAGGCAGTTCAGGAGGGAGTGGAGCGCGCCTTGTTGTTGTGGAGGGCAGCGCAGGCTTGAGGTTTCAAGCCATGCTGGCTGTGGCGGTTAGGGAGGGGTCCTTGGAGTCAATATAAGAGGGGGTAAGGGGGGAGGCAGGGGTTAGTAGAGTTACCTCCTCCCCCCTCTGGTTAGTTTTAAATTGTAGGTGGGTCTGTCGCCTCTTGTTTGGCAGGGGGTTACCTGCTAAAGTTGTGGTTGTTAATAGCCGGGGTATGGCTAGATAGCCTCGGGGTCGGGAGGTTGGTGACTCGAGGTAAATGGCGAGTCTCCTGAGTCAGGTGATTGGAGACGGGAGGCGTAGTTTGGAAGATAGGGTTTCCCGAGTCAGGATTTTTAGGAGACGGGAGACAGTTACACCTATCTTCCTTGTTTTTTGGGTGAGGCGACAGATAATTTTGTGGGGAACTCCAAGGATCTCTCCATAGTAGTTAGGATAAGGGTTAAAAAAGTGTTATTCAGGATTTATTGTTGTATGTTATAATAAAATTGGCTGCTGTGGCCAAATTTAATCCAAAAAGAAGTTGTCGGTGTTTATTTTAGATAAGCTAGGTTAAAAGGGGTAATGGGGGGGTAAGTGGTCACAGCGACGACTCCGTTGTACCTAGTCATGCCCCAAAGTTACTGTAAGATTCTATTGCTTTACTGGTTTTTGCTTTTTTTGGTGTTTTTATCTTTCATCCCAGTGCTACAAAGACCGAGGACAGAAAGCTCTGGCACTGAAATACTGTGATGAGGCTTCAGCCATGCCACTGGTTACTAAAGAGGTGAGGACTGTCAGTAGTAACGTGGTAACACAATTCAACTGTTATTTCAGCCATTGATTTACTGACCTACTCCACTGCTTACTGTATTGATTCTCTAGAATAGAGCCTCCATAGCCGCCTGTTCCCCATCTTCTATTCTAGAAGCTAGAAGTGGTACAACGGGGTACTAGAGTCCCCTTGCCTGTCCTTATCTTATCTTTTATCCAAGCTACAAGGCGTACAACAGGGTACTAGAGCCTCCATTCCCATCTGTATAACCTCTTGTATCCAAGCTAGAAGTGGTACAACAGGATACCAGAGCCTCCTTGCCCACATGTTTGAATTCTGAAGGCACCCATTGAAACAAATATGTTTGTGTGAAGCGGCCCTTACTGTACTTTTGTTAGCATGAATCAAGCACATTTGCAAGCGCAAAAAAACACGCAACCATGCTGCCATTTATTGAAATGGGCAATTAGTGTAATTAGAATAATACATGTTCTTCCCCTGCAGAAATGCACGAGAAAATAAGGGGGAATGCTTTTTTTTTGGACAAAATGCGCATGCAAAATACACTTATGTGAAGGAACTCGCTGCAATCAGCGGGTTCTACTGACGTGTATTTAGCATGTATATTTTTCATGCGTAATATGCTACGCAAATACATCTGTGTGAATCTGTCCGAAGAGCCCACGGTGGTATGCGTAAAACGCTGCGTCTCTGCGGTGAGAACACAATCGTGGACATGAGCCCTAAGGCTGGAGCTCTATGGAGTCTTTCGCCATGACATGGGTCATGTGACCAAAGATCGCTGTGCAGCCCTGTGAACTTGCATACTCAAATATATCAATGGGGTCGCGCAAGTTCCCACAACCTATAGAGTGCTAAAACCTCACCGAGGTTGGATTTTTGCAATATATTGGTCGCAGCTACTTGTGAGTTGTATCGCAACTACATTGTCTTCAGTAAGGCCAGCTGCACACGACCGCTTCACATTCCGAATGCGGGATACCACAGCGGAACCTGGCCGTTACCCCAGCGTTCCTGCAGAATCTGTAATGCAGATGACCGCGAGTGTGAAGGAAGTAGCAGTAGTATGTATCTTTCAATGCATGTGATTTGCTGCAGATCCTCCGTGTGGACGATGACTGCGGATTGAACAATAGGAAACCGGTGGTGTGAAGCCGGCCCGAGAGTGTGAGGTCGCAGGGCTATACAGCGATCTTGGTCACGTAGCACTAGTCTCATTGCATGACTACGACTCTGCCGTTCATGGGAGCTCAGTGCTTGACATGACAACTCCCTGCTGTTGGCGCGACCACCAGTCACCCTTAAAAGTAAACAGAAAGTTAAAAAATGGTAAAATGTAATCTTCGCTCATATTCGTGAGGGGAGATGCAATTACATACCTAAGGCCCCCGGATTTACCCTTGGACCTCACCTCAGCTTCTGCGCACGCGCCCGTCGTCAATGTTGGCCGATGCAAGAGCCGCAGATTGCCTGAGTAATTTAAGATATCCCTGCTCCTGGCTACCAAACATAGCCGAGAGCCTGGAGATTTCATGGTGGGCCGCAGTACGTGGTCCCCAGTCACGTGATTGCCATTAGCCAATGGATAACGGCGATCATGTAAAAGTAAGAGTTACAGCTTCACCTCCTGTCACGAATCCAATCCGTAAGGGAAGGTGAAAATATTTCCCTAAGGCCTCCGGCGATGTCCCCCGACGGGATCCTTATCCTCGGTTGGATAACGGCGATCATGTAAAAGTTAAGAAAAAGTTGAAGTTTAATCTCCCCTCTTTGATCGGTGAGAGGAGATGAAACTTCTTACCGGAGGCCTCCGTATTTGAACCTCGATGTGATCCTCCTCCGTGGACCTTCTCCGGCTTCTGCGCATGAACCTGCCTTAAAATGCCAGACACATGCGCAGCAGCTGGGGAGCCCGGTACATTTTTTAATCTCTGTGCTCCCGGCTAACAAAGGTCACCGAGAGCCTGGAGCTCAATTCTGCCGTTTTCTCTCCCTGCGATCATAAAAAAAGATGATGTGATACAGGCGAACATGGAGGCTCTAGTACCCTGTTGTCCCACCTCTAGCTTGGATACAAGATGTGATACAGGCGAGTATGGAGGCTCTAGTACTTTGTTCTACCGCCTCTAGCTTGGATACAAGATGTGATATGGGGGGCAATTGAGGCATACAGGTTCCATATGGTATTATGTGTCCACATTTGCTGTGACTGAGCCTCTAGATCATACAAACTTCTAGGCTGTGGGAGTTGCCATCCTAAATGCGCAGACCGGTGCCAGCGGCCGGCGAGTGACGTTTCTGTGCGGGGCTCCGCGAGCCCCGCACAGAAATAGAGCATGCCGCGGTTTGTTTTCCACGTGTGATTCTAGGCTCTATTCTAGAGAATCAATACAGTAAGCAGTGGAGTAGGTCAGTAAATCAATGGCTGAAATGAACAGTTGAATTGTGTTACCACGTTACTACTGATAGTCCTCACCTCTTTAGTAACCGGTGGCATGGCTGAAGCCTCATCACAGTATTTCAGTGCCAGAGCTTTCTGTCCTCGGTCTTTGTAGCACTGGGATGAAAGATAAAAAACACCAAAAAAAGCAAAAACCAGTAAAGCAATAGAATCTTACAGTAACTTTGGGGCATTACAGCAGCACACAATGTCCCTGCAGGTTGGATTACAGATGAGTGCTGCTGTATGGTGCCTTCATACCTCTAGGGCAGGATACCTACCTGATATGTATTGTCATGGGGCGCACCAAGATCTTGTCTCAGGCTTTGCTTGCAGTCCTACCATATCGCACTAAATGCAGAAGTGCAGTCAATGCAGCTTTTTACCTAAAATAGTAAAAATTGGTCAAAGCCTCATGCAGTGTATTACCTGACCCTGGAATAACATCAATGGCAATTATAAGAATAATGCTGATAATAATACAAATTCTGTATGTCTGTTTTCAGCCTTACAAAACCATAACTATAGAAGTTTAAATTTATACGTAAAGCTAGATATTTTTAGAAATATCTATATTGATATATAACTATCTATTTTTATAGCTAGATATATATCTATGCAGTAAGATGCATTAGATCGATGGTGACACGCGCACCCGAAACAAGGACCACAGGTTGTAAGCAGCCATTTTTCCGTCAGTCTCCACTGGAGTCTCTCCCAGGCCCAAACTGAACCTACCTACCTGAATTGTAAGTACCTACCTTCTTGTTCTCTATGAAAGAACTGAGCGTACCTTTTAAAAAAATGGCGGCAGCAGCAGCAACCAATCACATTTTGTATAGTTTATGTATAGCTACCTGCCATGCTGTCCATTGGTTTCTACAGTAACATTGCAGCGCCCTCTGTTGGTTTTACAGAAACGTGCTGCACCACCTATTGGATTTACCCAAACTTACAGCACCATAGAGATTAGCGGGTCACCTCCCAGTTCTCCATCTTTTTGCCCTATTTTTCTCTAGGGTGGTTTCAAACCGGCGGGTAAAATCGCGCCATTTTTAACCGATGCGTTGGTTATTGAAAAAAAAGCAGATTTCGCAGCCAATGATTCCCAACGGTTCCCTTCCCTTCAGCAAGGTTTTCACTGATGTGATGTTGAGAGAGAAAATCACAGCCTGCTGTGTCCTTCTGCGCAGTGCGTTTTTTAAAATCTCCCATGTAATCCTATGGAGGCTGCGTTTTATCGCATCACAAGGCGAAAAATATGCGCTGCATGTTAACATTGGAAAGTCCTACCGACTTGCGCGTTAAACAAAAACATGCGGTTTTTAATGTGCGCGGCAGCGATGCGATTTAATCCTCTAAAAAAAAAGCATCGCTGGTGATTGTCACGGCCGTATATTGGGACAAAACTAAGCCTAAGATTTCTGTGGTTTCGTTTTCACCAGCAGTATTCTCTCCCGTTAATACTTGACCGAGAAAATATAGGACCTCCCCTATGAATACTATGTGCGTAAAAGATCAGGCGGCCGCCATATTCCCACCATTTATTTTGTTTCTTACAGTTGCTCCTACAGCGGTGTGTGTTTGTATATGTATGTATGTGTATATATTTTACACACATACACACATCGCAATGCATTGTTCTTACAAGGCGCACTGCACTGGCAGACACACTCGCATATTTGCCATGCGAGATATTGGTTTGAGTTTCTCGGGCTGATATAGTGCTCACTTGTGTAAAATCAGCCACAGAGAATGAATTTAACATCACCAAAGACATAAAGCTATACATTGCCCTCTATTGTCAGCATGCTGTTATCCTGACCCCCAAGTGTCAATGCATAATGCATCCCAAGTGGCAGCTTGCCCACCCATATCACGTCTTGTAGCCAAGCTAGAGGCGATACAACAGGGTCTGTTTCACATTTTGTATCCAAGCTAGAGGTAGTACAACTTTAACTTTTTTCCTTCTGCTTTGCTCAGATTCATTCAAATACTGTGGGTCAAAATACGCAGCACAGCCCTAGAGGAATTCGTTAAGGGGTCTAGTTTTTTTAAACAGGGTCATTTGTGGGGGTTCTCCAACAGCACCTAGCGGACATGGCGCGGCCCCAACTGCACCGCTCTGCGCCATCTGCGTGCAGCGCGGGGACTTCTTACAGATGCGACACTATTGTACCCTTTACATTCCACGGTCAGCATAGATTGCTGTCAGTCCCAACCAGCTCCCACTGTGAACCCTTTACATTCCACGGTCAGCATAGATTGCTGTCAGCCCAAGCCAGCTCCCACTGTGCTCCCTTTATATGCCGCGGTCAGCATAGATTGCTGTCAGCCCCAGCCAGCTCCCTCTGTAAACCTTTTACATGCCACGGTCAGCATAGATTGCTGTCAGCCCCAGCCAGCTCCCTCTGTGAACCCTTTACATGTCACGGTCAGCATAGATTGCTGTCAGCCCCAGCTAGCTCCCTCTGTAAACCCTTTACATGCCGTGGTCAGCATTTATTGCTTTCAATCCCAGCCAGCTCCCACTGTGAACCCTTTACATGTCGCGATCAGCGTAGATTGCTGTCAGTCCCAGCCAGCTCCCTCTGCGAACCCTTTACATGTCGCGATCAGCGTAGATTGCTGTCAGTCCCAGCCAGCTCCCTCTGTGCTCCCTTCACATGCCGCGGTCAGCATAGATGGCTGTCAGTCCCAGCCAGCTCCCTCTGTAAACCTTTTACATGCCCAGTCAGCATAGATTGCTGTCAGTCCCAGCCAGCTCCCTCTGCGAACCCTTTACATGCCACAGTCAGCATAGATTGCTGTCAGTCCCAGCCAGCTCCCTCTATAAACCCTTTACATGCCACGGTCAGCATAGATTGCTGTGAGCCCCAGCCAGCTCCCACTGTGCACTCCCCGCATGTAAACGCACCGTCAATACACTCCCCAGCATGTAACCACACCGTCACCACACTCCCCGCATGTAACCCCACCATCACCACACCGCCCTTATGTAACCGTACCGCCACCACACTCCCAGCATGTAACCCCACCGTCTCCACACTCCCTGCATGTAACCGTACCGTCACCACACTCCCTGCATGTAACCCCAGGTCGCCACATTTCCCTCATGAAAACCCACTAGTCATTTGAGGGGGTTCTTTATAGTTTTGGCCGCTCAATGGCTCTATAAGTGGGCAATGGGGCCTGAAATTTATTCAGTGGTACCCTGAAATCCAACGGGTATTCCTTTCATTGTAGGCCTAGCCATGGGTCCTGTAAGTCTATTAGGGCCACAATGGGTATGTTTCTGAACACGGGACAAACAGGGGTATCGATTTTGGGGTGAAAGCCTTCATTTATATGTGTGCTGTACAAAAACAACTGTTTTTAAATTGACACAATAGCCCAAAAAATGAAAATCCTATTTTTTTCCTTTTGCTTTGCTTGAATTTATTCAAAAACTGTGGGGTCAAAATATGCAGTACATCCCTAGATAAATTCGTTAAGGGGTCTAGTTTTTAAAATGGGGTCATTTGTGGGGGTTCTATATGGTTTTGGGCGCTCAAGAACTCTACAAGTGGGCAATGGGGCCTAAAAGGACTTCAAGCAAAATCTATGTTCTGAAAGCCACCGATTACTCCTTTTATTTTGGGCCCCGTTGTGTATCCAGACATAAGATTAGGGCCACAATGGGTATGTCTCTGAACACGGGACAAACGGGTATCCATTTTTGGGTGCAAGTCTTCCTTCATATGTGTGCTGTACAAAAAAAGCTGTTTTTAAAATGACAGAATTGCCGAAAAAACGAAAATCACAATTTTTTCCTTTTGCTTGGTTTGAATTCATTCAAAAACTGTGGGGTCAAAATATGCAGTACACCCCTAGATAAATTCCTTAAGGGGTCTAGTTTTCAAAATGGGGTCATTTGTGGGGGGTTTCTATTGTTTTGGGCGCTCAAGAACTCTACATGTGTGCTATGGGGCCTAAAAGGACTTCAAGCAAAATTTCTGTTTTGAAAGACACTGACTACTCCTTTCATTTTGGGCCCCGTTGTGGACTCAGATATAACAATAGGGCCACAATGGGTATATTTCTGAACACGGGAGAAATAGGGGTATCCATTTTGGGGTGTAAATCCTGATTTTCATGTAAACTATAGGAAAAAAATATGTCTTTAAAATAACAGATTTGCAAAAATATGAAATTTTACTTTTTCTCCTCTAAATTGAATTAATTCCTGAAAAAAAACTGTGGGGTCAAAATACTCATGACACCCCTCAGTGAATACATTAAGGGGTGTAGTTTTTAAAATGAGGTCATTTGGGGGGGTATCTATTATTCTGACACTCATGAGCCTTTCCAATCTCGGCTTGGTATAGAAAAACAAAGTGTTCCTCAAAATGCTAAAAAGTAATGTTAAATTTGTACGTCTCCTAAATAGTTAAAAAAAAACGAAAGTTTTTCCAATGTGCGCCCAAAATAAAGTAAACGGGTGGAAATATAAATCTTAGCAAAAATTTCTATATTATGTTTGCACATATTTAAGATATTGCAGTTGGAAATGTGAAAAAATGACGATTTTTTTCAAAATTTTCCCAATTGTGGCGCTTTTAATAAATAAACACAATTTCTATCGGTCTATTTTTTCCGCCTAAATGAAGCACAACATGTGGCGAAAAAACAATGTCAGAATCGCTTGGATATGCAAAACCTTTCTGGTGTTTTTCCATGTTAAAGTGACATGTCAGATTTGGAAAATTTGGCCTGGTCATTAAGGCGCAAACAGGCTTGGTCACTAAGGGGTTAAATATGAGCCATACAGAAGTTATTCACTTACCTGCTCCGTTGCTGGCGTCCCCGTCTCCATGGCTCCGTCTAATTTCGCTGGCTTCTTGCTTTTTTAGACGCGCTTGCGCTGTGCGGTCTTCTGCCTGGTGAATGGGGCCGCTCGTGCCGGAGAGCTGCTCACCGCGTCGTCATCGTAGCTCCGCCCCGTCACGTGTGCCGATTCCAGCCAATCAGGAGGCTGGAATCGGCAATGGAACGCAAGGAAGGAGAAGAAAATCCACGGTGCACCATGGGAGAAGACCCGCGGTCCACCGTGGGAGAAGACCAGCGGCGCCATCTTTAAAAGAAGAATAGAAGAAGCTGCAGAACGCTGATGCAGGTAAGTGCAATGTGCTTTTTAAAAACTAACCTATGCTTTCTTTTTAACAGACTTTAAATGCACACAAAAGTAGAGCATGCAGCGTTTTTTTCGCATTTGGGCAAAAAAAGGAAACGAAAACCAATCCGTTGAAATCAATGGGTTTTATTCTCTGCATATTGTGCTCAAAAAGTTTGCGCATGCTAACACACGCGTGTAAATGTCCATGTGAAGGAACTCTTAAGCCTGGCTTCACATCGGTGTGTTTGTGTGCGCATTTATGCAGCGAATAGAGCCCTAATGAACGGGTTCGTTCACAAGTGCGCATCTTTACATTTCATGCAAAAAAAAATATGCAGCATACTCTATTTTGCGGCACTTTTGCACACCAAAAGTCCCCATAGAAGTCAATGGGGATGCACAAATATACATGTGATATGCCAGGAGGTGCGTGATACGCTGCGTAATTGCGCAGGAAAGGAACACATCCAGAACTCGTTAGACTAATTCCATACATATTTTTAGGTGACTTGGACATTTTCGTTCCTAAGATCTGAGTTCGACCAACAGACGGGCCTAATGTCACACGATGTCAATAGTAAGTAGCTTGTGTTCTCCCGCGGGGTTTTGAACGATAATTGTCCCATGTAAAAACATGCAGAAACTGAACGACTGGATCAGAATCGTCCAGTTGTTCACTTTTAAGCAGCTTAAAATCCAAACACATTTCTCGGTGTAAGCAGCAGCCGTCCAGTACTGAACGTCTGCTGCTTACAGTGAATGGAGGTGAGCAGAACTCTCCTCCAGCTGCCCCGCCTCCCTGCTGGCTGCGCTGTCAGCGATCCAGCAATGCTCGCTCCTGTGCAGAGCGAGCACCACAGGGATGAATGTCGGGCATTGTTTGCCTGACACTCGTTTTGTGTAAAAGGACCCTTGGACCTCCCTCACACAGGTGTTTTTGTACAGTTTTTAGTGCTGCGCTAAACGCTGTACAACGCACCCATACATTTCAATGGGGCTGCTCACACAAGGCTAAAAATGCTGTGTCTTCAACGCTGCGCTTTAACAGCGTTGCATGTTCTATTTTGGGACGTTTTCAGCCCTGTGTCACCCATTGAAATGAATGGGCAGCGGCCCGGGCTTCCCCTGCACTGACAAATGATCTATTGCTGTAAGCGAGGTTTGAGAACTCTCCTCCAGCAATAGATTGCTGTGATTGGACAGCATGGAGCTGTCATCCCGGGCCGCGGGACCCCACCCCCGATCACGCGATCGCGTTAAACTCAATGGAAAGTTAAAAACAATTAAAGTTTCAGCTCCCCTTACGGATCGGATCCGTAAGGGGAGCTGAGAGTACTCACCTCCGGTCCTCAGCAGCGTCCGGATCCTTCTGTCTTCTCCCCGGCACTGCCGCCGGCGTCTGCGCGTGCGCGCCAGACGCATTACGTCACGCGCATGCACAGAGAGCCGGGAGGCCCGGGAAATTTAAAAATTCCCTGCTCTCGACTAGAATGAGTAGCCGAGAGCAGGGAGCTGTCACCGGGAGCCGCTGTATGCGGTTCCCGCTCACATGATCCACCATTTTGCTTTTGTTGGTATCGGGTTGCATGTATTGATCGTGTCCTGTATGTGATAGTATAATATAGATATTTTCCCCGCTGTGGTGGTGGCGTTACCTATTATGTCCGCCACTATGTTCGTTGTCACTGTTATTTCCGCCAAATTCTTTTACATCTGTGACTGAAGGCTTAGAAGGGTATTTCAATCTCAGCAAATAAAAGTAATACCTTGTATAATCAAAAATTAAAATTTTCCAATATAATTTATAAGCGACTATATGCATATGCATAAATATATATATATCCTAGAATATCCTAGCATCCCCGAAGGAAACAGACAGGCCTGGACAAGCTGATTTCTCCTGCGGAAACAAAGGCAAACCCCCATAGATTAAGGGCTCACTCAGACGGGAGTATGTGTCCCACGTATTTTTCATATGCACATTTACTACGCCTGTTAAATCCCCAAAAACTAGATAAGGTGCATATTCCGCACCAAAATAGGACACGTTGCAATTTTTTTTCCACAGACGTGAATAAAAAACGCTGGTGTGAGAAGCCCTAGACAAATCAGTGGGCTTTTAGCACTGCTTACTACGCATGTATTTTTCACATTGGGAGACATATGTCCATGTGAATTAGCCCTAAGGGTGTGTGTTCAGAGAAGAGTGCGCACAAGATACAAGCAGACCATGAGCATCTAGAATAGGCTTTTCCAACATTCCTTGGCCAAGTATTCCCTTCTCAAATAAATTACTTAAAAATTCAGCAAAGGTTATCATGGCACTATGTGTTGTACCTACCTTCATCACAATACCAGGACAGACTAAGTACTCCCTAGAGGCAATGACTGTACTCGTTGATAGAGAAATAAGGTGTACAGAGGTGGCAGTCATGACGCGGGTATATCGGATGTGACCTCTGTGACCTAACCCAAACCTCCCCCTTTCTTCAATTAAAACGCTGCAACTTCTAGCTTGGATAAATTTTTGGCCACAGCGGCCATTTATTAAAATTCTTATTAACAATTGATAAAAACATCAAATAAAACAACCCACTGAAAAGGGGGAAGTCCCTGGAGCCTCCAACCCCCTCTGTCGCCTCCCCAACAGGGAAAAGGATTTCCGTCCTGCCTCCCGCCGCTCTCTCCCTCTATCCGACTCGGGAGACTGAAATCCTTCCCGCTAAAACCCTCCCGTCGCAAGACAGCCGACTCGGGAGGCAACACACAACCGGTTGCCCCTAGTCGCCCTCCTCCTCCCGACTCAGAGAGGCGCGAGCCGTTCCTCGGCTAGCCACGTTTCTCTGCAGGGACTACGGCCTGACAGAGCCGGGAGGCGACAGGCTGACCACACACACTATACCCAAAAAGGGGGAGGGGGGGGGGGGAGGTAGCCATCAGCCCCCGTTCCCCCCCCCCCCCCCCACCCATCAGCTGGCTCCAAGAACTCCCCCCCCCCCCCCCTTCCGAACGCCGCTATGACAATGTTACGATACCTCTACGACCCTTTCTACTAACTAAACTGCCCCCTATATGCTAAAGTAAGGGCGGGTGGGTGGGACTTCCTCGTGGCCTCCGTCTTCTCCTTCTGCTTCTTCTTCCTCCGTTGCCGCCTAGGGATGCTCCTCCCCCTGCTGTTCCCGCACTTTCTCTCTAACTTCCCCCTCTACTCCCCCCTATACTACACACCCCCCCCCCTCTTCACCCTTCCATTAACCCTGGCCTCCCCGTTAACCCTGTCATGGGCTGCCTCCATATATATCCCCGGGGGCTACTATTCCGGCGCCTCTTGACGCGGGTATATCGGATGTGACCTCTGTGACCTAACCCAAACCTCCCCCTTTCTTCAATTAAAACGCTGCAACTTCTAGCTTGGATAAATTTTTGGCCACAGCGGCCATTTATTAAAATTCTTATTAACAATTGATAAAAACATCAAATAAAACAACCCACTGAAAAGGGGGAAGTCCCTGGAGCCTCCAACCCCCTCTGTCGCCTCCCCAACAGGGAAAAGGATTTCCGTCCTGCCTCCCGCCGCTCTCTCCCTCTATCCGACTCGGGAGACTGAAATCCTTCCCGCTAAAACCCTCCCGTCGCAAGACAGCCGACTCGGGAGGCAACACACAACCGGTTGCCCCTAGTCGCCCTCCTCCTCCCGACTCAGAGAGGCGCGAGCCGTTCCTCGGCTAGCCACGTTTCTCTGCAGGGACTACGGCCTGACAGAGCCGGGAGGCGACAGGCTGACCACACACACTATACCCAAAAAGGGGGAGGGGGGGGGGGAGGTAGCCATCAGCCCCCGTTCCCCCCCCCCCCCGCCCCGCACATCAGCTGGCTCCAAGAACTCCCCCCCCCCCCCCCCTTCCGAACGCCACCGCCAGCATGGCATGACCACCTCATGCCTGCGCAGCACCCCACAGAACTAACGCGCGTTCTATTCCCTCCTGAACCCCCTCTAACCACAGATCCGTCCCAATCTCGTTGAGATGCACGCCATCGCTCCTCCAATAGTTTCCTACTCCCTTCTCAAGATCTATGTGCCGAACGGCCACTCCTCCATTACGCGCAACGAAGCGTGAAACCTCCCGGTTAACCTTGATCCTGGCCTTGTCTATCCCCCGCACTGAGCGCGCGTTGCGCCACACCTTGCGAGGGACCATCTCTGACCAGACCACGATCAAGCCCCGGTACATCTGCATCATACGAAGCATATCGTACCGGATGTCCCTACCTAGGTCCCTAAAGGGTCTCTGCCCCAAATCGTTGCCCCCGACGTGCAGTACGAGGATGTTAGGCGGCCTGTCTAGGGAGACTAAGCGCTGAACGTCCTGTAACACCCGGAACCAGGCCATGCCCCGCACTCCGATCCATCGAATTACCGCCGTCTCTCTACTCAGCCTTAACTGTCTACCGTTAGGCCTGATCTTAGCCCTCTCCCCCCCCCCCAATACACAAAAGAGTGGCCCATTATCCACACCAACGCGGCTCGATGATCTGTAACAAAAGAAAAAACAACTAGTCGTAATTAACCCCGCCGCAAAAACGTACCCCCCCCCCCCCCGCTTAAAGCAAGTGCGGCCTGATATAACGTTTAAACCGTCCCGACTGCCACCGACCGATGCCCATCACCGCCTGACTATCCAGTCCCCTCTCTGCTGCCTCCGTTGCCGCGCCTATTCTAAAAGAATGTGTCCCGAAATTAGAGCTGTCTAACCCCAGCGTATCTATCGCTCTTCTTAACACCGCCTCGAACTGGAACCTTGACAAAAAACGACCATCTCGGTGCTGCAGAAGAGGCCCCACCCTGACTCCTGCTAACAAACTGTAGTCCTCCCAACATTTAACTGGGCACATGGACTCTCCCCGCACTTGTCCTAGCGACACTCTCCGACCTCTACCCTCCTGATCCATCTTAGAACGACGGATGACTAATTCCAACCGCCCTTTTATAACCTTGGTATCCTCGCTTTGTAAACCCCCCCCTTTCTTTTTGCTGGGGGAAACCAGTTCCCCCAGCCGAAGAGCCCCAAAGAAAGCTAATGAAAAAGCCAACTTAAAAAGCGAGTATTCAAACCCGTCCCCGCATATCTCCCCCAATGCGCCCCCCAATCTCTTCAACAAGTCGAACGAGATTGGCCGACGCATATCTGACCCCCCCCCCGCCCCCTTCTAAACCCCTTTAGTGCCTGTCTGACTACAAAATTCTTTGTAACATCAGTCAAACCCCGCAACTTAGCGCCAAACGCCACTCCTCCCATAAATTTGTTAACTCTGGCGACTGACAACCCTGTCTCAGAACTTTTCCCCAACCATCCTAACAACGCCCCTACCCTGTCCTCGTCTGAACGCACGATTCCCCACTGCTGCAGCCACTCCTCCCATTCCGACCAGGCTGCCCTATAAGACGTCCACGTACTCCGAGCCAGTGAGGTACCTATCAAGTGCCTCACTGCTCGCTGACCACGCTCCAGATGTGTCTCGGGCAAGACACCCCTTCCTTCTCTGCTGCCGGGGCCAAACGTCGGAATCGCTCCCACTGGCAACGAGAAAGAGCATCCGCTAGTGAATTGCTCACCCCCGGCACATGTACCGCACCTATCCAAGCGTTAAGTGATAACGCTTTCAGCACCAGGTGGCGCAGTAAGGCCACCACTGGAGGGGACGATGCAGACAATTTATTTATCGCCTGCACGACCCCCAGGTTGTCGCAGTGAAAGCGTACTCTCTTGTTCCTAAATTGCTCGCCCCATATCTCCACCGCCACTATAATGGGGAAGAGCTCGAGTAGCACCAAGTTCCTTACCAACCCTGACGAGAACCAATCGCTCGGCCATCCGGCCGCGCACCACTGGCCCTGGAAGTAAATCCCAAAACCCGAACTCCCTGCGGCGTCAGTAAACAATTCCCAATCAAAATTGTTTACCATTTCCTCCATCATTACTGACCGACCGTTGTAGTTCTCTAGAAACGCCGCCCATACTGCTAAATCTTTCTTGAGTTCCTTACCTAGCCGGATAAAATGGTGGGGTAACCGAACCCCCGCCGTTGCTGACGCTAGCCTTCTGCTGAAAATTCGCCCCATCGGCATTATTCGGCAAGCGAAATTAAGCTTGCCCAATAACGATTGGAGCTCCCTCAAAGTGACCTTGGTGACAACCCTTGCTCTTTTTACCTCCGCCTTTAACTCTGTCAACTTCTCCTCGGGCAATCTGCATTCCATTGCAACCGTGTCAATGGTAATGCCCAGGAACTTTAAACATGTATTGGGCCCCTCTGTCTTCCCAGGCGCCAAAGGCACCCCGAATTGACCGGAAACCCATTGAAGTGACCCCAGCAAAGTTGCACAAATAGGCGAACCTGCTGGCCCTATGCATAGGAAGTCATCCAAATAATGGATCACTGACCTAATCCCCGTGCAATCCCTAACTACCCATTCTAAAAAGGAACTGAACGCTTCAAAATAAGCGCAAGAAATGGAACAGCCCATGGGTAGGCACCTATCCGCAAAATAACTTCCCTCCCAAAAACACCCTAACAAACGAATGCTCTCGGGAGCAACTGGGAGCAACCTAAACGCAGACTCGATATCCACCTTTGCCAGCTTCGCTCCCTGCCCATACCTGCGGACCCATTTTATTGCGGCGTCAAATGAAGTATACACCACAGAACAAATTTCCGGGTCTATACCGTCATTTACTGACGCCCCCTTTGGGTATGACAGATGGTGTATGAGTCGAAACTTGTTAGGTTCCTTCTTAGGAACAACCCCCAGCGGTGAGACCACCAGGTCCGCCACGGGCGGGGAACGGAACGGTCCCGCCATGCGGCCTAACTGAACCTCCTTAAACAATTTTTCGGTCACCACAGCCGATTGCCGAATCGCTGACGGCAAATTCTTGGTTGTGACCGGAACCCTATGAACTGGGGCGGGAATTCTAAAACCGTCCCTAAAACCCTCAAACAGTAAACTAGCCTTATCTCGGTCGGGGTACCTATTTAGAAACGGCACCATCTTTGCCAGTTTCACTGGTGTCATCCCTTTTTCCAGGTGCCCCGAAACCCTTTCCTTTTCCTTTTTTAAAGCACTTTGCTGCTCCATGTGACGTGCCGTTACACACGGAGCAGACGTGCTTGAACCTGCAAGAGTTCCCGAATTTGCATTGGCCGTCGTTAAACTGCCAACACAATCCGAGCCTATGACTCCCTGACTGTCCTCCCTGCCCCCCCCCCTTGGGAACCACTGGCCGAGCTGCTAGTCCCGGCCCCCCCCTGAAAGGGCTGGCCAAACCTAACTGGGGCCATTACCCGCAACCATAGGCCAATATCTTTCTGATCCCACCGAATAGACGGTCGGATCGCTTTCCGCTGACGAAATTGTTCGTCGTACCTAAGCCACGTCTGGCCCCCGTACACCCTGTACGCCTCACCTATCGCATCGAGATAGCAAAAAAGGCTGGAGCAATTCTCAGGCGCCTTTTCACCTATAACGCTGGCCAGAATAGCGAAGGCTTGCATCCAGTTGGAGAACGTCTGTGGAATCAGTCTCCACCGACGTTTCTCCTCCTCTTCCTTCTTATATTCTGTCCTTTTCCCTTTATCTAAATTGAATTTTTCCAAAGGGAGAAGGGAAAAGATCTCGACGTATTCGTCGCGCCAAATCTTTTCTCTAACCTCCTTCTTTAAGTGTGCACCTAGGGGGCCCTCGAAACACACATAAACTTCCCCCTTTGCTCTGTCATCCAAGCGAATCCCTTCCCCATCTTTCTCCGTCTGGACCCCTACCGTAACGGGCGCTACCTGCTGCCCTACAGACGCCCCCGCCGTGCTACCACCCCTAGCGCTATCGTCGGCGATCGACGCATTGGACGGTAGCGTCCAAGCAGCTACTGGCGACGGCCCTGCTCTTGCGTCTTGCTTGCGCCACAAC
The DNA here is from genome assembly GCF_035609145.1 of Eleutherodactylus coqui. Classification (NCBI taxonomy): domain Eukaryota; kingdom Metazoa; phylum Chordata; class Amphibia; order Anura; family Eleutherodactylidae; genus Eleutherodactylus; species Eleutherodactylus coqui. The sequence goes on from NW_027102247.1 coordinate 1,530,979, forward strand.
TCCCATAATCCACCCAGAAATAACCCAAAATCACTCGCTGCGCCATGTGTGCCTGCCATCGCCCCCCCATCCCCTGTCCACCCCCCAAAACTATCTCCCGCGTGCGCAACGCGGCTAACTGCATGTAATGTACTGTCCCCGTGTGTTTGCTCACCTGGCTGCGTAGGGGCTGTAGTCCCACCAGCCGCCGATCCTCCCTCCAGCGGATCCGATTCCTCGTCCGAATGTGGTCCGAACTGACGACCGGGGTCCTCCTCTGGCTGCATACGCACCTCCGGATTCGCAGCCGCCTGCCTGCTGCTCGGCCTGGCTCTCACGGGCCGCACTTCAGCTTGTCCCTGGAAGTCACTGTGGGGCTGCTCTGCTACCACCGGCTCTCCTGCAGAGCGGCCCCACGCTGTAGCTCGGTTCACCGCCGACAGCCCGGTGTTAGGCCCCGCCCCCCTGGCAGCACGGGACCTAGTGCCGGACGCTGCGCCGTGCCGCCCGGCGAGATTCCTCCCGGGCCTGCGCTCCCCCGATGGCATGGATGGTGCAGGGAGCCGGCCCGGAGGGGCCCGTGAGGGACTCTCTATGCGGCGCCGACGCTGTGGAGCCTGATCAGGGCTCAGACGCGCCGGAGCGCGGGCCCTCCTAGTACTCGGCTCTCTCGCCGATGCTGCCGGTGTCTGCCTGCTCCCTCCTGCCTCCTCCCTCCGGCCGCTAGCAGTCCCCGACAGCGCTCCCGCTGCTGCCTCCGGTGTGCGGCTCCCCGCAGCGGCTGTCCTTCGCCCCCTTTCTCTCACCGCAGTTGCTGCAGGGGCTCCGGACGCCTCTCCCCCCGATGCTGCTGACCGTGCGGGTGCCGCTTCCACCTCCGATGGGCCTGGGGCCCCGACATCCAGGACCCTCATGAGCCAGTCGATGCCCCGCTCCTCCACCGCTGCCCGGATCTTCTCCATGGCGGCCTCCATGTCCGGTAAGTCCTCTTCTGGGCGCTTCCTGACGATCACCTTCGGGCTCTTCACGGACAGGTCTGGGGACTTCGGTCTGCAGACTTCGGTCTTGGGACTCCTGTCTGGGGTCTTGGGACTTCTGCCTGGGGTCTTGGGACTTCTGCCTGGGGTCTTGGGACTTCTGCCTGGGGTCTTGGGACTTCTGCCTGGGGTCTTGGGACTTCTGCCTGGGGTCTTGGGACTTCTGCCTGGGGTCTTGGGTCTTCTCTACCTCTTCCCTCTTCTTCCTCGTGGCCTCCGTCTTCTCCTTCTGCTTCTTCTTCCTCCGTTGCCGCCTAGGGATGCTCCTCCCCCTGCTGTTCCCGCACTTTCTCTCTAACTTCCCCCTCTACTCCCCCCTATACTACACCCCCCCCCCCCCCTCTTCACCCTTCCATTAACCCTGGCCTCCCCGTTAACCCTGTCATGGGCTGCCTCCATATATATCCCCGGGGGCTACTATTCCGGCGCCTCTTTACAATGGGTGATATGGGGCATTAAAAAGGGCTGAAACAAACTAAACTAGAGCAGATAGCATTAGAAAATTGTAGTGTTCGAACGCTCCCTGAGAAGCTCCATTGTGATCAATCAGTGGTTTTTTTTGCGGCTTTTCACAAACCACGCTAAATGCTGTAAAAAACATTCTGTGTGAAAGAGGCCTTAGTGACAAAGTCTGTTTGCTCCTTAACCCCTTATTGACCGCCCTATAGTGTTTTTAATCCCCACAGCCATAAAAACATGCTCATGCTGAGGATTACAGCCCTGGGGGCTGTGGACATGACAGCTCCTTGTTGTCAGCTGCCAGAGTGACCCCCAGTCACGCTATTGCCGTTATCCAAGTAAACAGTTAAAAACTTTAAAATTTCATCTTTCCTCATATCCGTGAGTGGAGATGAAATTACATACCTAAAGCCCCCGGATTTATCCGCGGACCTTACCCCAGATTGCCGGGGTAATTTAAAATCTCCCTGTTGCTGGCTAGCAAACGTAGCTGAAAGCCTGGAGATTTCACGATGGGCACCGGTCCCGGCGCTCTCCCCGACGCCCGGTTTGAATTTGGCGCTAAAAACCTCATGGCACGTCCTGCTCCTTGCGGCCTCTCGCCGCCGCGACTGCTCTTACGGCCGCCTCTCTTTGCAGCGGGACTCGGGCTGAGTCGCGCCGGGGGGGGGGGTTTCTTTGCTTCGGGCGGCCTCGCCCGGCATCCCCCTCTAGTGCTGCTCCCTCTCCGGATACCGGCTCCCTTGCTGCTGGCTCGAGTGGCCTCCCCGACTCCGATCCCGACCTGCAGCTGGCGATTAACTCCTCCAGCCACTCGGCGCCATCCCGCTGGATTGCTTCTTGAATCAAACACTGTGTGTAGATCCGAGCGAGGAAAAGATGGCAGCTTGCTCTATTTCTCCACATACCACGCAGTGTGAGCCCTATACTTTTGTATGGGCAGCGTATATACAGCACTGTCCATACGCAATACATATGCAACCCCCACGATGAAACAGAGCAGGGAATTAGAAGAAAAAAGACAGTCACACATCGCATGATCGTGTACGTGAGATACGTAGTCATGCGCAGTACACTCGCTGCCATACGCAGTCTCTGCCGACAGAGTCGGCATCACATAGACCGTTAGTACACTACGGGACACCCGCATTGTTTTATGCATATAGTCGCTTATAAATTATATTGGAAAATTTTAATTTTTGATTATACAAGGTATTACTTTTATTTGCTGAGATTGAAATACCCTTCTAAGCCTTCAGTCACAGATGTAAAAGAATTTGGCGGAAATAACAGTGACAACGAACATAGTGGCGGACATAATAGGTAACGCCACCACCACAGCGGGGAAAATATCTATATTATACTATCACATACAGGACACGATCAATGCATGCAACCCGATACCAACAAAAGCAAAATGGTGGATCATGTGAGCGGGAACCGCATACAGCGGCTCCCGGTGACAGCTCCCTGCTCTCGGCTACTCATTCTAGTCGAGAGCAGGGAATTTTTAAATTTCCCGGGCCTCCCGGCTCTCTGTGCATGCGCGTGACGTAATGCGTCTGGCGCGGACGCGCAGACGCCGGCGGCAGTGCCGGGGAGAAGACAGAAGGATCCGGACGCTGCGGAGGACCGGAGGTGAGTACTCTCAGCTCCCCTTACGGATCCGATCCGTAAGGGGAGCTGAAACTTTAATTGTTTTTAACTTTCCATTGAGTTTAACGCGATCGCGTGACCGGGGGTGGGGTCCCGCGGCCCGGGATGACAGCTCCATGCTGTCCAATCACAGCAATCTATTGCTGGAGGAGAGTTCTCAAACCTCGCTTACAGCAATAGATCATTTGTCAGTGCAGGGGAAGCCCGGGCCGCTGCCCATTCATTTCAATGGGTGACACAGGGCTGAAAACGTCCCAAAATAGAACATGCAACGCTGTTAAAGCGCAGCGTTGAAGACACAGCATTTTTAGCCTTGTGTGAGCAGCCCCATTGAAATGTATGGGTGCGTTGTACAGCGTTTAGCGCAGCACTAAAAACTGTACAAAAACACCTGTGTGAGGGAGGTCCAAGGGTCCTTTTACACAAAACGAGTGTCAGGCAAACAATGCCCGACATTCATCCCTGTGGTGCTCGCTCTGCACAGGAGCGAGCATTGCTGGATCGCTGACAGCGCAGCCAGCAGGGAGGCGGGGCAGCTGGAGGAGAGTTCTGCTCACCTCCATTCACTGTAAGCAGCAGACGTTCAGTACTGGACGGCTGCTGCTTACACCGAGAAATGTGTTTGGATTTTAAGCTGCTTAAAAGTGAACAACTGGACGATTCTGATCCAGTCGTTCAGTTTCTGCATGTTTTTACATGGGACAATTATCGTTCAAAACCCCGCGGGAGAACACAAGCTACTTACTAGTATTAAGAGGCACAAGCTACTTACTATTGACATCGTGTGACATTAGGCCGGTCTGTTGGTCGAACTCAGATCTTAGGAACGAAAATGTTCAAGTCACCTAAAAATATGTATGGAATTAGTCTAACGAGTTCTGGATGTGTTCCTTTCCTGCGCAATTACGCAGCGTATCACGCACCTCCTGGCATATCACATGTATATTTGTGCATCCCCATTGACTTCTATGGGGACTTTTGGTGTGCAAAAGTGCCGCAAAATAGAGTATGCTGCATATTTTTTTTGCATGAAATGTAAAGATGCGCACTTGTGAACGAACCCGTTCATTAGGGCTCTATTCGCTGCATAAATGCGCACACAAACACACCGATGTGAAGCCAGGCTTAAGAGTTCCTTCACATGGACATTTACACGCGTGTGTTAGCATGCGCAAACTTTCTGAGCACAATATGCAGAGAATAAAACCCATTGATTTCAACGGATTGGTTTTCGTTTCCTTTTTTTGCCCAAATGCGAAAAAACCGCTGCATGCTCTACTTTTGTGTGCATTTAAAGTCTGTTAAAAAGAAAGCATAGGTTAGTTTTTAAAAAGCACATTGCACTTACCTGCATCAGCGTTCTGCAGCTTCTTCTATTCTTCTTTTAAAGATGGCGCCGCTGGTCTTCTCCCACGGTGGACCGCGGGTCTTCTCCCATGGTGCACCGTGGATTTTCTTCTCCTTCCTTGCGTTCCATTGCCGATTCCAGCCTCCTGATTGGCTGGAATCGGCACACGTGACGGGGCGGAGCTACGATGACGACGCGGTGAGCAGCTCTCCGGCACGAGCGGCCCCCATCACCAGGCAGAAGACCGCACAGCGCAAGCGCGTCTAAAAAAGCAAGAAGCCAGCGAAATTAGACGGAGCCATGGAGACGGGGACGCCAGCAACGGAGCAGGTAAGTGAATAACTTCTGTATGGCTCATATTTAACCCCTTAGTGACCAAGCCTGTTTGCGCCTTAATGACCAGGCCAAATTTTCCAAATCTGACATGTGTCACTTTAACATGGAAAAACACCAGAAAGGTTTTGCATATCCAAGCGATTCTGACATTGTTTTTTCGCCACATGTTGTGCTTCATTTAGGCGGAAAAAATAGACCGATAGAAATTGTGTTTATTTATTAAAAGCGCCACAATTGGGAAAATTTTGAAAAAAATCGTCATTTTTTCACATTTCCAACTGCAATATCTTAAATATGTGCAAACATAATATAGAAATTTTTGCTAAGATTTATATTTCCACCCGTTTACTTTATTTTGGGCGCACATTGGAAAAACTTTCGTTTTTTTTTAACTATTTAGGAGACGTACAAATTTAACATTACTTTTTAGCATTTTGAGGAACACTTTGTTTTTCTATACCAAGCCGAGATTGGAAAGGCTCATGAGTGTCAGAATAATAGATACCCCCCCAAATGACCTCATTTTAAAAACTACACCCCTTAATGTATTCACTGAGGGGTGTCATGAGTATTTTGACCCCACAGTTTTTTTTCAGGAATTAATTCAATTTAGAGGAGAAAAAGTAAAATTTCATATTTTTGCAAATCTGTTATTTTAAAGACATATTTTTTTCCTATAGTTTACATGAAAATCATGATTTACACCCCAAAATGGATACCCCTATTTCTCCCGTGTTCAGAAATATACCCATTGTGGCCCTATTGTTATATCTGAGTCCACAACGGGGCCCAAAATGAAAGGAGTAGTCAGTGTCTTTCAAAACAGAAATTTTGCTTGAAGTCCTTTTAGGCCCCATAGCACACATGTAGAGTTCTTGAGCGCCCAAAACAATAGAAACCCCCCACAAATGACCCCATTTTGAAAACTAGACCCCTTAAGGAATTTATCTAGGGGTGTACTGCATATTTTGACCCCACAGTTTTTGAATGAATTCAAACCAAGCAAAAGGAAAAAATTGTGATTTTCGTTTTTTCGGCAATTCTGTCATTTTAAAAACAGCTTTTTTTGTACAGCACACATATGAAGGAAGACTTGCACCCAAAAATGGATACCCGTTTGTCCCGTGTTCAGAGACATACCCATTGTGGCCCTAATCTTATGTCTGGATACACAACGGGGCCCAAAATAAAAGGAGTAATCGGTGGCTTTCAGAACATAGATTTTGCTTGAAGTCCAATGTGGATTGGTCGCTATTTGTTGTATAGTGGTCTACTGGGTGGCGTATTCTTTATGGAGGCGTTGGAAGGCGTAGTTGTTTGTTAAAAGTTCCTTTAGAAGCTCATTGATGTTGAGTGGTCCTGTTATGTGTTGCTGAGGAGCCTCATGTGGCGGGTGGAGTTAGAACATAGAGTCCTGCTATTCCATCTTGAGTGCCTTAGGTAGCGCTCCTGTAGAGTTTTGAAGATTTGTTAAGTGTGGCTTTGCCTGATAAGAGTCTTACCTAAGTAAAACTTACTGTAGAAACCAATGGAAAGCATGGCAGGTAGCTATACATAAACTATACAAAATCTGATTGGTTGCTGCTGCCGCCGCCATTTTTTTAAAAGGTACGCTCAGTTCTTTCATAGAGAACAAGAAGGTAGGTACTTACAATTCAGGTAGGTAGGTTCAGTTTGGGCCTGGGAGAGACTCCAGTGGAGACTGAC